>NW_028274868.1:901848-1202465 GCF_037043125.1 Eumetopias jubatus
CGCCACCGGCCTTTCTTTATCTCAGTTTTACATAAGGAAGCCGTTCGCCGGGCTCTCAAGCACAGCGCACAGCATACAGCGTCCTCTCCGCTACAGACCGGCGGGAGGTAAAGCGCGGTTTCTCCACAGTGTTGGGCCTTTCAAGGAGAGTCCTGAAACATAGGCCTGCACGCACTCATGTTGGAGGAGTGCTAGCATTCTGCCACTGAGAGCTGGTGGGAGAGGTGAGGATGCCCGAGTTCGTTTCTCTCGCCTAGTAACGTAGGGGCCTCCTCTACCAGGCTCTCACGCACACACACTCCAAATGTTTCCACTCTCCGGAACAGTGAGGCTCTACAACACGATACCCTACCCTACTGTTTCCTTGCGTTGGTACGCGAGCAGTGAGAGTTGTATGGTAAAGGGGGCGGCCGCAGGCCTGGCTTCAGGAAACAAGTAGGGAGTTGTGTTCTCCCTTCTGCCGCGGCCTCAGTCTCCCTCGGAAAATGGTTCTGGACTCGATGGCAGTGCTTGCCCGCATTCACACAGCCAAAGGTTTCCACCCTCAGGAAGGCCTAATTTGGCCGAAGTCGGGATTTTGTAGTGTGTTTCACTCGACTTGGCTCTCGGCCTGCAAGCACACCGGGGCAAGGTTACTAGCCCCAGGAACAAGAGGTGGGCCGAGAGGCGTCTCCGCCACCGGCCTTTCTTTCCCTCGGTTTTACTTAAGGAAGCCGTTCGCCGGGCTCTCAAGCACAGTGCACAGCATACAGCGTCCTCTCCGCTACGGACCGGCGGGAGGTAAAGCGCGCTTTCTCCACAGTGTTGTGCCTTCCAGGGTGGGGCCTGCAACTTAGGCCTGCACGTACACAGGCCTGAGGAGTGCTAGCATTCTGATCCTGAGAGCTGGTGGGCGAGGTGCGGCTGCACGAATCCGTTTCTCTCGCCCAGGAACTTAGGGGACTCGTGTGCCAGGGTCTTACGCACAGGCACTCCAGGTGTTCCCACTCCCCGCAACAGTGAGGCTATCTACAACAGGGTTCCGCTACAGTACTGTTACGTTGTTTTAGTACGCGAGCAGTGAGACTTGCATTCCCAAGGGGGCGGCCGCTGGGCTGGCTTGAGGAAGCAAGTGGGGAGTTGTGTTCTCCGTTCTGCCGTGACCTCAGTCTCCCTCAGAAAATGGTTTTGGACTCGCTGGCAGTTCTCGCCCGGATTCATACAGCAAAAGGTTTTGACCCTCAGGAAGGCCTAATCTTGCCGAAGACGGGATTTTCTACAGTGTGTTTCCCTCGACTGAGTTGGTTGGCTCTCGGCCTGCAAGCACACCGGGGCAAGGGTACTAGCCCCAGGAACAAGAGCTGAGCCGAGAGGCGTCTCCAGCACCGGCCTTTCTTTCCCTCGGTTTTACATAGGGAAGCCGTTCGCCGGGCTCTCAAGCACAGCGCCGAGCATACAGCCTCCTCTCTGCTAGGGACCAGGGGAGCTAAAGCGCGGTTTCTCCACAGTGTTGGGCCTTTCAAGGAGGGGCCCGCAACTTAGGCCTGCACGCACACATGCCGGCGGAATGCTAGCATTCTGCCACTGAGAGCTGGTGGGAGAGGTGCGGCTGCCCGAGTTCGTTTCTCTCACCCAGCAAAGTAGGGGACTCCTCTCCCAGGCTCTCACGCAGATATACTCCAAGTGTTTCCACCCTCGAGAACAGTGAGGCTCTGTACAACACGGTCCCCTACCCTACTGTTTCTGTGCGTTGGTACCCGAGAAATGAGAGTTGCATGTGTAAGGGGGCGGCCGCAGGCCTGGATTCAGGAATCAAGTGGGGAGTTGTGTTCTCCCTTCTGCCGCGGCCTCAGTCTCCCTCGGAAAATGGTTTTGGACTCGCTGGCAGTGCTCGCCCGCATTCGCACAGCAAAACGTTTCCACCCTCAGGAAGGCCTAAACTGGCCGAAGTCGGGATTTTCTGCAGTGTGTTTCCCTCGACTGAGTTGGATGGCTCTCGGCCCGCAAGCACACCGGGGCAAGAGTACTAGCCTCAGGAACAAGAGCTGAGCCGAGAGGCGTCTCCACCACCGGCATTTCTTTCCCTCCGTTTTACATAAGGAAGCCGTTCGCCGGGCTCTCAAGCACAGCACACAGCATACAGCGTGCTCTCCGCTAGGGACCGGCGGGAGCTAAAGCGCGCTTTCTCCACAGTGTTGGGCCTTTCAAGGAGGGCCCTGCACCTTCGGCCTGCACGCACACAGGCCGGAGGAGTGCTAGCGTTCTGCCACTGAGAGCTGTTGCGAGACGTGCGGATGCCCGAGTTCGTTTCTTTCGCCCAGTAAAATAGGGGACTCGTCTCCCAGGCTCTCACGCACACACACTCCAAGTGTTTCCACTCTCCGGAACAGTGAGGCTCTGTATAACACGGTCTCCTACCCTACTATATCCTTGCGTTGGTACGCGACCAGTGAGACCTGTATGCTGAAGGGGGCGGCCGCAGGCCTGACTTCAGGAATCAAGTGGGGAGTTGTGTTCTCCCTTCTGCCGCGGCCTCAGTCTCCCTCGCTAAATGGTTTTGGACTCGCTGGCAGTGCTCGCCCGCATTCACACTGCAAAGTGTTCGACCTTCAGGAAGGCCTAATCTGGCCGAAGTCGGGATTATCTACAGTGTGTTTCCCTCGACTTAGGAGGTTCGCTCTCGGCCTGCAAGCACACCGGGGCAAGGTTACTAGCCGCAGGAATAAGAGCTGAGCCGAGAGGCGTCTCCGGCACCGGCCTTTCTTTCCCTCGATTTTACATAAGGATGCCGTTCGCCGGGCTCTCAAGCACAGCGAACAGCATACAGCGTCCTCTCCGCTAGGGACCGGCGGGAGCTAAAGCGCGGGTTCTCCACAGTGTTGTGCCTTCCCGGGAAGGGCCTCCGACTTAGGCCTGCACGCACACAGGCCGGAGGAGTGCTAGCATTCTGATACTGAGAGCTGGTGGGAGAGGTGCGGGTGCACGAATCCGTTTCTCTCGCCCAGTAACTTAGGGCACTCGTCTGCCAGGCTCTGACGCACAGGCACTCCAGGTGTTCCAACTACCCGCAGCAGTGAGGCTATGTACAACACGGTTCCCCTACATTACTGTTTCTTTGTTTTGGTCAGCGAGCAGTGAGACTTGCAAGCCCAAGGGGGCGGTCGCTGGGCTGGCTACCGGAAACAAGAGGGGAGTTGTGTTCTCCCTTCTGCCGCGGCCTCAGTCTCCCTCGGAAAATGGTTTTGGACTCGCTGGCTGTTCTGGCCCGCATTCATACAGCAAAAGGTTTCCACCCTCAGGAAGGCCTAATCTGCCCGAGGTCGGGAATTTCTACAGTGTGTTTCCCTCGACTTAGTTGCTTGGCCATCGGCCTGCGAGCACACCGTGGCAAGGGTACCAGCCCAAGGAACAAGAGCTGAGCCGAGAGGCGCCTCCGGCACCGGCCTTTCTTTCCCTCGGTTTTACATAGAGAAGCCGTTCGCCTGGCTCTCAAGCACAGCGCACAGCATTCATCATTTTCTCCGCTAGGGAGCGGCGTGAGTTAAAGCGCGGTTTCTCCACAGTGTTGTGCCTTTCAAGGAGGGGCCTTCAACTTAGGCCTGTAGGCACACATGGAGGAGGAGTGCTAGCATTCTGCCAGTGAGAGCTGGTGGGAGAGGTGCGGCTGCCCGAGTTCCTTTCTCTCGCCCAGTAACGTAGGGCACTCGTATACCAGGCTCTCACGCACACACACTCCAGGTGTTTCCACTCTCCGGAACAGTGAGGCTCTACACCAGGGTACCCTACCCTACTGTTTCTTTGCGTTGGTACACGAGCAGTGGGACTTGCATGCTCAAGGGGGCAGCCGCTGCCCTGGCTTCAGGAAACAAGTGGGGAGTTGTGTTCTCCCTTCTGCCGCGGCCTCAGTCTCCCTCGGAAAATGGTTTTGGACTCGCTGGCAGTGCTCGCCCGCATTCACACAGCAAAATGTTTCCACCCTCAGGAAGGCCTAGTCTAGCAGAAGTTAGGAATTTCTACAGTGTGTTTCCCTCGACTTAAGTGGTTGGTTCTCGGCCTGCAAGCACCCCGGGGCAACGGTACTAGCCCCAGGAACAAGAGCTGAGCCGAGAGGCGTCTCCGCCAGCGGCCTTTCTTTATCTCAGTTTTACATAAGGAAGCCGTTCGCCGGGCTCTCAAGCACAGCGCACAGCATACAGCGTCCTCTCCGCTACAGACCGGCAGATGGTAAAGCGCGGTTTCTCCACAGTGTTGGGCCTTTCAAGGAGAGTCCTGAAACATAGGCCTGCACGCACTCATGTTGGAGGAGTGCTAGCATTCTGCCACTGAGAGCTGGTGGGAGAGGTGCGGATGCCCGAGTTCGTTTCTCTCGCCTAGTAACGTAGGGGCCTCGTCTACCAGGCTCTCACGCACACACACTCCAAATGTTTCCACTCTCCGGAACAGTGAGGCTCTACAACACGATACCCTACCCTTCTGTTTCCTTGCGTTGGTACGCGAGCAGTGAGAGTTGTATGGTAAAGGGGGCGGCCGCAGGCCTGGCTTCTGGAAACAAGTAGGGAGTTGTGTTCTCCCTTCTGCCGCGGCCTCAGTCTCCCTCGGAAAATGGTTTTGGACTCGATGGCAGTGCTTGCCCGCATTCACACAGCCAAAGGTTTCCACCCTCAGGAAGGCCTAATTTGGCCGAAGTCGGGATTTTCTAGTGTGTTTCCCTCGACTTGGCTCTCGGCCTGCAAGCACACCGGGGCAAGGTTACTAGCCCCAGGAACAAGATGTGGGCCGAGACGCGTCTCTGCCACCGGCCTTTCTTTCCCTCGGTTTTACTTAAGGAAGCCGATCGCCGGGCTCTCAAGCACAGTGCACAGCATACAGCGTCCTCTCCACTACGGCCGGCGGGAGGTAAAGCGCGCTTTCTCCACAGTGTTGTGACTTCCAGGGTGGGGCCTGCAACTTAGGCCTGCACGTACACAGGCCTGAGGAGTGCTAGCATTCTGATCCTGAGAGCTGGTGGGCGAGGTGCGGCTGCACGAATCCGTTTCTCTCGCCCAGGAACTTAGGGGACTCGTGTGCCAGGCTCTTACGCACAGGCACTCCAGGTGTTCCCACTCCCCGCAACAGTGAGGCTATCTACAACAGGGTTCCGCTACAGTACTGTTACTTTGTTTTAGTACGCGAGCAGTGAGACTTGCATTCCCAAGGGGGCGGCCGCTGGGCTGGCTTGAGGAAGCAAGTGGGGAGTTGTGTTCTCCCTTCTGCCGTGACCTCAGTCTCCCTCGGAAAATGGTTTTGGACTCGCTGGCAGTTCTCGCCCGGATTCATACAGCAAAAGGTTTTGACCCTCAGGAAGGCCTAATCTGGCCGAAGTCGGGATTTTCTGCAGTGTGTTTCCCTCGACTGAGTTGGTTGGCTCTCGGCCCGCAAGCACACCGGGGCAAGAGTACTAGCCCCAGGAACAAGAGCTGAGCCGAGAGGCTTCTCCGCCACCGGCATTTCTTTCCCTCCGTTTTACATAAGGAAGCCGTTCGCCGGGCTCTCAAGCACAGCACACAGCATACAGCGTGCTCTCCGCTAGGGACCGGCGGGAGCTAAAGCGCGGTTTCTCCACAGTGTTGCGCCTTTCAAGGAGGGCCCTGCACCTTAGGCCTGCACGCACACAGGCCGGAGGACTGCTAGCGTTCTGCCACTGAGAGCTGTTGCGAGACGTGCGGATGCCCGAGTTCGTTTCTTTCGCCCAGTAAAATAGGGGACTCGTCTCCCAGGCTCTCACGCACACACACTCCAAGTGTTTCCACTCTCCGGAACAGTGAGGCTCTGTATAACACGGTCTCCTACCCTACTATATCCTTGCGTTGGTACGCGACCAGTGAGACCTGTATGCTGAAGGGGGCGGCCGCAGGCCTGGCTTCAGGAAACAAGTGGGGAGTTGTGTTCTCCCTCTGCCGCAACCTCAGTGTCCCCCGGAAATTGGTTTTGGACTCGCTGGCTGTTCTCGCCCGCATTCATACAGCAAAAGTTTTCCACCCTCAGGAAGGCCTAATATGGCCGAACACGGGATTTTCTACAGTGTGTTTCCCTAGAGATAGTTGCTTGGCTCTCGCCTGCGAGCACACCGTGGCAAGGCTACCAGCCCAAGGAACAAGAGCTGAGCCGAGAGGCGTCTCCGCCACCGGCCTTTCTTTATCTCAGTTTTACATAAGGAAGCCGTTCGCCGGGCTCTCAAGCACAGCGGACAGCATACAGCGTCCTCTCCGCTACGGACCGGCGGGAGGTAAAGCGCGGTTTCTCCACAGTGTTGGGCCTTTCAAGGAGAGTCCTGAAACATAGGCCTGCACGCACTCATGTTGGAGGAGTGCTAGCCTTCTGCCACTGACAGCTGGTGGGACAGGTGCGGATGCCCGAGTTCGTTTCACTCGCCTAGTAACGTAGGGGACTCCTCTCCCAGGCTCTCACGCACACACACTCCAAGTGTTTCCACTCTCTGGAACAGTGAGGCTCTTTACAACACGGTCCCCTGCCTTACTGTTTCCTTGCGTTGGTACGCGAGCAGTGAGACTTGCATGCTCATGGGAGCGGCCGCTGGGCTGGCTTCAGGAAAGAAGTGGGGAATTGTGTTCTCCCTTCTACCGCGGAATCCGTCTCCCTGGAAAATGGTTTTGGACTCGCTGGCAGCGCTCGCCCGCATTCACACAGCAAAAGGTTTCCACACTCAGGAAGGCCTAATCTGGCCGAAGTCGGGGTTTTCTGCAGCGTGTTTCCATCGACTTAGTTGGTTGGCTCTCGGCCTGCAAGTACACCGGGGAAAGGGTACTAGCCCCAGGAACAAGAGCTGAGCCGAGAGGCATCTCCGCCACCGGCCTTTCTTTCCCTCAGTTTTTTTTTTAATTTTCTTATTCTTATGTTAAACACCATATATTACATCATTAATTTTTGCTGCAGTGTTCCATGACTCATTGTTTCTTCATAACACCCAGTGCTCCATGCAGAACGTGCCCTCCTCAATACCCATCACCAGGCTAACACATCCCCCTACGCCCCTCCCCTCTAGAACCCTCAGTTTGTTTTTCAGAGTCCTTCATCTGTCATGGTTCCTCTCTCCCTCTCACATACTCCCCTTCTCTTCCTTTCCTGTTACCTTCTTTCTCTTTTTTCTTAAAATATGTTGCGTTATTTGTTTCAGAAGTACAGATCTGTGATTCAACACTCTTGCACAATTCACAGGGCTCACCGTAGCACATATCCTCCCAAATGTCTATCACCAAGCCACCCCATCCCTCCAAACCCCAACCACTCCAGTAACACTCAGTTTGTTTCCTGAGATTAAGAATTCCTCATATCCGTGAGGTCATGCGATACATGTCTTTCTCTGATTGACATATTTCATTCAACATAACACCCTCCAGTTCCATCCACGTCGCTGCCAATGGCAAGATCTCATTACTTTTGACGGCTGCATAATATTCCATTGTGTATATATACCACCACTTCTTTATCCATTCATCTGTCGATGGACATCTTGGCTCTTTCCACAGTTTGGCTATTGTGGATATTGCTGCTATAAACATTGGGGTACACGTACACCTTCGGGTCCCTACATTTGTATCTTTGGGGTAAATACCCAGTAGTGCAATTGCTGGATCAAACGATAGCTCTAATTTCAACTGTTTGAGGAACCTCCATACTGTTTTCCAGAGTGGTTGCACCGGCTTGCATTCCCTCCAACAGTGTAGGAGGTTTCCCCTTTCTCCACATGCCCGCCAACATCTGTCGTTCCCTCACTTGTTAATTTTAGCCATTCTGACGGGTGTGATATGGCATCTCATTGAGGTTTTGAATTGGATATCCCTGATGCCGAGCGATGTTGAGCACTTTTTCATGTGCCTGTTGGCCATTTGGATGTCTTCTTTGGAAAAATGTCTCCTCATGTCTTCTGCCCATTTCTTGATTGGATTATTTGATCTTTGGGTGTTGAGTTTGATAAGTTCTTTATAGATTTTGTATACTAGCCCTTTATCTGATATGTCATTTGTAAATATTTTCTCCCATTCTGTCGGTTGTCTTTTGGGGTTGTGGACTGTTTCTTTTGCTGTGCAAAAGCTTTTTTTTTATTTTTTAATGTTATGTTAATCACTATATATTACATCATTAGTTTCTCGTGCAGTGTTCCATTATTCATTGATACTGGAATGGTTGGGGTGGGAGGGATGGGGTGGCTGGGTGATAGACATTGGGGAGGGTATGTGCTATGGTGAACGCTGTGAATTGTGCAAGATTGCTGAATCACAGATCTGTACTTCTGAAACAAATAACGCAACATATTTTAAGAAAAATAAAAGAAGAAGATAACAGGAGAGGAAGAGAAGGGGAGTATTTCAAAGGGGGAGACGAACCATGAGAGATGATGGATTCTGAGAAACAAACTGAGGGTTCTAGAGGAGAGGGGGGTAGGGGGATGGGTTAGCCTGGTGATGGATATTGAGGAGGGCACTTTCTGCATGGAGCACTGGGTGTTATGAACAAACAATGAATCATGGAAGACTGCACCAAAAACGAATGATGTAATATACCATTCTTAAGTTATGATTAACATAACAATTAAGAAAAAAGCTTATGCACAGCAAGACAAACACTCCACATACCCAAAAGACAACCGACAGAATGGGAGAAAATATTGGCAAATGACATATCAGATAAAGGGCTAGTATCCCAAATCTATAAAGAACTTATCAAACTCAACACCCAAAGAACAAATAATCCAATCAAGAAATGGGCCGAAGAAATGAACAGACATTTTTCCAAAGAAGACATCCAAATGGCCAACAGGCACATGAAAAAGTGCTCAACAACGCTCGGCATCAGGGAAATCCAAAACAAACCTCAATGAGATACCACCTCACACCCGTCAGAATGGCTAAAATTAACAAGTCAGGGAACGACAGATGTTGGCGGGGATGTGGAGAAAGGGGAACCCTCCTCCACTGTTGGTGGGAATGCAAGCTGGTAAAACGACTCTGGAAAACAGTATGGAGGATCCTCAAACAGTTGAAATTAGTGCTACCGTTCGATACAGCAATTGACTACTGGGTATTTAACACAAATATACAAATGTAGGGACCGAAAGGGGTACGTGTACCCCAAAGTTTATAGCAGCAAAGTCCACAATAGCCAAACTGTGGAAAGAGCCAAGATGTCCATCAACAGATGAATGGATAAAGAAGAGGTGGTATATATACACAATGGAATATTATGCAGCCGTCAAAAGGAATGAGATCTTACCATTTGCAACGTCGTGGATGCAACTGAAGGGTGTTCTGTTGAGTGAAATAAGTCAATCAGAGAAAGACACGTATTGCATGAGCTCACGGATGTGAGGATTTTTTAATCTCAGGAAACAAACTGAGTGACTGGAGTGGTTGGGGGTTGGAGGGATGGGGTGGCTGGGTGATAAACATTGGGGAGGGAATGTGCTACGGTGAGCGCTGTGAATTGTGCAAGACTGTTGAATCACAGATCTGTACTTCTGAAAGAAAAAACGCAACACATTTTAAGAAAAAGGAAAAGAAGAAGATAACAGGAGAGGAAGAGAAGGGGAGTATGTCAGAGGGGGAGACGAACCATGAGAGATGATGGACTCTGAAAAACAAAGTGAGGGCTCTAGAGGGGAGGGGGTAGGGGTTTGGGTTAGCCTGGTGATGGGTATTGAGGAGGGCACGTTCTGCATGGAGCACTGGGTTTTATGAACAAAAAATGAATCATGGAACACTGCACCAAAAACTAATGATGTAATATATTGTGATTAACATAACAATAAAAAAAAGCTTTTGCACAGCAAAAGAAACAGTCCACAAAACCAAAAGACAACTGACAGAATGGGAGAAAATATTTGCAAATGACATATCAGATAAAGGGCTAGTATCCAAAATCTATAAAGAAGTTATCAAACTCAACACCCAAAGAAAAAATAATCCAATCAAGAAATGGGCCGAAGACATGAACACACATTTTTCCAAAGAAGACATCCAAATGGCCGACAGGCACATGAAAAAGTGCTCAACATCGCTCGGCATCAAGGAAATCCAAATCAAAACCTCAATGAGATACCACCTGACACCCGTCAGAATGGCTAAAGTTAACAAGTCAGGGAACGACAGATTTTGGCGGGGATGTGGAGAAAGGGGAACCCTCCTCCACTGTTGGTGGGAATGCAAGCTAGTGCAACCACTCTGGAAAAGAGTATGGAGGATCCTCAAACAGTTGAAATTAGTGCTACCGTTCGATCCAGCAATTGACTACTGGGTATTTAACACAAAGATACAAATGTAGGGACCCGAAGGGGTACGTGTACCGCAATGTTTATAGCAACAATGTCCACAATAGCCAAACTGTGGAAAGAGCCAAGATGTCCATCGACAGATGAATGGATAAGGAAGAGGTGGTATATATACACAATGGAATATTACGCAGCCTTCAAAAGGAATGAGATGTTGCCATTTGCAAAGACGTGGTTGGAACTGGAGGGTGTTATGTTGAGTGAAATAAGTTAATCAGAGGAAGACATGTAACGCATGACCTCACAGATATGAGGAATTCTTAATATCAGGAAACAAACTGACTGTTACTGGAGTGTTAGGGGGTGTGAGGGATGGGGTGGCTGGGTGATAGACATTGGGGAGAGTATGTGCTACAGTGAGGGCTGTGAATTGTGCAAGACTGTTGAATCACAAATCTGTACTTCTGAAACAAATAACGCAACATATTTTAAGAAAAAGAAAAAGAAAAAGAAGATAACAGGAGAGGAAGAGAAGGGGAGTATGTCAGAGGGGGACACGAACCATGACAGATGATGGACTCTGAAAAACAAAGGGAGGGTCTAGATGGGAGGGCGGGAGGGGTTTGGGTTATCCTGGTGATGGGTATTGAGGAGGGCATGTTCTGCATGGAGCACTGGGTGTTATGAACAAACAATGAATCATGGAACACTACGAAAAACTAATGATGTAATATATGGTGATTAACATAACAATAAAAAATTTAAAAAAAGCTTTTGCACAGCTAAAGAAACAGTCCACAAAACCAAAAGACACCCGACAGAATGGGAGAAAATATTGACAAATGACATAGCAGATAAAGGGCTAGTATCCAAAATGTATAAAGAACTTATCAAACTCAACACCCAAAGAACATATATTCCAATCAAGAAATGGCCCGAAGACATGAACAGACATTTTTCCAAAGAAGACATCCAAATGGCCAACAGGCACTTGAAAAAGTGCTCAACATCGCTCGGCATCAGGGAAATCCAAATCAAAACCTCAATGAGATACCACCTCACACTCGTCAGAATGGCTAAAATTAACAAGTCAGTGAAGACAGATTTTGGCGGGGTTGTGGAGAAAGGGGAACCCTCCTACACTGTTGGTGGGAATGCAAGCTGGTGCAACCACTCTGGAAAACACTATGGAGGATCCTCAAACAGTTGAAATTAGTGCTACCGTTCGATCCAGCAATTGACTACTGGGTAGTTAACACAAAGATTCAAATGTAGGGACCCGAAGGGGTACGTGTACCGCAATGTTTATAGCAACAATGTCCACAATAGTCAAACTGTGGAAAGAGCTAAGATGTCCATCGACAGATGAATGGATAAAGAAGAGGTGGTATATATACACAATGGAATATTATGCAGCCGTCAAAAGGAATGAGATGTTGCCATTTGCAAAGACGTGGATGGAACTGGAGGGTGTTATGTTGAGTGAAATAAGTCAATCAGGGAAAGACATGTATCGCATGACCTCACTGATATGAGGAATTCTTAATCTCAGGAAACAAACTGAGTGTTACTGGAGTGTTTGGGGGTGGGAGGGATGGGGTGGCTGGGTGATAGACATTGGGGAGAGTATGTGTTACGGTGAGCGCTGTGAATTGTGCAAGACTGTTGAATCACAGATCTGTACTTCTGAAAGAAAAAACGCAACATATTTTAAGAAAAAGTAAAAGAAGAAGATAACAGGAGAGGAAGAGAAGGGGAGTATGTCAGAGGGGGAGACGAACCATGACAGATGATGGACTCTGAAAAACAAAGTGAGGGTTCTAGAGGGGAGGGCGGTAGGGGTTTGGGTTAGCCTGGAGACGGGTATTGGGGAGGGCACGTTCTGCATGGAGCACTCGGTGTTATGAACAAACAATGAATCATGGAACACTGCACCAAAAACTAATGATGTAATATATGGTGATTAACATAACAATAAAAACGCTTTTGCACAGCAAAAGAAACAGTCCACAAAACCAAAAGACAACCGACAGAATGGGAGAAAATATTTGCAAATGACATATCAGATAAAGGGCTAGTCTCCAAAATCCATAAAGAACTTATCAAACTCAACACCCAAAGAACAAATAATCCAATCAAGAAATGGGCCGAAGACATGAACAGACATTTTTCCAAAGAAGACCTCCAAATGGCCAATAGGCACATGAAAAAGTGCTCAACATCGCTCGGCATGAGGGAAATCCAAATCAAACCCTCAATGAGATACCACCTCACACCCGTCAGAATGGCTAAAATTAACAAGTCAGGGAATGACAGATGTTGGCGGGGTTGTGGAGAAAGGGGAACCCTCCTACACTGTTGGTGGGAAGGCAAGCTGGTGCAACCACTCTGGAAAACACTATGGAGGATCCTCAAACAGTTGAAATTAGAGCTACCATTCGATCCAGCAATTGCACTACTAGGTATTTACCACAAAGATACAAATGTAGGGACCCGAACGGGTACGTGTACCCCAATGTTTATAGCAGCAATGTCCAAAATAGGTAAATTGTGGAAAGAGCGAAGATGTCCATCGGCAGATGAACGGATAAAGAAGAAGTGGTGTATATACACAATGGAATATTATACAGCCGTCAAAAGGAATGAGATCATGCCATTTGCAACGACGCGGATGGAACTGGAGGGTGCTATGTTGAGTGAAATAAGTGAATCAGAGAAATACACCTATCGCATGACTCACTGATATGAGGAATTTTTAATCTCAGGAAAGAAACTGTTTGAATGGAGTGGTTGGGGCTGGGAGGGATGGGTTGGCTGGGTGATAGACATTGGGGAAGTATGTGCCACGGTGAGCGCTGTGAATTGTGCAAGACTGTTGAATCACAGATCTGTACTTCTGAATCAAATAACGCAACATATATTAAGAAAAGAGAAAAAAAGAAATAGATAACAGGAGATGAAGAGAGGGGGAGTATGTCAGACGGGGAGACGAACCATGAGAGATGATGGACTCTGAAAAACAAACTGAGGGTTCTAGAGGGGAGGGGGGTATGGGGATCGGTTAGCCTGGTGATGGGTATTGAGGAGGGCACGTTCTGCATGGAGCAGTGGGTGTTATGAACAAACAATTAATCATGGAACAGTGCACCAAAAACTAATGATGTAATATATGGTGATTAACATAACAATAAAAAAATTTAAAAAAAAAGATTTTGCACAGCAAAAGAAACAGTCCACAAAACCAAAAGACAACCGACAGAATGGGAGAAAATATGTGCAAATGACATATCAGATAAAGGGCTAGTATCCAAAATCGATAAAGAACTTATCAAACTCAACACCCAAAGAACACATAATCCAATCAAGAAATGGGCCGAAGACATGAACAGACATTTTTTCAAAGAAGACATCCAAATGGCCAACAGGCACATGAAAAAGTGCTCAACATAGCTCGGTATCAGGGAAATCCAAATCAAAACCTCAATGAGATACCACCTCACACCCGTCAGAATGGCTAAAATTAACAAGTCAGGGAACGACAGATGTTGGCGGGCATGTGGAGAAAGGGGAACCCTCCTACACTGTTGGTGGAAATGCAAGCTGGTGCAACCACTCTGGAAAACACTATGGAGGATCCTCAAACAGTTGAAATTAGCGCTACCGTTCGATCCAGCAATTGACTACTGGGTGTTTAACACAAAGATACAAATGTAGGGACCCGAAGGTGTACGTGTACCCCAAAGTTTATAGCAGCAATGTCCACAATAGCCAAACTGTGGAAAGAGCCAAGATGTCCATCGACAGATGAATGGATAAAGAAGAGGTGGTATATATACACAATGGAATATTATGCAGCCTTCTAAAGGAATGAGATGTTGCCATTTGCAAAGACGTGGATGGAACTGGAGGGTGTTATGTTGAGTGAAATAAGTCAATCAGAGAAAGACATGTATCGCATGAC
Source organism: Eumetopias jubatus (assembly GCF_037043125.1). Taxonomy (NCBI): domain Eukaryota; kingdom Metazoa; phylum Chordata; class Mammalia; order Carnivora; family Otariidae; genus Eumetopias; species Eumetopias jubatus. Next base: position 916,053 of record NW_028274868.1, read on the forward strand.
CTCACTGATATGAGGAATTCTTAATCTCAGGAAACAAACTGGGTTTTACTGGAGTGGTTGTGGGTGGGAGGGATGGGGTGGCTGGGTGATAGACATTGGGGAGGATATGTGCTACGGTGAGCACTGTCGATTGTGCAAGACTGTTGAATCACAGATCTGTACTTCTGAAACAAATAAAGCAACATATTTTAAGAAAAAGAAAAAGAAGAAGATAACAGGAGAGGAAGAGAAGGGGAGTATGTCAGAGGGGGAGACGAACCATGACAGATGATGGACTTTGAAAAACAAAATGAGGGTTCTAGAGGGGAGGGCGGTAGGGGTTCGGGTTTGCCTGGTGATGGGTATTGAGGAGGGCACGTTCTGCATGGAGGACTGGGTGTTATGAACAAACAATGAATCATGGAACACTGCACCAAAAACTAATGATGTAATATATGGTGATTAACATAACAATAAAAAAGCTTTTGCACAGCAAAAGAAACAGCCCACAAAACCAAAAGACAACCGACAGAATGGGAGAAAATATTTGCAAATGACATATCAGATAAAGGGCTAGTATCCAAAATCTATAAAGAACTTATCAAACTCAACACCCAAAGAACAAATAATCCAATCAAGAAATGGGCCGAAGACATGAACAGACATTTTTCCAAAGAAGACCTCCAAATGGCCAATAGGCACATGAAAAAGTGCTCAACATCGCTCGGCATGAGGGAAATCCAAATCAAAACCTCAATGAGATACCACCTCACACCCGTCAAAATGGCTAAAATTAACAAGTCAGGGAACGACAGATGTTGGCGGGGATGTGGAGAAAGGGGAAGCCTCCTACACTGTTGGTGGGAAGGCAAGCTTGTTTAAGCACTCTGGAAAACAGTATGGAGGTTCCTCAAAGAGTTGAAATTAGAGCTACCGTTCGATCCAGCAATTGACTACTGGGTATTTACCACAAAGATACAAATGTAGGGACCCGAAGGGGTACGTGTACCCAAAGTTTATAGCAGCAATGTCCACAATAACCAAACTGTGGAAAGAGCCAAGATGTCCATCGACAGATGAATGGATAAAGAAGAAGTGGTATATATACACAAGGGAATATTATGCAGCCGTCAAAAGGAATGAGATCTTGCCATTTGCAATGACGTGGATGGAACTGGAGGGTGTTATGTTGAGTGAAATAGGTCACTCAGAGAAAGCCACGTATCGCATGACCTCACTGATATGAGGAATTCTTAATCTTAGGAAACAAACTGAGTGTTACTGGAGTGGTTGGAGGTGGGAGGGATGGGTTGGCTGGGTCATAGACATTGGGGAGGGTATGTGCCACGGTGAGCGCTGTGAATTGTGCAACACTGTTGAATCACAGATCTGTACTTCTGAATCAAATAACGCAACATATTTTAAGAAAAAAGAAAAAGAATTAGATAACAGGAGATGAAGAGAGGGGGAGTATGTCAGACGGGGAGAAGAACCATGAGAGATGATGGACTCTGAAAAACAAACTGAGGGTTCTAGAGGGGAGGGGGGTAGGGGGATCGGTTAGCCTGGTGATGGGTACAGAGGAGGGCAGGTTCTGCATGCAGCATTGGGTGTTATGAACAAACAATGAATCATGGAACACTGCACGAAAAACTAATGATGTAATATATGGTGCTTCACATAACAATAAAAAATTTAAAAAAAAGCTTTTGCAGAGCTAAAGAAACAGTCCACAAAACCAAAAGACACCCGACAGAATGGGAGAAAATATTTGCAAATGACATATCAGATAAAGGGCTAGTATCCAAAATCTATAACTAACTTATAAAACTCAACACCCAAAGAACATATAATCCAATCAAGAAAGGGGCCGAAGATATGAACAGACATTTTTCCAAAGAAGACATCCAAATGGCCAACAGGCACATGAAAAAGTGCTCAACATCGCTCGGCATCAGGGAAATCCAAATCAAAACTTCAATGAGATACCACCTCACACCCGTCAGAATGGCTAAAATTAACAAGTCAGGGAACGACAGATGTTGGCGGGGATGTGGAGAAAGGGGAACCCTCCTCCACTGTTGGTGGGAATGCAAGCTGGTGCAACCACTCTGGAAAACAGTATGGAGGATCCTCAAACAGTTGAAATTAGTGCTACCGTTCGATCCAGCAATTGACTACTGGGTATTTAACACAAAGATACAAATGTAGGGACCCGAAGGGGTACGTGTACCCCAAAGTCTATAGCAGCAATGTCCACAATAGCCAAACTGTGGAAAGAGCCAAGATGTCCATCGACAGATGAATGGATAAAGAAGAGGTGGAATATATACACAATGGAATATTATGCAGCCTTCAAAAGGAATGAGATGTTGCCATTTGCAAAGACGTGGATGGAACGGTAGGGTGTTATGTTGAGTGAAATAAGTCAATCAGAGAAAGACACGTATCGCATGACCTCACTGATATGAGGAATTCTTAATCTCAGGAAACAAACTGAGTGTTACTGGAGTGGTTGTGGGTGCGAGGGATGGGGTGGCTGGGTGATAGACAATGGGGACGGTATGTGCTACGGTGAGCGCTGTGCATTGTGCAAGACTGTTGAATCACAGATCTGTACTTCTGAAACAAATAACGCAACATATTTTAAGAAAAAGAAAAAGAAGATAACAGGAGAGGAAGAGAAGGGGAGTATGTCAGTGGGGGACACGAACCATGAGAGATAATGGACTCTGAAAAACAAAGGGAGGGTCTAGAGGGGAGGGCGGGAGGGGTTTGGGTTATCCTGGTGATGGGTATTGAGGAGGGCACGTTCTGCATGGAGCACTAGGTGTTATGAACAAACAATGAATCATGGAACACTGTAGGAAAAACTAATGATATAATATATGGTGATTAACATAACAATAAAAAATATTAAAAAAAGCTTTTGCACAGCTAAAGAAACAGTCCACAAAACCAAAAGACACCCGACAGAATGGGAGAAAATATTGACAAATGACATAGCAGATAAAGGGCTAGTATCCAAAATGTATAAAGAACTTATCAAACTCAACACCCAAAGAACATATAATCCAATCAAGAAATGGGCCGAAGACATGAACAGACATTTTTCCAAAGAAGACATCCATGGCCAACAGGCACATGAAAAAGTGCTAAACATCGCTCGGCATCAGGGAAATCAATCAAAACCTCAATGAGATACCACCTCACACCCGTCAGAATGGCTAAAATTAACAAGTCAGTGAAGACAGATTTTGGCGGGGTTGTGGAGAAAGGGGAACCCTCCTACACTGTTGGTGGGAAGGCAAGCTGGTGCAACCACTCTGGAAAACACTATGGAGGATCCTCAAACAGTTGAAATTAGAGCTACCATTCGATCCAGCAATTGCACTACTGGGTATTTACCACAAAGATACAAATGTAGGGACCCGAACGGGTACGTGTACCCCAATGTTTATAGCAGCAATGTCCAAAATAGGTAAATTGTGGAAAGAGCGAAGATGTCCATCGGCAGATGAACGGATAAAGAAGAAGTGGTGTATATACACAATGGAATATTATACAGCCGTCAAAAGGAATGAGATCATGCCATTTGCAACGACGCGGATGGAACTGGAGGGTGCTATGTTGAGTGAAATAAGTGAATCAGAGAAATACACCTATCGCATGACTCACTGATATGAGGAATTTTTAATCTCAGGAAAGAAACTGTTTGAATGGAGTGGTTGGGGCTGGGAGGGATGGGTTGGCTGGGTGATAGACATTGGGGAAGTATGTGCCACGGTGAGCGCTGTGAATTGTGCAAGACTGTTGAATCACAGATCTGTACTTCTGAATCAAATAACGCAACATATATTAAGAAAAGAGAAAAAAAGAAATAGATAACAGGAGATGAAGAGAGGGGGAGTATGTCAGACGGGGAGACGAACCATGAGAGATGATGGACTCTGAAAAACAAACTGAGGGTTCTAGAGGGGAGGGGGGTATGGGGATCGGTTAGCCTGGTGATGGGTATTGAGGAGGGCACGTTCTGCATGGAGCAGTGGGTGTTATGAACAAACAATTAATCATGGAACAGTGCACCAAAAACTAATGATGTAATATATGGTGATTAACATAACAATAAAAAAATAAAAAAAAAAGATTTTGCACAGCAAAAGAAACAGTCCACAAAACCAAAAGACAACCGACAGAATGGGAGAAAATATGTGCAAATGACATATCAGATAAAGGGCTAGTATCCAAAATCGATAAAGAACTTATCAAACTCAACACCCAAAGAACACATAATCCAATCAAGAAATGGGCCGAAGACATGAACAGACATTTTTTCAAAGAAGACATCCAAATGGCCAACAGGCACATGAAAAAGTGCTCAACATAGCTCGGTATCAGGGAAATCCAAATCAAAACCTCAATGAGATACCACCTCACACCCGTCAGAATGGCTAAAATTAACAAGTCAGGGAACGACAGATGTTGGCGGGCATGTGGAGAAAGGCGAACCCTCCTACACTGTTGGTGGAAATGCAAGCTGGTGCAACCACTCTGGAAAACACTATGGAGGATCCTCAAACAGTTGAAATTAGCGCTACCGTTCGATCCAGCAATTGACTACTGGGTGTTTAACACAAAGATACAAATGTAGGGACCCGAAGGTGTACGTGTACCCCAAAGTTTATAGCAGCAATGTCCACAATAGCCAAACTGTGGAAAGAGCCAAGATGTCCATCGACAGATGAATGGATAAAGAAGAGGTGGTATATATACACAATGGAATATTATGCAGCCTTCTAAAGGAATGAGATGTTGCCATTTGCAAAGACGTGGATGGAACTGGAGGGTGTTATGTTGAGTGAAATAAGTCAATCAGAGAAAGACATGTATCGCATGACCTCACTGATATGAGGAATTCTTAATCTCAGGAAACAAACTGGGTTTTACTGGAGTGGTTGTGGGTGGGAGGGATGGGGTGGCTGGGTGATAGACATTGGGGAGGATATGTGCTACGGTGAGCACTGTCGATTGTGCAAGACTGTTGAATCACAGATCTGTACTTCTGAAACAAATAAAGCAACATATTTTAAGAAAAAGAAAAAGAAGAAGATAACAGGAGAGGAAGAGAAGGGGAGTATGTCAGAGGGGGAGACGAACCATGACAGATGATGGACTTTGAAAAACAAAATGAGGGTTCTAGAGGGGAGGGCGGTAGGGGTTCGGGTTTGCCTGGTGATGGGTATTGAGGAGGGCACGTTCTGCATGGAGGACTGGGTGTTATGAACAAACAATGAATCATGGAACACTGCACCAAAAACTAATGATGTAATATATGGTGATTAACATAACAATAAAAAAGCTTTTGCACAGCAAAAGAAACAGCCCACAAAACCAAAAGACAACCGACAGAATGGGAGAAAATATTTGCAAATGACATATCAGATAAAGGGCTAGTATCCAAAATCTATAAAGAACTTATCAAACTCAACACCCAAAGAACAAATAATCCAATCAAGAAATGGGCCGAAGACATGAACAGACATTTTTCCAAAGAAGACCTCCAAATGGCCAATAGGCACATGAAAAAGTGCACAACATCGCTCGGCATGAGGGAAATCCAAATCAAAACCTCAATGAGATACCACCTCACACCCGTCAAAATGGCTAAAATTAACAAGTCAGGGAACGACAGATGTTGGCGGGGATGTGGAGAAAGGGGAAGCCTCCTACACTGTTGGTGGGAAGGCAAGCTTGTTTAAGCACTCTGGAAAACAGTATGGAGGTTCCTCAAAGAGTTGAAATTAGAGCTACCGTTCGATCCAGCAATTGACTACTGGGTATTTACCACAAAGATACAAATGTAGGGACCCGAAGGTGTACGTGTACCCCAAAGTCTATAGCAGCAATGTCCACAATAGCCAAACTGTGGAAAGAGCCAAGATGTCCATCGACAGATGAATGGATAAAGAAGAGGTGGAATATATACACAATGGAATATTATGCAGCCTTCAAAAGGAATGAGATGTTGCCATTTGCAAAGACGTGGATGGAACGGTAGGGTGTTATGTTGAGTGAAATAAGTCAATCAGAGAAAGACACGTATCGCATGACCTCACTGATATGAGGAATTCTTAATCTCAGGAAACAAACTGAGTGTTACTGGAGTGGTTGTGGGTGCGAGGGATGAGGTGGCTGTGTGATAGACAATGGGGACGGTATGTGCTACGGTGAGCGCTGTGCATTGTGCAAGACTGTTGAATCACAGATCTGTACTTCTGAAACAAATAACGTAACATATTTTAAGAAAAAGAAAAAGAAGATAACAGGAGAGGAAGAGAAGGGGAGTATGTCAGTGGGGGACACGAACCATGAGAGATAATGGACTCTGAAAAACAAAGGGAGGGTCTAGAGGGGAGGGCGGGAGGGGTTTGGGTTATCCTGGTGATGGGTATTGAGGAGGGCACGTTCTGCATGGAGCACTGGGTGTTATGAACAAACAATGAATCATGGAACACTGTAGGAAAAACTAATGATATAATATATGGTGATTAACATAACAATAAAAAATATTAAAAAAAGCTTTTGCACAGCTAAAGAAACAGTCCACAAAACCAAAAGACACCCGACAGAATGGGAGAAAATATTGACAAATGACATAGCAGATACAGGGCTAGTATCCAAAATGTATAAAGAACTTATCAAACTCAACACCCAAAGAACATATAATCCAATCAAGAAATGGGCCGAAGACATGAACAGACATTTTTCCAAAGAAGACATCCATGGCCAACAGGCACATGAAAAAGTGCTAAACATCGCTCGGCATCAGGGAAATCAATCAAAACCTCAATGAGATACCACCTCACACCCGTCAGAATGGCTAAAATTAACAAGTCAGTGAAGACAGATTTTGGCGGGGTTGTGGAGAAAGGGGAACCCTCCTACACTGTTGGTGGGAATGCAAGCTGGTGGAACCACTCTGGAAAACACTATGGAGGATCCTCAAACAGTTGAAATTAGTGCTACAATTCGATCCAGCAATTGACTACTGGGTATTTAACACAAGTTTGAAATGTAGGGACCCGAAGGGGTACGTGTACCGCAATGTTTATAGCAACAATGTCCACAATAGCCAAAATGTGGAAAGAGCCAAGATGTCCATCGACAGACGAATGGATAAAGAAGTGGTGGTATATATTCACAATGGAATATTATGCAGCCTTCAAAAGGAATGAGATGTTGCCATTTGCAAAGACGTGGATGGAACTGGAGGGTGTTATGTTGAGTGAAATAAGTCAATCAGAGAAAGACATGTATCGCATGACCTCACGGATATGAGGAATTCTTAATCTCAGGAAAAACACTGAGTGTTACTGGAGTGGTTGGGGGTGGGAGGGATGGGGTGGCTGGGTGATAGACATTGGGGAGAGTATGTGCTACGGTGAGCGCTGTGAATTGTGCAAGACTGTTGAATCACAGATCTGTACTTCTGAAACAAATAAAGCAACATATTTTAAGAAAAAGTAAAAGAAGAAGATAACAGGAGAGGAAGAGAAGGGGAGTATGTCAGAGGGGGAGACGAACCATGACAGATGATGGACTCTGAAAAACAAAGTGAGGGTTCTAGAGGGGAGGGCGGTAGGGGTTTGGGTTAGCCTGGAGATGGGTATTGGGGAGGGCACGTTCTGCATGGAGCACTCGGTGTTATGAACAAACAATGAATCATGGAACACTGCACCAAAAACTAATGATGTTATATATGGTGATTAACATAACAATAAAAACGCTTTTGCACAGCAAAAGAAACAGTCCACAAAACCAAAAGACAACCGACAGAATGGGAGAAAATATTTGCAAATGACATATCAGATAAAGGGCTAGTCTCCAAAATCCATAAAGAACTTATCAAACTCAACACCCAAAGAACAAATAATCCAATCAAGTAATGGGTCGAAGACATGAACAGACATTTTTCCAAAGAAGACCTCCAAATGGCCAATAGGCACATGAAAAAGTGCTCAACATCGCTCGGCATGAGGGAAATCCAAATCAAACCCTCAATGAGATACCACCTCACACCCGTCAGAATGGCTAAAATTAACAAGTCAGGGAATGACAGATGTTGGCGGGAAGTGGAGAAAGGGGAACCCTCCTACACTGTTGGTGGGAAGGCAAGCTGGTGCAACCACTCTGGAAAACACTATGGAGGATCCTCAAACAGTTGAAATTAGAGCTACCATTCGATCCAGCAATTGCACTACTGGGTATTTACCACAAAGATACAAATGTAGGGACCCGAACGGGTACGTGTACCCCAATGTTTATAGCAGCAATGTCCAAAATAGGTAAATTGTGGAAAGAGCGAAGATGTCCATTGGCAGATGAACGGATAAAGAAGAAGTGGTGTATATACACAATGGAATATTATACAGCCGTCAAAAGGAATGAGATCTTGCCATTTGCAACGACGCGGATGGAACTGGAGGGTGTTATGTTGAGTGAAATAAGTGAATCAGAGAAATACACCTATCGCATGACTCACTGATATGAGGAATTTTTAATCTCAGGAAAGAAACTGTTTGAATGGAGTGGTTGGGGCTGGGAGGGATGGGTTGGCTGGGTGATAGACATTGGGGAGTTATTTGCCACGGTGAGCGCTGTGAATTGTGCAAGACTGTTGAATCACAGATCTGTACTTCTGAATCAAATAACGCAACATATTTTAAGAAAATAGAAAAAAAGAAATAGATAACAGGAGATGAAGAGAGGGGGAGTATGTCAGACGGGGAGACGAACCATGAGAGATGATGGACTCTGAAAAACAAACTGAGGGTTCTAGAGGGGAGGGGGGTATGGGGATCGGTTAGCCTGGTGATGGGTATTGAGGAGGGCACGTTCTGCATGGAGCAGTGGGTGTTATGAACAAACAATTAATCATGGAACAGTGCACCAAAAACTAATGATGTAATATATGGTGATTAACATAACAATAAAAAAATAAAAAAAAAAAGATTTTGCACAGCAAAAGAAACAGTCCACAAAACCAAAAGACAACCGACAGAATGGGAGAAAATATGTGCAAATGACATATCAGATAAAGGGCTAGTATCCAAAATCTATAAATAAATTATAAAACTCAACACCCAAAGAACATATAATCCAATCAAGAAATGGGCCGAAAACATGAACAGACATTTTTCCAAAGAAGACATCCAAATGGCCAACAGGCACATGAAAAAGTGCTCAACATCGCTCGGCATGAGGGGAATCCAAATCAAAACCTCAATGAGATACCACCTCACACCCGTCAAAATGGCTAAAATTAACAAGTCAGGGAACGACAGATGGCGGGGATGTGGAGAAAGGGGAACCCTCCTCCACTGTTGGTGGGAATGCAAGCTGCTGCAGCCTCTCTGGAAAACAGTATCGAGGTTCCTCAAACAGTTGAAATTCGAGCTACTGTTCGAGCCAGCAATTGCACTACAGGGTATTTACCAGAACGTTACAAATGTAGGGACCAGAAGGGGTACGTGTACCCCAGTGTTTATAGCAGCAATGTCCACAATAGCCAAACTGTGGAAAGAGCCAAGATGTCCAGCGACAGATGAACGGATAAGGAAGACGTGGTATATATTCACAATGGAATATTATGCAGCCGTCAAAGGAATGAGATCTTGCCATTTGCAACGACGTGGATGGAACTGGATGGTGTTATGTTGAGTGAAATAAGTCAATCAGAGAAAGACACGTATCGCATGACGTCACTGATATGAGGAATTCTTAATCTCAGGAAACAAACTGAGTGTTACTGGAGTGGTTGGGGGTGGGAGAGATGGGGTGGCTGGGTGATAGACATTGGGGAGGGTATGTGCTACGGTGAGCGCTCTGAATTGTGCAAGACTGTTGAATCACAGATCTGTACTTCTGAATCAAATAACGCAACATATTTTAAGAAGAAAGAAAAAGAAGAAGATAACAGGAGAGGAAGGGAAGGGGAGTATGTCAGAGGGGAGACGAACCATGAGAGATGATGGACTCTGAAAAACAAACTGAGGGTTCGATAGGGGAGGGTGGTAGGGGCATATGTTAGCCTGGTGATGGGTATTGAGGAGGGCACGTTCTGCATGGAGCACTGGGTGTTATGAACAAACAATGAATCATGGAACACTGCACCAAAAACTAATGATGTAATATATGGTGATTAACATAACAATTAAAAAAATAAAAAAAAAACACTGAGGGAATGGAAGGCCGGTGTCGGATACGCCTCTCGGCTCAGCTCTTGTTCCTGTGGCTAGTACCCTTGCCCCGGTGTACTTGCAGGCCGAGAGCCAACCAACTCACTCGGTGGAAACACACTGCAGAAAACACCGATTTCGGCCAATTTGGCCTTCCTGAGGGGGGAATCCTTTTGCTCTCTGAATGCGGGCGAGCACTGCCAGCGAGTCCAAAACCATTTTCGAGTGAGCCTGAGGCTGCGGTAGAAGGGAGAACACAACTCCCCACTTCTTTCCTGAAGCCAGCCCAGCGGCCGCCCCCTTGAGCATGCAAGTCTCACTGCTCGCGTACCAACGCAAGGAAACAGTAAGGTAAGGGACCGTGTTGTACAGAGCCTCACTGTTCCAGAGAGTGGAAACACTTGGAGTGTGTGTGCGTGAGAGCCCGGAAGACGAGTCCCCTACTTTACTGGGCGAGTGAAACGAACACGGGCAGCCGCACGTCTCCCACCAGCTCTCAGTGGTAGAATGCTAGCACTCCTTCGGCATGTGTGCGTGCAGGCCTAAGTTGCAGGCCCCTCCCTGGAAGGCACAACACTGTGGAGAAACCGCACTTTACCTCCCGCCGTTCCCTAGCGGAGAGGACGCTGTATGCTGTGCGCTGTGCCTGAGAGTCCGGCGAACGTCTTCCCTATGTAAAACCGAGGGAAAGAAAGGCCGGTGCCAGAGACGCCTCTGGGCTCAGCTCTTGTTCCTGAGGTAGTACCCTTGCCCCGGTGTGCTTGCAGCCCGAGAGCCAACCTCCTAAGTCCAGGGAACCACTCTGTAGAAATTCCTTACTTCGGCCAGACTAGGCCTTCCTGAGGGTGGAAACCTTTTGCTGTGTGAATCCGGGCGAGCTCTGCCAGCAAGTCCAAAACGATTTTCCGAGGGAGACTGAGGCCGCGGCAGAAGGGAGAACACAACTCCCCACTTGTTTCCTGAAGTCAGCCTAGGGCCGCCCCCTTGGGTATTCAAGTCTCACTGTTCGCGTACCAAAACAAAGAAAGCGTACTGTGGGAGAACCGTGTTATAGATAGCCTCATCGTTGTGGGGAGTGGGAACACAGGCAGTGCCTGTGCGTAAGAGCCTGGCATACGAGTCCCCTAAGTTCCTGGGCGAGAGAAACGGATTCGTGCAGCCGCACCTCTCCCACCAGCTCTCAGGATCAGAATGCTAGCACTCCTCCGGCCTGTGTGCGTGCAGGCCTGCGTTGAAGGCCCCTCCCTGGAAGGCACAACACTGTGGAGAAACCGCGCTTTAGCTCACGGCGGTCCCTAGCGGAGAGGAAGCTGTATGCTGTGCGCTGTGCTTGAGAGTCCGGCGAACGGCTTCCCTATGTAAAATCGAGGGAAAGAAAGGCCGGTGCCGGAGACGCGTCTCGGCTCAGCTCTTGTCCTGGGGCTAGTACCGTTGCCCCTGTGTGCTTGCAGGCCGAGAGCCAATCTCCTAAGTCGTGGGAACCACACTGTAGAAATTCCTTACTTCGATAGGACTAGGCCTTCCTGAGGGTGGAAGCCTTTTGCTGTGTGAACGCGGGCGAGCACTGCCAGCGAGTCCAAAACCATTTTCCGAGGGAGACTGAGGCCGCGGCAGAAGGGAGAACACAACTCCCCACTTGTTTCCTAAAGTCAGGCCTGAGGCCGCCCCCTTGACCATGCAAGACTCACTGCTCGCGAAACAACGCACGGAAACAGTAGGGTAGGGTACCGGGTTGTACAGAGCCTCAGTGTTCCGGTGAGTGGAAACACTTGGAGTGTGTGTGCATGCGAGCCTGGGAGACGTGTCCACTACGTTATAGGGCGAGAGAAACGAACTCGGTAGCCGCAACTCTCCCACCAGCTCTCAGTGGCAGAATGGTAGCACTCCTGCCGCATGTTTGCCTCTAAGCCTAAGTTGAAGGACCCTATTTGAAAGGCCCAACCCTGTGGAGAAACCGCGCTTTAGCTCCCGCCGGTCCCTAGCGGCGAAAAAGTTGTATTTTGTGCGCTGTGCTTGAGAGCCCGGCGAACGGCTTCCTTATGGAAAACCGAGGGAAAGGAAGGCCGGTGTCGGAGACGCCTCTCGGCTCAGCTCTTGTTCCTGCGTCTAGTAACGTTGCCCCGGTGTGCTTGCAGGCCGAGAGCCAAGCACCTAAGTCGAGGGAAACACACTGTAGAAAATCCCGTCTTCGGCCAGATTAGGCCGTCCTGAGAGTAGAAACCTTTTGCTGTGTGAATGCGGGCGAGCACTGCCAGCGAGTCCAAAACCATTTTCTGAGGCAGACTGAGGCCACGGCAGAAGGGAGAACACAACTCCCTACTTGTTTCCTGAAGCCAGGCCTGCGGCCGCCCCCTTACCCATGCAAGTCTCACTGCTCGCGTACCAACGCAAGGAAAGAGTGGGGTAGGAGACCGTGTTGTACAGAGCCTCACTGCTCCGGAGAGTGGAAACACTTGGAGTGTGTGTGCATGAGAGCTTGGGAGACGAGTCCCCTACGTTACTGGGCGAGAGAAGCGAACTCGAGCAGCCGCACCTCTCCCACCAGCTCTCAGTGGCAGAATGCTAGCACTCCTCCTCCATGTGTGCCTGCAGGCCTAAGTTGAAGGCCCCTCCTTGAAAGGCACAACACTGTGGAGAAACCGCGCTTTAACTCCCGCCGGTCCACAGTGTTGTGCCTTCCACAGAGAGGCCTGCAACTTAGGCCTGCACACACACAGGCCGGAGGAGTGCTAGCATTCTGACACTGAGATGGTGGGAGTGGTGTGGCTTCACGAAACCGTTTCTCTCGCCCAGTAACTTAGGGGACTCGTATGCCAGGCTCTTACGCACAGGCACTGCCTGTGTTCCCACTCCCCACAACAATGAGGCTATCTATAACACGGTTCTCCTACAGTACTGTTTCTTTGTTTTGGTACGCGAGCAGTGAGACTTGAATAACCAAGGGGGCGGCCCTGGGTTGGCTTCAGGAAACAAGTGGGGAGTTCTGTTCTCCCTTCTGCCGCGGCCTCAGTCTCCCTCCGAAAATCGCTTTGGACTTGCTGGCAGTGCTCGCCCGCATTCACACAGCAAAAGGTTTCCACCCTCAGGAAGGCCTAGTCTGGCCGAAGTAAGGAATTTCTACAGTGTAGTTCCCTGGACCTAGGAGGTTGGCTCTCGGCCTGCAAGCACACCGGGGCAAGGGTACCACCACAGGAACAAAAGCTGAGCCGAGAGGCGTCTCCGGCACCGGCCTTTCTTTCCCTCGGTTTTACATAGGGAAGCCGTTCGCCGGACTCTCAGGCACAGCGCACAGCATACAGCGTCCTCTCCGCTAGACAACGGCGGGAGGTAAAGCGCGGTTTCTCCACAGTGTTGTGCCTTCCAGGGAGGGGCCTGCAACTTAGGCCTGCACTCACACAGGCCGGAGGAGTGCTAGCATTCTGCCACTGAGAGCTGGTGGGAGAGGTGCGGATGCCCGAGTTCGTTTCTTTCGCCCAGTAACGTAGGGGACTCGTCTCCCAGGCTCTGACGCACACACACTCCAAGTGTTTCCACTCACGGGAACAGTGAGGCTCTGTACAACACGGTCCCCTACCCTACTGTTTCCTTGCTTTGGTACGCGAGCAGTGAGAGTTGCATGGTAAAGGTGGCGGCCGCAGGCCTGGCTTCAGGAAACAAGTGGGGAGTTGTGTTCTCCCTCCTGCCGCGGGCTCAGTCTCCCTCGCTAAATGGTTTTGGAATCGCTGGCAGTATTCCCCCCCCCCATTCACACAGCAAAAGCTTTAGACCCTCAGGAAGGCCTAATCTGGCCAAAGTCGGGAATTTCTACAGTGTGTTTTCCTCGACTAAGGTGGTTGGCTCTCGGCCTGCAAGCACACCGGGGCAACGTTACTAGACGCAGGAACAAGAGCTGAGCCGAGAGGCGTCTCCGGCACCGGCCTTTCTTTCCCTCGGTTTTACATAGAGAAGCCGTTCGCCTGGCTCTCAAGCACAGCGCACAGCATTCATCATTTTCTCCGCTACGGACCGGCGGGAGTTAAAGCGCGGTTTCTCCACAGTGTTGTGCCTTTCAAGGAGGGGCCTTCAACTTAGGCCTGTAGGCACACATGGAGGAGGAGTGCTAGCATTCTGCCAGTGAGAGCTGGTGGGAGAGGTGCGGCTGCCCGAGTTCCTTTCTCTCGCCCAGTAACGTAGGGCACTCGTATACTAGGCTCTCACGCACACACACTCCAGGTGTTTCCACTCTCCGGAACAGTGAGGCTCTACACCAGGGTACCCTACCCTACTGTTTCCTTGCGTTGTTACAGGAGCAGTGGGACTTGCATGCTCAAGGGGGCAGCTGCTGCCCTGGCTTCAGGAAACAAGTGGGGAGTTGTGTTCTCCATTCTGCCGCAGCCTCAGTCTCCCTCCGAAAATGGTTTTGGACTCGCTGGCAGTGCTCGCCCGCATTCACACAGCAAAATGTTTCCACCCTCAGGAAGGCCTAGTCTAGCCGAAGTAAGGAATTTCTACAGTGTGCTTCCCTCGACTTAAGTGGTTGGTTCTCGGCCTGCAAGCACCCCGGGGCAACGGTACTAGCCCCAGGAACAAGAGCTGAGCCGAGAGGCGTCTCCGGCCCCGGCCTTTCTTTTCCTCAGTTTTACATAGGGAAGCCGTTCGCCGGACTCTCAAGCACAGCGCACAGCATACAGCGTCCTCTCCGCTAGGGCCCGGCGGGATCTAAAGCGCGGTTTCTCCACAGTGTTGGGCCTTCCCAGGAGGGGCCTGCAACCTAGGCCTGCACGCACCCATTCCAGAGGAGTGCTAGCATTCTGCCACTGAGAGCTGGTTTGAGAGGTGCGGCTGCCCGAGTTCGTTTCTATCACCCAATAACGTAGTGGACTCGTCTCCCAGGGTCTCACGCACACACATTCCAAGTGTTTCTACTCTCGGGAACAGTGAGGCTCTGTAAAACACGGTCCCCTAACCTACTGTTTCCTTGCGTTGGTACGCGAGCAGTGAGACTTGCATGCACGCACAAGTGGGCAGCGGCAGGACTGACTTCAGGAAACAAGTGGGGAGTTGTGTTCTCCCCTCTGCCGCGGCCTCAGTCTCCCTCGGAAAATGGTTTTGGACTTGCTGGCAGGGCTCGCCCGCATTCACACAGCAAAATGTTTCCACCCTCAGGAAAGCCTAGTCTAGCCGAAGTAAGGAATTTCTACAGTGTGCTTCCCTCGACCTGGAGGTTGGCTCTCGGCCTGCAAGCACACCGGGGCAACGGTACTAGCCCCAGGAACAAGAGCTGAGCCGAGAGGCGGCTCCGGCCCCGGCCTTTCTTTTCCTCGGTTTTACATAAGGATGCCGTTCGTCGGGCTCTCAAGCACAGCGAACAGCATACAGCGTCCTCTCCACTAGGGACCGGCGGGAGCTAAGGCGCGGGTTCTCCACAGTGTTGTGCCTTCCCGGGAAGGGTCTCCAACTTAGGCCTGAACGCACACAGGCCGGAGGAGTGCTAGCATTCTGATACTGAGAGCTGGTGGGAGAGGTGCGGCTGCACGAATCCGTTTCTCTCGCCCAGTAACTCAGGGGACTCGTCTGCCAGGCTCTGACGCACAGGCACTCCAGGTGTTCCAACTACCCGCAGCAGTGAGGCTATGTACAACACGGTTCCGCTACATTACTGTTTCTTTGTTTTGGTAAGCGAGCATTGAGACTTGCAAGCCCAAGGGGGCGGCCGCTGGGCTGGCTACCGGAAACAAGAGGGGAGTTGTGTTCTCCCTTCTGCCGCGGCCTCAGTCTCCCTCGGAAAATGGTTTTGGACTCGCTGGCTGTTCTGGCCCGCATTCATACAGCAAAAGGTTTCCACCCTCAGGAAGGCCTAATCTGCCCGAGGTCGGGAATTTCTACACTGTGTTTCCCTCGACTTATTTGGTTGGCTCTCGGCCTGCAAGCACACCGGGGCAAGGGTACTAGCCCCAGGAACAAAAGCTGAGCCGAGAGGCGTCTCCGGCTCCGGCCTTTCTTTCCCTCGGTTTTACATAGGGAAGCCGTTCGCCGGGCTCTCAAGCACAGCGCAGAGGATACAGCGTCCTCTCCGCTAGGAAACGGTGGGATCTAAAGCGCGGTTCCTGCAGAGTGTTGGGACTTTCAAGGAGAGTCCTGAAACATAGGCCTACACGCACACATGCTGGAGGAGTGCTAGCATTCTGCCACTGAGAGCTGGTGGGAGAGGTGCGGATGCCCGAGTTCGTTTCTCTCGCCCAGTAACGTAGGGGACTCCTCTCCCAGGCTCTCATGCACACACACTCCAAGTGTTTCCACTCTCCGGAACAGTGAGGCTCTACAGCACGGTACCCTACCCTACTGTTTCCTTGCGTTGGTACGCGAGCAGTGAGAGTTGGATGGTAAAGGTGGCGGCCGCAGGCCTGGCTTCAGGAAACAAGTGGGGAGTTGTGTTCTCCCTTCTGCCGCGGCCTCAGTGTCCCTCGGAAAATGGTTTTGGACTCGCTGGCAGTGCTCGCCTGCATTCACACAGCAAAAGGTTTCCACCCTCAGGACGGCCTAGTCTGGCCAGTGGAACGAATTACATAGGGAAGCCGTTCGCCGGACTCTCAAGCACAGCGCACAGCATACAGCGTTCTCTCCGCTAGGGACCGGCGGGAGCTAAAGCGCGGTTTCTCCACAGTGTTGTGCCTTCCAGGGACGGGCCTGCAACTTAAGCCTGCACGCACACAGGCCGGAGGACTGCTAGCATTCTGCCACTGAGAGCTGGTGCGAGAGGAGCGGTTGCCCGAGTTCGTTTCTCTAGCCCAGTAACGTAGGGAACTCGTCTCCCAGGCTCTCACGCACACACACTCCAAGTGTTTCCACTCTCCGGAACAGTGAGGCTCGGTACAACACGGTCCCCTACCTTACTGTTTCCTTGTGTTAGTACGAGAGTGAGACTTGCAGGGTTAAGGGGGCGGCCGCAGGCCTGGCTTCAGGAAACAAGTGGGGAGTTGTGTTCTCCCTTCTGCCGCGGCCTCAGTCTCCCTCGGAAAATGGTTTTAGACTCGCTGGCAGTGCTCGCCCGCATTCACAGAGCAAAAGGTTTTGACCCTCAGGAAGGCCTAAACGGCCGAAGTCGGGGTTTTCTACAGTGTGTTTCCCTCGACTTAGGTGGTTGGTTCTCGGCCTGCAAGCACACCGGGGCAAGGGTACTAGCCCCAGGAACAAGAGCTGAGCCAAGAGGGGTCTCCGCCACCGGCCTTTCTTTCCCTCGGTTTTACATAAGGAAGCCTTTCGCCGGGCTCTCAAGCACAGCGCACAGAATACAGCGTCCTCTCCGCTAGGGACAGGCGGGAGCTTAAGCGCGGTTTCTCCACAGTGTTGGGCCTTTCAAGGAGGGGCCTGCAACTTAGGCCTGCACGCACACATGCTGAAGGAGTGCTAGCATTCTACCACTGGGAGCTGGTGGGAGACGTGCGGCTGCCCGAGTTGGTTCTCTCGCCGGGTAAAGTAGGGGACTCTTCTCCCAGACTCTCACGCACACACACTTCAAGTGTTTCCACTCTCCGGAACCGTGAGGCTCTGTGCAACGTGGTCCCCTACCCTACTGTTTCCGTGCGTTGGTAAGGGAGCAGTGAGACTTGTATGCTCAAGGGGGTGGCCGCAGGCCTGGCTTCAGGAAACAAGTGGGGAGTTGTGTTCTCCCTTCTGCGGCGACCTCAGTGTCCCTCGGAAAATGGTTTTGGACTCGCTGGCTGTTCTGGCCCGCATTCATACAGCAAAAGGTTTCCACCCTCAGGAAGGCCTAATCTGGCCGAACACGGGAATTTCTACAGTGTGTTTCCCTCGACTTAGTTGCTTGGCCATCGGCCTGCGAGCACACCGTGGCAAGGGTACCAGCCCAAGGAACAAGAGCTGAGCCGAGAAGCGTCTCCGCCACCGGCCTTTCTTTATCTCAGTTTTACATAAGGAAGCCGTTCGCCGGGCTCTCAAGCACAGCGCACAGCATACAGCGTCCTCTCCGCTACAGACCGGCGGGAGGTAAAGCGCGGTTTCTCCACAGTGTTGGGCCTTTCAAGGAGAGTCCTGAAACATAGGCCTGCACGCACTCATGTTGGAGGAGTGCTAGCATTCTGCCACTGAGAGCTGGTGGGAGAGGTGAGGATGCCCGAGTTCGTTTCTCTCGCCTAGTAACGTAGGGGCCTCCTCTACCAGGCTCTCACGCACACACACTCCAAATGTTTCCACTCTCCGGAACAGTGAGGCTCTACAACACGATACCCTACCCTACTGTTTCCTTGCGTTGGTACGCGAGCAGTGAGAGTTGTATGGTAAAGGGGGCGGCCGCAGGCCTGGCTTCAGGAAACAAGTAGGGAGTTGTGTTCTCCCTTCTGCCGCGGCCTCAGTCTCCCTCGGAAAATGGTTCTGGACTCGATGGCAGTGCTTGCCCGCATTCACACAGCCAAAGGTTTCCACCCTCAGGAAGGCCTAATTTGGCCGAAGTCGGGATTTTGTAGTGTGTTTCACTCGACTTGGCTCTCGGCCTGCAAGCACACCGGGGCAAGGTTACTAGCCCCAGGAACAAGAGGTGGGCCGAGAGGCGTCTCCGCCACCGGCCTTTCTTTCCCTCGGTTTTACTTAAGGAAGCCGTTCGCCGGGCTCTCAAGCACAGTGCACAGCATACAGCGTCCTCTCCGCTACGGACCGGCGGGAGGTAAAGCGCGCTTTCTCCACAGTGTTGTGCCTTCCAGGGTGGGGCCTGCAACTTAGGCCTGCACGTACACAGGCCTGAGGAGTGCTAGCATTCTGATCCTGAGAGCTGGTGGGCGAGGTGCGGCTGCACGAATCCGTTTCTCTCGCCCAGGAACTTAGGGGACTCGTGTGCCAGGGTCTTACGCACAGGCACTCCAGGTGTTCCCACTCCCCGCAACAGTGAGGCTATCTACAACAGGGTTCCGCTACAGTACTGTTACGTTGTTTTAGTACGCGAGCAGTGAGACTTGCATTCCCAAGGGGGCGGCCGCTGGGCTGGCTTGAGGAAGCAAGTGGGGAGTTGTGTTCTCCGTTCTGCCGTGACCTCAGTCTCCCTCAGAAAATGGTTTTGGACTCGCTGGCAGTTCTCGCCCGGATTCATACAGCAAAAGGTTTTGACCCTCAGGAAGGCCTAATCTTGCCGAAGACGGGATTTTCTACAGTGTGTTTCCCTCGACTGAGTTGGTTGGCTCTCGGCCTGCAAGCACACCGGGGCAAGGGTACTAGCCCCAGGAACAAGAGCTGAGCCGAGAGGCGTCTCCAGCACCGGCCTTTCTTTCCCTCGGTTTTACATAGGGAAGCCGTTCGCCGGGCTCTCAAGCACAGCGCCGAGCATACAGCCTCCTCTCTGCTAGGGACCAGGGGAGCTAAAGCGCGGTTTCTCCACAGTGTTGGGCCTTTCAAGGAGGGGCCCGCAACTTAGGCCTGCACGCACACATGCCGGCGGAATGCTAGCATTCTGCCACTGAGAGCTGGTGGGAGAGGTGCGGCTGCCCGAGTTCGTTTCTCTCACCCAGCAAAGTAGGGGACTCCTCTCCCAGGCTCTCACGCAGATATACTCCAAGTGTTTCCACCCTCGAGAACAGTGAGGCTCTGTACAACACGGTCCCCTACCCTACTGTTTCTGTGCGTTGGTACCCGAGAAATGAGAGTTGCATGTGTAAGGGGGCGGCCGCAGGCCTGGATTCAGGAATCAAGTGGGGAGTTGTGTTCTCCCTTCTGCCGCGGCCTCAGTCTCCCTCGGAAAATGGTTTTGGACTCGCTGGCAGTGCTCGCCCGCATTCGCACAGCAAAACGTTTCCACCCTCAGGAAGGCCTAAACTGGCCGAAGTCGGGATTTTCTGCAGTGTGTTTCCCTCGACTGAGTTGGATGGCTCTCGGCCCGCAAGCACACCGGGGCAAGAGTACTAGCCTCAGGAACAAGAGCTGAGCCGAGAGGCGTCTCCACCACCGGCATTTCTTTCCCTCCGTTTTACATAAGGAAGCCGTTCGCCGGGCTCTCAAGCACAGCACACAGCATACAGCGTGCTCTCCGCTAGGGACCGGCGGGAGCTAAAGCGCGCTTTCTCCACAGTGTTGGGCCTTTCAAGGAGGGCCCTGCACCTTCGGCCTGCACGCACACAGGCCGGAGGAGTGCTAGCGTTCTGCCACTGAGAGCTGTTGCGAGACGTGCGGATGCCCGAGTTCGTTTCTTTCGCCCAGTAAAATAGGGGACTCGTCTCCCAGGCTCTCACGCACACACACTCCAAGTGTTTCCACTCTCCGGAACAGTGAGGCTCTGTATAACACGGTCTCCTACCCTACTATATCCTTGCGTTGGTACGCGACCAGTGAGACCTGTATGCTGAAGGGGGCGGCCGCAGGCCTGACTTCAGGAATCAAGTGGGGAGTTGTGTTCTCCCTTCTGCCGCGGCCTCAGTCTCCCTCGCTAAATGGTTTTGGACTCGCTGGCAGTGCTCGCCCGCATTCACACTGCAAAGTGTTCGACCTTCAGGAAGGCCTAATCTGGCCGAAGTCGGGATTATCTACAGTGTGTTTCCCTCGACTTAGGAGGTTCGCTCTCGGCCTGCAAGCACACCGGGGCAAGGTTACTAGCCGCAGGAATAAGAGCTGAGCCGAGAGGCGTCTCCGGCACCGGCCTTTCTTTCCCTCGATTTTACATAAGGATGCCGTTCGCCGGGCTCTCAAGCACAGCGAACAGCATACAGCGTCCTCTCCGCTAGGGACCGGCGGGAGCTAAAGCGCGGGTTCTCCACAGTGTTGTGCCTTCCCGGGAAGGGCCTCCGACTTAGGCCTGCACGCACACAGGCCGGAGGAGTGCTAGCATTCTGATACTGAGAGCTGGTGGGAGAGGTGCGGGTGCACGAATCCGTTTCTCTCGCCCAGTAACTTAGGGCACTCGTCTGCCAGGCTCTGACGCACAGGCACTCCAGGTGTTCCAACTACCCGCAGCAGTGAGGCTATGTACAACACGGTTCCCCTACATTACTGTTTCTTTGTTTTGGTCAGCGAGCAGTGAGACTTGCAAGCCCAAGGGGGCGGTCGCTGGGCTGGCTACCGGAAACAAGAGGGGAGTTGTGTTCTCCCTTCTGCCGCGGCCTCAGTCTCCCTCGGAAAATGGTTTTGGACTCGCTGGCTGTTCTGGCCCGCATTCATACAGCAAAAGGTTTCCACCCTCAGGAAGGCCTAATCTGCCCGAGGTCGGGAATTTCTACAGTGTGTTTCCCTCGACTTAGTTGCTTGGCCATCGGCCTGCGAGCACACCGTGGCAAGGGTACCAGCCCAAGGAACAAGAGCTGAGCCGAGAGGCGCCTCCGGCACCGGCCTTTCTTTCCCTCGGTTTTACATAGAGAAGCCGTTCGCCTGGCTCTCAAGCACAGCGCACAGCATTCATCATTTTCTCCGCTAGGGAGCGGCGTGAGTTAAAGCGCGGTTTCTCCACAGTGTTGTGCCTTTCAAGGAGGGGCCTTCAACTTAGGCCTGTAGGCACACATGGAGGAGGAGTGCTAGCATTCTGCCAGTGAGAGCTGGTGGGAGAGGTGCGGCTGCCCGAGTTCCTTTCTCTCGCCCAGTAACGTAGGGCACTCGTATACCAGGCTCTCACGCACACACACTCCAGGTGTTTCCACTCTCCGGAACAGTGAGGCTCTACACCAGGGTACCCTACCCTACTGTTTCCTTGCGTTGTTACAGGAGCAGTGGGACTTGCATGCTCAAGGGGGCAGCCGCTGCCCTGGCTTCAGGAAACAAGTGGGGAGTTGTGTTCTCCCTTCTGCCGCGGCCTCAGTCTCCCTCGGAAAATGGTTTTGGACTCGCTGGCAGTGCTCGCCCGCATTCACACAGCAAAATGTTTCCACCCTCAGGAAGGCCTAGTCTAGCAGAAGTTAGGAATTTCTACAGTGTGTTTCCCTCGACTTAAGTGGTTGGTTCTCGGCCTGCAAGCACCCCGGGGCAACGGTACTAGCCCCAGGAACAAGAGCTGAGCCGAGAGGCGTCTCCGCCAGCGGCCTTTCTTTATCTCAGTTTTACATAAGGAAGCCGTTCGCCGGGCTCTCAAGCACAGCGCACAGCATACAGCGTCCTCTCCGCTACAGACCGGCAGATGGTAAAGCGCGGTTTCTCCACAGTGTTGGGCCTTTCAAGGAGAGTCCTGAAACATAGGCCTGCACGCACTCATGTTGGAGGAGTGCTAGCATTCTGCCACTGAGAGCTGGTGGGAGAGGTGCGGATGCCCGAGTTCGTTTCTCTCGCCTAGTAACGTAGGGGCCTCGTCTAC
Organism: Eumetopias jubatus; assembly: GCF_037043125.1. NCBI lineage: Eukaryota > Metazoa > Chordata > Mammalia > Carnivora > Otariidae > Eumetopias > Eumetopias jubatus. The sequence goes on from NW_028274868.1 coordinate 938,523, forward strand.
CAGGCTCTCACGCACACACACTCCAAATGTTTCCACTCTCCGGAACAGTGAGGCTCTACAACACGATACCCTACCCTTCTGTTTCCTTGCGTTGGTACGCGAGCAGTGAGAGTTGTATGGTAAAGGGGGCGGCCGCAGGCCTGGCTTCTGGAAACAAGTAGGGAGTTGTGTTCTCCCTTCTGCCGCGGCCTCAGTCTCCCTCGGAAAATGGTTTTGGACTCGATGGCAGTGCTTGCCCGCATTCACACAGCCAAAGGTTTCCACCCTCAGGAAGGCCTAATTTGGCCGAAGTCGGGATTTTCTAGTGTGTTTCCCTCGACTTGGCTCTCGGCCTGCAAGCACACCGGGGCAAGGTTACTAGCCCCAGGAACAAGATGTGGGCCGAGACGCGTCTCTGCCACCGGCCTTTCTTTCCCTCGGTTTTACTTAAGGAAGCCGATCGCCGGGCTCTCAAGCACAGTGCACAGCATACAGCGTCCTCTCCACTACGGCCGGCGGGAGGTAAAGCGCGCTTTCTCCACAGTGTTGTGACTTCCAGGGTGGGGCCTGCAACTTAGGCCTGCACGTACACAGGCCTGAGGAGTGCTAGCATTCTGATCCTGAGAGCTGGTGGGCGAGGTGCGGCTGCACGAATCCGTTTCTCTCGCCCAGGAACTTAGGGGACTCGTGTGCCAGGCTCTTACGCACAGGCACTCCAGGTGTTCCCACTCCCCGCAACAGTGAGGCTATCTACAACAGGGTTCCGCTACAGTACTGTTACTTTGTTTTAGTACGCGAGCAGTGAGACTTGCATTCCCAAGGGGGCGGCCGCTGGGCTGGCTTGAGGAAGCAAGTGGGGAGTTGTGTTCTCCCTTCTGCCGTGACCTCAGTCTCCCTCGGAAAATGGTTTTGGACTCGCTGGCAGTTCTCGCCCGGATTCATACAGCAAAAGGTTTTGACCCTCAGGAAGGCCTAATCTGGCCGAAGTCGGGATTTTCTGCAGTGTGTTTCCCTCGACTGAGTTGGTTGGCTCTCGGCCCGCAAGCACACCGGGGCAAGAGTACTAGCCCCAGGAACAAGAGCTGAGCCGAGAGGCTTCTCCGCCACCGGCATTTCTTTCCCTCCGTTTTACATAAGGAAGCCGTTCGCCGGGCTCTCAAGCACAGCACACAGCATACAGCGTGCTCTCCGCTAGGGACCGGCGGGAGCTAAAGCGCGGTTTCTCCACAGTGTTGCGCCTTTCAAGGAGGGCCCTGCACCTTAGGCCTGCACGCACACAGGCCGGAGGACTGCTAGCGTTCTGCCACTGAGAGCTGTTGCGAGACGTGCGGATGCCCGAGTTCGTTTCTTTCGCCCAGTAAAATAGGGGACTCGTCTCCCAGGCTCTCACGCACACACACTCCAAGTGTTTCCACTCTCCGGAACAGTGAGGCTCTGTATAACACGGTCTCCTACCCTACTATATCCTTGCGTTGGTACGCGACCAGTGAGACCTGTATGCTGAAGGGGGCGGCCGCAGGCCTGGCTTCAGGAAACAAGTGGGGAGTTGTGTTCTCCCTCTGCCGCAACCTCAGTGTCCCCCGGAAATTGGTTTTGGACTCGCTGGCTGTTCTCGCCCGCATTCATACAGCAAAAGTTTTCCACCCTCAGGAAGGCCTAATATGGCCGAACACGGGATTTTCTACAGTGTGTTTCCCTAGAGATAGTTGCTTGGCTCTCGCCTGCGAGCACACCGTGGCAAGGCTACCAGCCCAAGGAACAAGAGCTGAGCCGAGAGGCGTCTCCGCCACCGGCCTTTCTTTATCTCAGTTTTACATAAGGAAGCCGTTCGCCGGGCTCTCAAGCACAGCGGACAGCATACAGCGTCCTCTCCGCTACGGACCGGCGGGAGGTAAAGCGCGGTTTCTCCACAGTGTTGGGCCTTTCAAGGAGAGTCCTGAAACATAGGCCTGCACGCACTCATGTTGGAGGAGTGCTAGCCTTCTGCCACTGACAGCTGGTGGGACAGGTGCGGATGCCCGAGTTCGTTTCACTCGCCTAGTAACGTAGGGGACTCCTCTCCCAGGCTCTCACGCACACACACTCCAAGTGTTTCCACTCTCTGGAACAGTGAGGCTCTTTACAACACGGTCCCCTGCCTTACTGTTTCCTTGCGTTGGTACGCGAGCAGTGAGACTTGCATGCTCATGGGAGCGGCCGCTGGGCTGGCTTCAGGAAAGAAGTGGGGAATTGTGTTCTCCCTTCTACCGCGGAATCCGTCTCCCTGGAAAATGGTTTTGGACTCGCTGGCAGCGCTCGCCCGCATTCACACAGCAAAAGGTTTCCACACTCAGGAAGGCCTAATCTGGCCGAAGTCGGGGTTTTCTGCAGCGTGTTTCCATCGACTTAGTTGGTTGGCTCTCGGCCTGCAAGTACACCGGGGAAAGGGTACTAGCCCCAGGAACAAGAGCTGAGCCGAGAGGCATCTCCGCCACCGGCCTTTCTTTCCCTCAGTTTTTTTTTTAATTTTCTTATTCTTATGTTAAACACCATATATTACATCATTAATTTTTGCTGCAGTGTTCCATGACTCATTGTTTCTTCATAACACCCAGTGCTCCATGCAGAACGTGCCCTCCTCAATACCCATCACCAGGCTAACACATCCCCCTACGCCCCTCCCCTCTAGAACCCTCAGTTTGTTTTTCAGAGTCCTTCATCTGTCATGGTTCCTCTCTCCCTCTCACATACTCCCCTTCTCTTCCTTTCCTGTTACCTTCTTTCTCTTTTTTCTTAAAATATGTTGCGTTATTTGTTTCAGAAGTACAGATCTGTGATTCAACACTCTTGCACAATTCACAGGGCTCACCGTAGCACATATCCTCCCAAATGTCTATCACCAAGCCACCCCATCCCTCCAAACCCCAACCACTCCAGTAACACTCAGTTTGTTTCCTGAGATTAAGAATTCCTCATATCCGTGAGGTCATGCGATACATGTCTTTCTCTGATTGACATATTTCATTCAACATAACACCCTCCAGTTCCATCCACGTCGCTGCCAATGGCAAGATCTCATTACTTTTGACGGCTGCATAATATTCCATTGTGTATATATACCACCACTTCTTTATCCATTCATCTGTCGATGGACATCTTGGCTCTTTCCACAGTTTGGCTATTGTGGATATTGCTGCTATAAACATTGGGGTACACGTACACCTTCGGGTCCCTACATTTGTATCTTTGGGGTAAATACCCAGTAGTGCAATTGCTGGATCAAACGATAGCTCTAATTTCAACTGTTTGAGGAACCTCCATACTGTTTTCCAGAGTGGTTGCACCGGCTTGCATTCCCTCCAACAGTGTAGGAGGTTTCCCCTTTCTCCACATGCCCGCCAACATCTGTCGTTCCCTCACTTGTTAATTTTAGCCATTCTGACGGGTGTGATATGGCATCTCATTGAGGTTTTGAATTGGATATCCCTGATGCCGAGCGATGTTGAGCACTTTTTCATGTGCCTGTTGGCCATTTGGATGTCTTCTTTGGAAAAATGTCTCCTCATGTCTTCTGCCCATTTCTTGATTGGATTATTTGATCTTTGGGTGTTGAGTTTGATAAGTTCTTTATAGATTTTGTATACTAGCCCTTTATCTGATATGTCATTTGTAAATATTTTCTCCCATTCTGTCGGTTGTCTTTTGGGGTTGTGGACTGTTTCTTTTGCTGTGCAAAAGCTTTTTTTTTATTTTTTAATGTTATGTTAATCACTATATATTACATCATTAGTTTCTCGTGCAGTGTTCCATTATTCATTGATACTGGAATGGTTGGGGTGGGAGGGATGGGGTGGCTGGGTGATAGACATTGGGGAGGGTATGTGCTATGGTGAACGCTGTGAATTGTGCAAGATTGCTGAATCACAGATCTGTACTTCTGAAACAAATAACGCAACATATTTTAAGAAAAATAAAAGAAGAAGATAACAGGAGAGGAAGAGAAGGGGAGTATTTCAAAGGGGGAGACGAACCATGAGAGATGATGGATTCTGAGAAACAAACTGAGGGTTCTAGAGGAGAGGGGGGTAGGGGGATGGGTTAGCCTGGTGATGGATATTGAGGAGGGCACTTTCTGCATGGAGCACTGGGTGTTATGAACAAACAATGAATCATGGAAGACTGCACCAAAAACGAATGATGTAATATACCATTCTTAAGTTATGATTAACATAACAATTAAGAAAAAAGCTTATGCACAGCAAGACAAACACTCCACATACCCAAAAGACAACCGACAGAATGGGAGAAAATATTGGCAAATGACATATCAGATAAAGGGCTAGTATCCCAAATCTATAAAGAACTTATCAAACTCAACACCCAAAGAACAAATAATCCAATCAAGAAATGGGCCGAAGAAATGAACAGACATTTTTCCAAAGAAGACATCCAAATGGCCAACAGGCACATGAAAAAGTGCTCAACAACGCTCGGCATCAGGGAAATCCAAAACAAACCTCAATGAGATACCACCTCACACCCGTCAGAATGGCTAAAATTAACAAGTCAGGGAACGACAGATGTTGGCGGGGATGTGGAGAAAGGGGAACCCTCCTCCACTGTTGGTGGGAATGCAAGCTGGTAAAACGACTCTGGAAAACAGTATGGAGGATCCTCAAACAGTTGAAATTAGTGCTACCGTTCGATACAGCAATTGACTACTGGGTATTTAACACAAATATACAAATGTAGGGACCGAAAGGGGTACGTGTACCCCAAAGTTTATAGCAGCAAAGTCCACAATAGCCAAACTGTGGAAAGAGCCAAGATGTCCATCAACAGATGAATGGATAAAGAAGAGGTGGTATATATACACAATGGAATATTATGCAGCCGTCAAAAGGAATGAGATCTTACCATTTGCAACGTCGTGGATGCAACTGAAGGGTGTTCTGTTGAGTGAAATAAGTCAATCAGAGAAAGACACGTATTGCATGAGCTCACGGATGTGAGGATTTTTTAATCTCAGGAAACAAACTGAGTGACTGGAGTGGTTGGGGGTTGGAGGGATGGGGTGGCTGGGTGATAAACATTGGGGAGGGAATGTGCTACGGTGAGCGCTGTGAATTGTGCAAGACTGTTGAATCACAGATCTGTACTTCTGAAAGAAAAAACGCAACACATTTTAAGAAAAAGGAAAAGAAGAAGATAACAGGAGAGGAAGAGAAGGGGAGTATGTCAGAGGGGGAGACGAACCATGAGAGATGATGGACTCTGAAAAACAAAGTGAGGGCTCTAGAGGGGAGGGGGTAGGGGTTTGGGTTAGCCTGGTGATGGGTATTGAGGAGGGCACGTTCTGCATGGAGCACTGGGTTTTATGAACAAAAAATGAATCATGGAACACTGCACCAAAAACTAATGATGTAATATATTGTGATTAACATAACAATAAAAAAAAGCTTTTGCACAGCAAAAGAAACAGTCCACAAAACCAAAAGACAACTGACAGAATGGGAGAAAATATTTGCAAATGACATATCAGATAAAGGGCTAGTATCCAAAATCTATAAAGAAGTTATCAAACTCAACACCCAAAGAAAAAATAATCCAATCAAGAAATGGGCCGAAGACATGAACACACATTTTTCCAAAGAAGACATCCAAATGGCCGACAGGCACATGAAAAAGTGCTCAACATCGCTCGGCATCAAGGAAATCCAAATCAAAACCTCAATGAGATACCACCTGACACCCGTCAGAATGGCTAAAGTTAACAAGTCAGGGAACGACAGATTTTGGCGGGGATGTGGAGAAAGGGGAACCCTCCTCCACTGTTGGTGGGAATGCAAGCTAGTGCAACCACTCTGGAAAAGAGTATGGAGGATCCTCAAACAGTTGAAATTAGTGCTACCGTTCGATCCAGCAATTGACTACTGGGTATTTAACACAAAGATACAAATGTAGGGACCCGAAGGGGTACGTGTACCGCAATGTTTATAGCAACAATGTCCACAATAGCCAAACTGTGGAAAGAGCCAAGATGTCCATCGACAGATGAATGGATAAGGAAGAGGTGGTATATATACACAATGGAATATTACGCAGCCTTCAAAAGGAATGAGATGTTGCCATTTGCAAAGACGTGGTTGGAACTGGAGGGTGTTATGTTGAGTGAAATAAGTTAATCAGAGGAAGACATGTAACGCATGACCTCACAGATATGAGGAATTCTTAATATCAGGAAACAAACTGACTGTTACTGGAGTGTTAGGGGGTGTGAGGGATGGGGTGGCTGGGTGATAGACATTGGGGAGAGTATGTGCTACAGTGAGGGCTGTGAATTGTGCAAGACTGTTGAATCACAAATCTGTACTTCTGAAACAAATAACGCAACATATTTTAAGAAAAAGAAAAAGAAAAAGAAGATAACAGGAGAGGAAGAGAAGGGGAGTATGTCAGAGGGGGACACGAACCATGACAGATGATGGACTCTGAAAAACAAAGGGAGGGTCTAGATGGGAGGGCGGGAGGGGTTTGGGTTATCCTGGTGATGGGTATTGAGGAGGGCATGTTCTGCATGGAGCACTGGGTGTTATGAACAAACAATGAATCATGGAACACTACGAAAAACTAATGATGTAATATATGGTGATTAACATAACAATAAAAATTTTAAAAAAAGCTTTTGCACAGCTAAAGAAACAGTCCACAAAACCAAAAGACACCCGACAGAATGGGAGAAAATATTGACAAATGACATAGCAGATAAAGGGCTAGTATCCAAAATGTATAAAGAACTTATCAAACTCAACACCCAAAGAACATATATTCCAATCAAGAAATGGCCCGAAGACATGAACAGACATTTTTCCAAAGAAGACATCCAAATGGCCAACAGGCACTTGAAAAAGTGCTCAACATCGCTCGGCATCAGGGAAATCCAAATCAAAACCTCAATGAGATACCACCTCACACTCGTCAGAATGGCTAAAATTAACAAGTCAGTGAAGACAGATTTTGGCGGGGTTGTGGAGAAAGGGGAACCCTCCTACACTGTTGGTGGGAATGCAAGCTGGTGCAACCACTCTGGAAAACACTATGGAGGATCCTCAAACAGTTGAAATTAGTGCTACCGTTCGATCCAGCAATTGACTACTGGGTAGTTAACACAAAGATTCAAATGTAGGGACCCGAAGGGGTACGTGTACCGCAATGTTTATAGCAACAATGTCCACAATAGTCAAACTGTGGAAAGAGCTAAGATGTCCATCGACAGATGAATGGATAAAGAAGAGGTGGTATATATACACAATGGAATATTATGCAGCCGTCAAAAGGAATGAGATGTTGCCATTTGCAAAGACGTGGATGGAACTGGAGGGTGTTATGTTGAGTGAAATAAGTCAATCAGGGAAAGACATGTATCGCATGACCTCACTGATATGAGGAATTCTTAATCTCAGGAAACAAACTGAGTGTTACTGGAGTGTTTGGGGGTGGGAGGGATGGGGTGGCTGGGTGATAGACATTGGGGAGAGTATGTGTTACGGTGAGCGCTGTGAATTGTGCAAGACTGTTGAATCACAGATCTGTACTTCTGAAAGAAAAAACGCAACATATTTTAAGAAAAAGTAAAAGAAGAAGATAACAGGAGAGGAAGAGAAGGGGAGTATGTCAGAGGGGGAGACGAACCATGACAGATGATGGACTCTGAAAAACAAAGTGAGGGTTCTAGAGGGGAGGGCGGTAGGGGTTTGGGTTAGCCTGGAGACGGGTATTGGGGAGGGCACGTTCTGCATGGAGCACTCGGTGTTATGAACAAACAATGAATCATGGAACACTGCACCAAAAACTAATGATGTAATATATGGTGATTAACATAACAATAAAAACGCTTTTGCACAGCAAAAGAAACAGTCCACAAAACCAAAAGACAACCGACAGAATGGGAGAAAATATTTGCAAATGACATATCAGGTAAAGGGCTAGTCTCCAAAATCCATAAAGAACTTATCAAACTCAACACCCAAAGAACAAATAATCCAATCAAGAAATGGGCCGAAGACATGAACAGACATTTTTCCAAAGAAGACCTCCAAATGGCCAATAGGCACATGAAAAAGTGCTCAACATCGCTCGGCATGAGGGAAATCCAAATCAAACCCTCAATGAGATACCACCTCACACCCGTCAGAATGGCTAAAATTAACAAGTCAGGGAATGACAGATGTTGGCGGGAAGTGGAGAAAGGGGAACCCTCCTACACTGTTGGTGGGAAGGCAAGCTGGTGCAACCACTCTGGAAAACACTATGGAGGATCCTCAAACAGTTGAAATTAGAGCTACCATTCGATCCAGCAATTGCACTACTGGGTATTTACCACAAAGATACAAATGTAGGGACCCGAACGGGTACGTGTACCCCAATGTTTATAGCAGCAATGTCCAAAATAGGTAAATTGTGGAAAGAGCGAAGATGTCCATCGGCAGATGAACGGATAAAGAAGAAGTGGTGTATATACACAATGGAATATTATACAGCCGTCAAAAGGAATGAGATCATGCCATTTGCAACGACGCGGATGGAACTGGAGGGTGCTATGTTGAGTGAAATAAGTGAATCAGAGAAATACACCTATCGCATGACTCACTGATATGAGGAATTTTTAATCTCAGGAAAGAAACTGTTTGAATGGAGTGGTTGGGGCTGGGAGGGATGGGTTGGCTGGGTGATAGACATTGGGGAAGTATGTGCCACGGTGAGCGCTGTGAATTGTGCAAGACTGTTGAATCACAGATCTGTACTTCTGAATCAAATAACGCAACATATATTAAGAAAAGAGAAAAAAAGAAATAGATAACAGGAGATGAAGAGAGGGGGAGTATGTCAGACGGGGAGACGAACCATGAGAGATGATGGACTCTGAAAAACAAACTGAGGGTTCTAGAGGGGAGGGGGGTATGGGGATCGGTTAGCCTGGTGATGGGTATTGAGGAGGGCACGTTCTGCATGGAGCAGTGGGTGTTATGAACAAACAATTAATCATGGAACAGTGCACCAAAAACTAATGATGTAATATATGGTGATTAACATAACAATAAAAAAATTAAAAAAAAAAGATTTTGCACAGCAAAAGAAACAGTCCACAAAACCAAAAGACAACCGACAGAATGGGAGAAAATATGTGCAAATGACATATCAGATAAAGGGCTAGTATCCAAAATCGATAAAGAACTTATCAAACTCAACACCCAAAGAACACATAATCCAATCAAGAAATGGGCCGAAGACATGAACAGACATTTTTTCAAAGAAGACATCCAAATGGCCAACAGGCACATGAAAAAGTGCTCAACATAGCTCGGTATCAGGGAAATCCAAATCAAAACCTCAATGAGATACCACCTCACACCCGTCAGAATGGCTAAAATTAACAAGTCAGGGAACGACAGATGTTGGTGGGCATGTGGAGAAAGGGGAACCCTCCTACACTGTTGGTGGAAATGCAAGCTGGTGCAACCACTCTGGAAAACACTATGGAGGATCCTCAAACAGTTGAAATTAGCGCTACCGTTCGATCCAGCAATTGACTACTGGGTGTTTAACACAAAGATACAAATGTAGGGACCCGAAGGTGTACGTGTACCCCAAAGTTTATAGCAGCAATGTCCACAATAGCCAAACTGTGGAAAGAGCCAAGATGTCCATCGACAGATGAATGGATAAAGAAGAGGTGGTATATATACACAATGGAATATTATGCAGCCTTCTAAAGGAATGAGATGTTGCCATTTGCAAAGACGTGGATGGAACTGGAGGGTGTTATGTTGAGTGAAATAAGTCAATCAGAGAAAGACATGTATCGCATGACCTCACTGATATGAGGAATTCTTAATCTCAGGAAACAAACTGGGTTTTACTGGAGTGGTTGTGGGTGGGAGGGATGGGGTGGCTGGGTGATAGACATTGGGGAGGATATGTGCTACGGTGAGCACTGTCGATTGTGCAAGACTGTTGAATCACAGATCTGTACTTCTGAAACAAATAAAGCAACATATTTTAAGAAAAAGAAAAAGAAGAAGATAACAGGAGAGGAAGAGAAGGGGAGTATGTCAGAGGGGGAGACGAACCATGACAGATGATGGACTTTGAAAAACAAAATGAGGGTTCTAGAGGGGAGGGCGGTAGGGGTTCGGGTTTGCCTGGTGATGGGTATTGAGGAGGGCACGTTCTGCATGGAGGACTGGGTGTTATGAACAAACAATGAATCATGGAACACTGCACCAAAAACTAATGATGTAATATATGGTGATTAACATAACAATAAAAAAGCTTTTGCACAGCAAAAGAAACAGCCCACAAAACCAAAAGACAACCGACAGAATGGGAGAAAATATTTGCAAATGACATATCAGATAAAGGGCTAGTATCCAAAATCTATAAAGAACTTATCAAACTCAACACCCAAAGAACAAATAATCCAATCAAGAAATGGGCCGAAGACATGAACAGACATTTTTCCAAAGAAGACCTCCAAATGGCCAATAGGCACATGAAAAAGTGCTCAACATCGCTCGGCATGAGGGAAATCCAAATCAAAACCTCAATGAGATACCACCTCACACCCGTCAAAATGGCTAAAATTAACAAGTCAGGGAACGACAGATGTTGGCGGGGATGTGGAGAAAGGGGAAGCCTCCTACACTGTTGGTGGGAAGGCAAGCTTGTTTAAGCACTCTGGAAAACAGTATGGAGGTTCCTCAAAGAGTTGAAATTAGAGCTACCGTTCGATCCAGCAATTGACTACTGGGTATTTACCACAAAGATACAAATGTAGGGACCCGAAGGGGTACGTGTACCCAAAGTTTATAGCAGCAATGTCCACAATAACCAAACTGTGGAAAGAGCCAAGAGGTCCATCGACAGATGAATGGATAAAGAAGAAGTGGTATATATACACAAGGGAATATTATGCAGCCGTCAAAAGGAATGAGATCTTGCCATTTGCAATGACGTGGATGGAACTGGAGGGTGTTATGTTGAGTGAAATAGGTCACTCAGAGAAAGCCACGTATCGCATGACCTCACTGATATGAGGAATTCTTAATCTTAGGAAACAAACTGAGTGTTACTGGAGTGGTTGGAGGTGGGAGGGATGGGTTGGCTGGGTCATAGACATTGGGGAGGGTATGTGCCACGGTGAGCGCTGTGAATTGTGCAACACTGTTGAATCACAGATCTGTACTTCTGAATCAAATAACGCAACATATTTTAAGAAAAAAGAAAAAGAATTAGATAACAGGAGATGAAGAGAGGGGGAGTATGTCAGACGGGGAGAAGAACCATGAGAGATGATGGACTCTGAAAAACAAACTGAGGGTTCTAGAGGGGAGGGGGGTAGGGGGATCGGTTAGCCTGGTGATGGGTACAGAGGAGGGCAGGTTCTGCATGCAGCATTGGGTGTTATGAACAAACAATGAATCATGGAACACTGCACGAAAAACTAATGATGTAATATATGGTGCTTCACATAACAATAAAAAATTTAAAAAAAAGCTTTTGCAGAGCTAAAGAAACAGTCCACAAAACCAAAAGACACCCGACAGAATGGGAGAAAATATTTGCAAATGACATATCAGATAAAGGGCTAGTATCCAAAATCTATAACTAACTTATAAAACTCAACACCCAAAGAACATATAATCCAATCAAGAAAGGGGCCGAAGATATGAACAGACATTTTTCCAAAGAAGACATCCAAATGGCCAACAGGCACATGAAAAAGTGCTCAACATCGCTCGGCATCAGGGAAATCCAAATCAAAACTTCAATGAGATACCACCTCACACCCGTCAGAATGGCTAAAATTAACAAGTCAGGGAACGACAGATGTTGGCGGGGATGTGGAGAAAGGGGAACCCTCCTCCACTGTTGGTGGGAATGCAAGCTGGTGCAACCACTCTGGAAAACAGTATGGAGGATCCTCAAACAGTTGAAATTAGTGCTACCGTTCGATCCAGCAATTGACTACTGGGTATTTAACACAAAGATACAAATGTAGGGACCCGAAGGGGTACGTGTACCCCAAAGTCTATAGCAGCAATGTCCACAATAGCCAAACTGTGGAAAGAGCCAAGATGTCCATCGACAGATGAATGGATAAAGAAGAGGTGGAATATATACACAATGGAATATTATGCAGCCTTCAAAAGGAATGAGATGTTGCCATTTGCAAAGACGTGGATGGAACGGTAGGGTGTTATGTTGAGTGAAATAAGTCAATCAGAGAAAGACACGTATCGCATGACCTCACTGATATGAGGAATTCTTAATCTCAGGAAACAAACTGAGTGTTACTGGAGTGGTTGTGGGTGGGAGGGATGGGGTGGCTGGGTGATAGACAATGGGGACGGTATGTGCTACGGTGAGCGCTGTGCATTGTGCAAGACTGTTGAATCACAGATCTGTACTTCTGAAACAAATAACGCAACATATTTTAAGAAAAAGAAAAAGAAGATAACAGGAGAGGAAGAGAAGGGGAGTATGTCAGTGGGGGACACGAACCATGAGAGATAATGGACTCTGAAAAACAAAGGGAGGGTCTAGAGGGGAGGGCGGGAGGGGTTTGGGTTATCCTGGTGATGGGTATTGAGGAGGGCACGTTCTGCATGGAGCACTGGGTGTTATGAACAAACAATGAATCATGGAACACTGTAGGAAAAACTAATGATATAATATATGGTGATTAACATAACAATAAAAAATATTAAAAAAAGCTTTTGCACAGCTAAAGAAACAGTCCACAAAACCAAAAGACACCCGACAGAATGGGAGAAAATATTGACAAATGACATAGCAGATAAAGGGCTAGTATCCAAAATGTATAAAGAACTTATCAAACTCAACACCCAAAGAACATATAATCCAATCAAGAAATGGGCCGAAGACATGAACAGACATTTTTCCAAAGAAGACATCCAAATGGCCAATAGGCACATGAAAAAGTGCTCAACATCGCTCGGCATGAGGGAAATCCAAATCAAACCCTCAATGAGATACCACCTCACACCCGTCAGAATGGCTAAAATTAACAAGTCAGGGAATGACAGATGTTGGCGGGGTTGTGGAGAAAGGGGAACCCTCCTACACTGTTGGTGGGAAGGCAAGCTGGTGCAACCACTCTGGAAAACACTATGGAGGATCCTCAAACAGTTGAAATTAGAGCTACCATTCGATCCAGCAATTGCACTACTGGGTATTTACCACAAAGATACAAATGTAGGGACCCGAACGGGTACGTGTACCCCAATGTTTATAGCAGCAATGTCCAAATTAGGTAAATTGTGGAAAGAGCGAAGATGTCCATCGGCAGATGAACGGATAAAGAAGAAGTGGTGTATATACACAATGGAATATTATACAGCCGTCAAAAGGAATGAGATCATGCCATTTGCAACGACGCGGATGGAACTGGAGGGTGCTATGTTGAGTGAAATAAGTGAATCAGAGAAATACACCTATCGCATGACTCACTGATATGAGGAATTTTTAATCTCAGGAAAGAAACTGTTTGAATGGAGTGGTTGGGGCTGGGAGGGATGGGTTGGCTGGGTGATAGACATTGGGGAAGTATGTGCCACGGTGAGCGCTGTGAATTGTGCAAGACTGTTGAATCACAGATCTGTACTTCTGAATCAAATAACGCAACATATATTAAGAAAAGAGAAAAAAAGAAATAGATAACAGGAGATGAAGAGAGGGGGAGTATGTCAGACGGGGAGACGAACCATGAGAGATGATGGACTCTGAAAAACAAACTGAGGGTTCTAGAGGGGAGGGGGGTATGGGGATCGGTTAGCCTGGTGATGGGTATTGAGGAGGGCACGTTCTGCATGGAGCAGTGGGTGTTATGAACAAACAATTAATCATGGAACAGTGCACCAAAAACTAATGATGTAATATATGGTGATTAACATAACAATAAAAAAATAAAAAAAAAAAGATTTTGCACAGCAAAAGAAACAGTCCACAAAACCAAAAGACAACCGACAGAATGGGAGAAAATATGTGCAAATGACATATCAGATAAAGGGCTAGTATCCAAAATCGATAAAGAACTTATCAAACTCAACACCCAAAGAACACATAATCCAATCAAGAAATGGGCCGAAGACATGAACAGACATTTTTTCAAAGAAGACATCCAAATGGCCAACAGGCACATGAAAAAGTGCTCAACATAGCTCGGTATCAGGGAAATCCAAATCAAAACCTCAATGAGATACCACCTCACACCCGTCAGAATGGCTAAAATTAACAAGTCAGGGAACGACAGATGTTGGCGGGCATGTGGAGAAAGGGGAACCCTCCTACACTGTTGGTGGAAATGCAAGCTGGTGCAACCACTCTGGAAAACACTATGGAGGATCCTCAAACAGTTGAAATTAGCGCTACCGTTCGATCCAGCAATTGACTACTGGGTGTTTAACACAAAGATACAAATGTAGGGACCCGAAGGTGTACGTGTACCCCAAAGTTTATAGCAGCAATGTCCACAATAGCCAAACTGTGGAAAGAGCCAAGATGTCCATCGACAGATGAATGGATAAAGAAGAGGTGGTATATATACACAATGGAATATTATGCAGCCTTCTAAAGGAATGAGATGTTGCCATTTGCAAAGACGTGGATGGAACTGGAGGGTGTTATGTTGAGTGAAATAAGTCAATCAGAGAAAGACATGTATCGCATGACCTCACTGATATGAGGAATTCTTAATCTCAGGAAACAAACTGGGTTTTACTGGAGTGGTTGTGGGTGGGAGGGATGGGGTGGCTGGGTGATAGACATTGGGGAGGATATGTGCTACGGTGAGCACTGTCGATTGTGCAAGACTGTTGAATCACAGATCTGTACTTCTGAAACAAATAAAGCAACATATTTTAAGAAAAAGAAAAAGAAGAAGATAACAGGAGAGGAAGAGAAGGGGAGTATGTCAGAGGGGGAGACGAACCATGACAGATGATGGACTTTGAAAAACAAAATGAGGGTTCTAGAGGGGAGGGCGGTAGGGGTTCGGGTTTGCCTGGTGATGGGTATTGAGGAGGGCACGTTCTGCATGGAGGACTGGGTGTTATGAACAAACAATGAATCATGGAACACTGCACCAAAAACTAATGATGTAATATATGGTGATTAACATAACAATAAAAAAGCTTTTGCACAGCAAAAGAAACAGCCCACAAAACCAAAAGACAACCGACAGAATGGGAGAAAATATTTGCAAATGACATATCAGATAAAGGGCTAGTATCCAAAATCTATAAAGAACTTATCAAACTCAACACCCAAAGAACAAATAATCCAATCAAGAAATGGGCCGAAGACATGAACAGACATTTTTCCAAAGAAGACCTCCAAATGGCCAATAGGCACATGAAAAAGTGCTCAACATCGCTCGGCATGAGGGAAATCCAAATCAAAACCTCAATGAGATACCACCTCACACCCGTCAAAATGGCTAAAATTAACAAGTCAGGGAACGACAGATGTTGGCGGGGATGTGGAGAAAGGGGAAGCCTCCTACACTGTTGGTGGGAAGGCAAGCTTGTTTAAGCACTCTGGAAAACAGTATGGAGGTTCCTCAAAGAGTTGAAATTAGAGCTACCGTTCGATCCAGCAATTGACTACTGGGTATTTACCACAAAGATACAAATGTAGGGACCCGAAGGGGTACGTGTACCCAAAGTTTATAGCAGCAATGTCCACAATAACCAAACTGTGGAAAGAGCCAAGAGGTCCATCGACAGATGAATGGATAAAGAAGAAGTGGTATATATACACAAGGGAATATTATGCAGCCGTCAAAAGGAATGAGATCTTGCCATTTGCAATGACGTGGATGGAACTGGAGGGTGTTATGTTGAGTGAAATAGGTCACTCAGAGAAAGCCACGTATCGCATGACCTCACTGATATGAGGAATTCTTAATCTTAGGAAAGAAACTGAGTGTTACTGGAGTGGTTGGAGGTGGGAGGGATGGGTTGGCTGGGTCATAGACATTGGGGAGGGTATGTGCCACGGTGAGCGCTGTGAATTGTGCAACACTGTTGAATCACAGATCTGTACTTCTGAATCAAATAACGCAACATATTTTAAGAAAAAAGAAAAAGAATTAGATAACAGGAGATGAAGAGAGGGGGAGTATGTCAGACGGGGAGAAGAACCATGAGAGATGATGGACTCTGAAAAACAAACTGAGGGTTCTAGAGGGGAGGGGGGTAGGGGGATCGGTTAGCCTGGTGATGGGTACAGAGGAGGGCAGGTTCTGCATGCAGCATTGGGTGTTATGAACAAACAATGAATCATGGAACACTGCACGAAAAACTAATGATGTGATATATGGTGCTTCACATAACAATAAAAAATTTAAAAAAAAGCTTTTGCAGAGCTAAAGAAACAGTCCACAAAACCAAAAGACACCCGACAGAATGGGAGAAAATATTTGCAAATGACATATCAGATAAAGGGCTAGTATCCAAAATCTATAACTAACTTATAAAACTCAACACCCAAAGAACATATAATCCAATCAAGAAAGGGGCCGAAGATATGAACAGACATTTTTCCAAAGAAGACATCCAAATGGCCAACAGGCACATGAAAAAGTGCTCAACATCGCTCGGCATCAGGGAAATCCAAATCAAAACTTCAATGAGATACCACCTCACACCCGTCAGAATGGCTAAAATTAACAAGTCAGGGAACGACAGATGTTGGCGGGGATGTGGAGAAAGGGGAACCCTCCTCCACTGTTGGTGGGAATGCAAGCTGGTGCAACCACTCTGGAAAACAGTATGGAGGATCCTCAAACAGTTGAAATTAGTGCTACCGTTCGATCCAGCAATTGACTACTGGGTATTTAACACAAAGATACAAATGTAGGGACCCGAAGGGGTACGTGTACCCCAAAGTCTATAGCAGCAATGTCCACAATAGCCAAACTGTGGAAAGAGCCAAGATGTCCATCGACAGATGAATGGATAAAGAAGAGGTGGAATATATACACAATGGAATATTATGCAGCCTTCAAAAGGAATGAGATGTTGCCATTTGCAAAGACGTGGATGGAACGGTAGGGTGTTATGTTGAGTGAAATAAGTCAATCAGAGAAAGACACGTATCGCATGACCTCACTGATATGAGGAATTCTTAATCTCAGGAAACAAACTGAGTGTTACTGGAGTGGTTGTGGGTGGGAGGGATGGGGTGGCTGGGTGATAGACAATGGGGACGGTATGTGCTACGGTGAGCGCTGTGCATTGTGCAAGACTGTTGAATCACAGATCTGTACTTCTGAAACAAATAACGCAACATATTTTAAGAAAAAGAAAAAGAAGATAACAGGAGAGGAAGAGAAGGGGAGTATGTCAGTGGGGGACACGAACCATGAGAGATAATGGACTCTGAAAAACAAAGGGAGGGTCTAGAGGGGAGGGCGGGAGGGGTTTGGGTTATCCTGGTGATGGGTATTGAGGAGGGCACGTTCTGCATGGAGCACTGGGTGTTATGAACAAACAATGAATCATGGAACACTGTAGGAAAAACTAATGATATAATATATGGTGATTAACATAACAATAAAAAATATTAAAAAAAGCTTTTGCACAGCTAAAGAAACAGTCCACAAAACCAAAAGACACCCGACAGAATGGGAGAAAATATTGACAAATGACATAGCAGATAGAGGGCTAGTATCCAAAATGTATAAAGAACTTATCAAACTCAACACCCAAAGAACATATAATCCAATCAAGAAATGGGCCGAAGACATGAACAGACATTTTTCCAAAGAAGACATCCATGGCCAACAGGCACATGAAAAAGTGCTAAACATCGCTCGGCATCAGGGAAATCAATCAAAACCTCAATGAGATACCACCTCACACCCGTCAGAATGGCTAAAATTAACAAGTCAGTGAAGACAGATTTTGGCGGGGTTGTGGAGAAAGGGGAACCCTCCTACACTGTTGGTGGGAATGCAAGCTGGTGCAACCACTCTGGAAAACACTATGGAGGATCCTCAAACAGTTGAAATTAGAGCTACCATTCGATCCAGCAATTGCACTACTGGGTATTTACCACAAAGATACAAATGTAGGGACCCGAACGGGTACGTGTACCCCAATGTTTATAGCAGCAATGTCCAAAATAGGTAAATTGTGGAAAGAGCGAAGATGTCCATCGGCAGATGAACGGATAAAGAAGAAGTGGTGTATATACACAATGGAATATTATACAGCCGTCAAAAGGAATGAGATCATGCCATTTGCAACGACGCGGATGGAACTGGAGGGTGCTATGTTGAGTGAAATAAGTGAATCAGAGAAATACACCTATCGCATGACTCACTGATATGAGGAATTTTTAATCTCAGGAAAGAAACTGTTTGAATGGAGTGGTTGGGGCTGGGAGGGATGGGTTGGCTGGGTGATAGACATTGGGGAAGTATGTGCCACGGTGAGCGCTGTGAATTGTGCAAGACTGTTGAATCACAGATCTGTACTTCTGAATCAAATAACGCAACATATATTAAGAAAAGAGAAAAAAAGAAATAGATAACAGGAGATGAAGAGAGGGGGAGTATGTCAGACGGGGAGACGAACCATGAGAGATGATGGACTCTGAAAAACAAACTGAGGGTTCTAGAGGGGAGGGGGGTATGGGGATCGGTTAGCCTGGTGATGGGTATTGAGGAGGGCACGTTCTGCATGGAGCACTGGGTGTTATGAACAAACAATTAATCATGGAACAGTGCACCAAAAACTAATGATGTAATATATGGTGATTAACATAACAATAAAAAAATTAAAAAAAAAAGATTTTGCACAGCAAAAGAAACAGTCCACAAAACCAAAAGACAACCGACAGAATGGGAGAAAATATGTGCAAATGACATATCAGATAAAGGGCTAGTATCCAAAATCGATAAAGAACTTATCAAACTCAACACCCAAAGAACACATAATCCAATCAAGAAATGGGCCGAAGACATGAACAGACATTTTTTCAAAGAAGACATCCAAATGGCCAACAGGCACATGAAAAAGTGCTCAACATAGCTCGGTATCAGGGAAATCCAATCAAAACCTCAATGAGATACCACCTCACACCCGTCAGAATGGCTAAAATTAACAAGTCAGGGAACGACAGATGTTGGTGGGCATGTGGAGAAAGGGGAACCCTCCTACACTGTTGGTGGAAATGCAAGCTGGTGCAACCACTCTGGAAAACACTATGGAGGATCCTCAAACAGTTGAAATTAGCGCTACCGTTCGATCCAGCAATTGACTACTGGGTGTTTAACACAAAAATACAAATGTAGGGACCCGAAGGTGTACGTGTACCCCAAAGTTTATAGCAGCAATGTCCACAATAGCCAAACTGTGGAAAGGGCCAAGATGTCCATCGACAGATGAATGGATAAAGAAGAGGTGGTATATATACACAATGGAATATTATGCAGCCTTCTAAAGGAATGAGATGTTGCCATTTGCAAAGACGTGGATGGAACTGGAGGGTGTTATGTTGAGTGAAATAAGTCAATCAGAGAAAGACATGTATCGCATGACCTCACTGATATGAGGAATTCTTAATCTCAGGAAACAAACTGGGTTTTACTGGAGTGGTTGTGGGTGGGAGGGATGGGGTGGCTGGGTGATAGACATTGGGGAGGATATGTGCTACGGTGAGCACTGTCGATTGTGCAAGACTGTTGAATCACAGATCTGTACTTCTGAAACAAATAAAGCAACATATTTTAAGAAAAAGAAAAAGAAGAAGATAACAGGAGAGGAAGAGAAGGGGAGTATGTCAGAGGGGGAGACGAACCATGACAGATGATGGACTTTGAAAAACAAAATGAGGGTTCTAGAGGGGAAGGCGGTAGGGGTTCGGGTTTGCCTGGTGATGGGTATTGAGGAGGGCACGTTCTGCATGGAGGACTGGGTGTTATGAACAAACAATGAATCATGGAACACTGCACCAAAAACTAATGATGTAATATATGGTGATTAACATAACAATAAAAAAGCTTTTGCACAGCAAAAGAAACAGCCCACAAAACCAAAAGACAACCGACAGAATGGGAGAAAATATTTGCAAATGACATATCAGATAAAGGGCTAGTATCCAAAATCTATAAAGAACTTATCAAACTCAACACCCAAAGAACAAATAATCCAATCAAGAAATGGGCCGAAGACATGAACAGACATTTTTCCAAAGAAGACCTCCAAATGGCCAATAGGCACATGAAAAAGTGCTCAACATCGCTCGGCATGAGGGAAATCCAAATCAAAACCTCAATGAGATACCACCTCACACCCGTCAAAATGGCTAAAATTAACAAGTCAGGGAACGACAGATGTTGGCGGGGATGTGGAGAAAGGGGAAGCCTCCTACACTGTTGGTGGGAAGGCAAGCTTGTTTAAGCACTCTGGAAAACAGTATGGAGGTTCCTCAAAGAGTTGAAATTAGAGCTACCGTTCGATCCAGCAATTGACTACTGGGTATTTACCACAAAGATACAAATGTAGGGACCCGAAGGGGTACGTGTACCCAAAGTTTATAGCAGCAATGTCCACAATAACCAAACTGTGGAAAGAGCCAAGAGGTCCATCGACAGATGAATGGATAAAGAAGAAGTGGTATATATACACAAGGGAATATTATGCAGCCGTCAAAAGGAATGAGATCTTGCCATTTGCAATGACGTGGATGGAACTGGAGGGTGTTATGTTGAGTGAAATAGGTCACTCAGAGAAAGCCACGTATCGCATGACCTCACTGATATGAGGAATTCTTAATCTTAGGAAAGAAACTGAGTGTTACTGGAGTGGTTGGAGGTGGGAGGGATGGGTTGGCTGGGTCATAGACATTGGGGAGGGTATGTGCCACGGTGAGCGCTGTGAATTGTGCAACACTGTTGAATCACAGATCTGTACTTCTGAATCAAATAACGCAACATATTTTAAGAAAAAAGAAAAAGAATTAGATAACAGGAGATGAAGAGAGGGGGAGTATGTCAGACGGGGAGAAGAACCATGAGAGATGATGGACTCTGAAAAACAAACTGAGGGTTCTAGAGGGGAGGGGGGTAGGGGGATCGGTTAGCCT
This sequence comes from Eumetopias jubatus, assembly GCF_037043125.1. Lineage (NCBI taxonomy): Eukaryota > Metazoa > Chordata > Mammalia > Carnivora > Otariidae > Eumetopias > Eumetopias jubatus. The sequence continues at coordinate 959,658 of NW_028274868.1, forward strand.
GGTGATGGGTACAGAGGAGGGCAGGTTCTGCATGCAGCATTGGGTGTTATGAACAAACAATGAATCATGGAACACTGCACGAAAAACTAATGATGTAATATATGGTGCTTCACATAACAATAAAAAATTTAAAAAAAAGCTTTTGCAGAGCTAAAGAAACAGTCCACAAAACCAAAAGACACCCGACAGAATGGGAGAAAATATTTGCAAATGACATATCAGATAAAGGGCTAGTATCCAAAATCTATAACTAACTTATAAAACTCAACACCCAAAGAACATATAATCCAATCAAGAAAGGGGCCGAAGATATGAACAGACATTTTTCCAAAGAAGACATCCAAATGGCCAACAGGCACATGAAAAAGTGCTCAACATCGCTCGGCATCAGGGAAATCCAAATCAAAACTTCAATGAGATACCACCTCACACCCGTCAGAATGGCTAAAATTAACAAGTCAGGGAACGACAGATGTTGGCGGGGATGTGGAGAAAGGGGAACCCTCCTCCACTGTTGGTGGGAATGCAAGCTGGTGCAACCACTCTGGAAAACAGTATGGAGGATCCTCAAACAGTTGAAATTAGTGCTACCGTTCGATCCAGCAATTGACTACTGGGTATTTAACACAAAGATACAAATGTAGGGACCCGAAGGGGTACGTGTACCCCAAAGTCTATAGCAGCAATGTCCACAATAGCCAAACTGTGGAAAGAGCCAAGATGTCCATCGACAGATGAATGGATAAAGAAGAGGTGGAATATATACACAATGGAATATTATGCAGCCTTCAAAAGGAATGAGATGTTGCCATTTGCAAAGACGTGGATGGAACGGTAGGGTGTTATGTTGAGTGAAATAAGTCAATCAGAGAAAGACACGTATCGCATGACCTCACTGATATGAGGAATTCTTAATCTCAGGAAACAAACTGAGTGTTACTGGAGTGGTTGTGGGTGGGAGGGATGGGGTGGCTGGGTGATAGACAATGGGGACGGTATGTGCTACGGTGAGCGCTGTGCATTGTGCAAGACTGTTGAATCACAGATCTGTACTTCTGAAACAAATAACGCAACATATTTTAAGAAAAAGAAAAAGAAGATAACAGGAGAGGAAGAGAAGGGGAGTATGTCAGTGGGGGACACGAACCATGAGAGATAATGGACTCTGAAAAACAAAGGGAGGGTCTAGAGGGGAGGGCGGGAGGGGTTTGGGTTATCCTGGTGATGGGTATTGAGGAGGGCACGTTCTGCATGGAGCACTGGGTGTTATGAACAAACAATGAATCATGGAACACTGTAGGAAAAACTAATGATATAATATATGGTGATTAACATAACAATAAAAAATATTAAAAAAAGCTTTTGCACAGCTAAAGAAACAGTCCACAAAACCAAAAGACACCCGACAGAATGGGAGAAAATATTGACAAATGACATAGCAGATAAAGGGCTAGTATCCAAAATGTATAAAGAACTTATCAAACTCAACACCCAAAGAACATATAATCCAATCAAGAAATGGGCCGAGGAATTTCTACAGTGTGCTTCCCTCGACCTGGAGGTTGGCTCTCGGCCTGCAAGCACACCGGGGCAACGGTACTAGCCCCAGGAACAAGAGCTGAGCCGAGAGGCGGCTCCGGCCCCGGCCTTTCTTTTCCTCGGTTTTACATAAGGATGCCGTTCGTCGGGCTCTCAAGCACAGCGAACAGCATACAGCGTCCTCTCCACTAGGGACCGGCGGGAGCTAAGGCGCGGGTTCTCCACAGTGTTGTGCCTTCCCGGGAAGGGTCTCCAACTTAGGCCTGAACGCACACAGGCCGGAGGAGTGCTAGCATTCTGATACTGAGAGCTGGTGGGAGAGGTGCGGCTGCACGAATCCGTTTCTCTCGCCCAGTAACTTAGGGGACTCGTCTGCCAGGCTCTGACGCACAGGCACTCCAGGTGTTCCAACTACCCGCAGCAGTGAGGCTATGTACAACACGGTTCCGCTACATTACTGTTTCTTTGTTTTGGTAAGCGAGCATTGAGACTTGCAAGCCCAAGGGGGCGGCCGCTGGGCTGGCTACCGGAAACAAGAGGGGAGTTGTGTTCTCCCTTCTGCCGCGGCCTCAGTCTCCCTCGGAAAATGGTTTTGGACTCGCTGGCTGTTCTGGCCCGCATTCATACAGCAAAAGGTTTCCACCCTCAGGAAGGCCTAATCTGCCCGAGGTCGGGAATTTCTACACTGTGTTTCCCTCGACTTATTTGGTTGGCTCTCGGCCTGCAAGCACACCGGGGCAAGGGTACTAGCCCCAGGAACAAAAGCTGAGCCGAGAGGCGTCTCCGGCTCCGGCCTTTCTTTCCCTCGGTTTTACATAGGGAAGCCGTTCGCCGGGCTCTCAAGCACAGCGCAGAGGATACAGCGTCCTCTCCGCTAGGAAACGGTGGGATCTAAAGCGCGGTTCCTGCAGAGTGTTGGGACTTTCAAGGAGAGTCCTGAAACATAGGCCTACACGCACACATGCTGGAGGAGTGCTAGCATTCTGCCACTGAGAGCTGGTGGGAGAGGTGCGGATGCCCGAGTTCGTTTCTCTCGCCCAGTAACGTAGGGGACTCCTCTCCCAGGCTCTCATGCACACACACTCCAAGTGTTTCCACTCTCCGGAACAGTGAGGCTCTACAGCACGGTACCCTACCCTACTGTTTCCTTGCGTTGGTACGCGAGCAGTGAGAGTTGGATGGTAAAGGTGGCGGCCGCAGGCCTGGCTTCAGGAAACAAGTGGGGAGTTGTGTTCTCCCTTCTGCCGCGGCCTCAGTGTCCCTCGGAAAATGGTTTTGGACTCGCTGGCAGTGCTCGCCTGCATTCACACAGCAAAAGGTTTCCACCCTCAGGACGGCCTAGTCTGGCCAGTGGAACGAATTACATAGGGAAGCCGTTCGCCGGACTCTCAAGCACAGTGCACAGCATACAGCGTTCTCTCCGCTAGGGACCGGCGGGAGCTAAAGCGCGGTTTCTCCACAGTGTTGTGCCTTCCAGGGACGGGCCTGCAACTTAAGCCTGCACGCACACAGGCCGGAGGACTGCTAGCATTCTGCCACTGAGAGCTGGTGCGAGAGGAGCGGTTGCCCGAGTTCGTTTCTCTAGCCCAGTAACGTAGGGAACTCGTCTCCCAGGCTCTCACGCACACACACTCCAAGTGTTTCCACTCTCCGGAACAGTGAGGCTCGGTACAACACGGTCCCCTACCTTACTGTTTCCTTGTGTTAGTACGAGAGTGAGACTTGCAGGGTTAAGGGGGCGGCCGCAGGCCTGGCTTCAGGAAACAAGTGGGGAGTTGTGTTCTCCCTTCTGCTGCGGCCTCAGTCTCCCTCGGAAAATGCTAGCATTCTGCCAGTGAGAGCTGGTGGGAGAGGTGCGGCTGCCCGAGTTCCTTTCTCTCGCCCAGTAACGTAGGGCACTCGTATACTAGGCTCTCACGCACACACACTCCAGGTGTTTCCACTCTCCGGAACAGTGAGGCTCTACACCAGGGTACCCTACCCTACTGTTTCCTTGCGTTGTTACAGGAGCAGTGGGACTTGCATGCTCAAGGGGGCAGCTGCTGCCCTGGCTTCAGGAAACAAGTGGGGAGTTGTGTTCTCCATTCTGCCGCAGCCTCAGTCTCCCTCCGAAAATGGTTTTGGACTCGCTGGCAGTGCTCGCCCGCATTCACACAGCAAAATGTTTCCACCCTCAGGAAGGCCTAGTCTAGCCGAAGTAAGGAATTTCTACAGTGTGCTTCCCTCGACTTAAGTGGTTGGTTCTCGGCCTGCAAGCACCCCGGGGCAACGGTACTAGCCCCAGGAACAAGAGCTGAGCCGAGAGGCGTCTCCGGCCCCGGCCTTTCTTTTCCTCAGTTTTACATAGGGAAGCCGTTCGCCGGACTCTCAAGCACAGCGCACAGCATACAGCGTCCTCTCCGCTAGGGCCCGGCGGGATCTAAAGCGCGGTTTCTCCACAGTGTTGGGCCTTCCCAGGAGGGGCCTGCAACCTAGGCCTGCACGCACCCATTCCGGAGGAGTGCTAGCATTCTGCCACTGAGAGCTGGTTTGAGAGGTGCGGCTGCCCGAGTTCGTTTCTATCACCCAATAACGTAGTGGACTCGTCTCCCAGGGTCTCACGCACACACATTCCAAGTGTTTCTACTCTCGGGAACAGTGAGGCTCTGTAAAACACGGTCCCCTAACCTACTGTTTCCTTGCGTTGGTACGCGAGCAGTGAGACTTGCATGCACGCACAAGTGGGCAGCGGCAGGACTGACTTCAGGAAACAAGTGGGGAGTTGTGTTCTCCCCTCTGCCGCGGCCTCAGTCTCCCTCGGAAAATGGTTTTGGACTTGCTGGCAGGGCTCGCCCGCATTCACACAGCAAAATGTTTCCACCCTCAGGAAAGCCTAGTCTAGCCGAAGTAAGGAATTTCTACAGTGTGCTTCCCTCGACCTGGAGGTTGGCTCTCGGCCTGCAAGCACACCGGGGCAACGGTACTAGCCCCAGGAACAAGAGCTGAGCCGAGAGGCGGCTCCGGCCCCGGCCTTTCTTTTCCTCGGTTTTACATAAGGATGCCGTTCGTCGGGCTCTCAAGCACAGCGAACAGCATACAGCGTCCTCTCCACTAGGGACCGGCGGGAGCTAAGGCGCGGGTTCTCCACAGTGTTGTGCCTTCCCGGGAAGGGTCTCCAACTTAGGCCTGAACGCACACAGGCCGGAGGAGTGCTAGCATTCTGATACTGAGAGCTGGTGGGAGAGGTGCGGCTGCACGAATCCGTTTCTCTCGCCCAGTAACTTAGGGGACTCGTCTGCCAGGCTCTGACGCACAGGCACTCCAGGTGTTCCAACTACCCGCAGCAGTGAGGCTATGTACAACACGGTTCCGCTACATTACTGTTTCTTTGTTTTGGTAAGCGAGCATTGAGACTTGCAAGCCCAAGGGGGCGGCCGCTGGGCTGGCTACCGGAAACAAGAGGGGAGTTGTGTTCTCCCTTCTGCCGCGGCCTCAGTCTCCCTCGGAAAATGGTTTTGGACTCGCTGGCTGTTCTGGCCCGCATTCATACAGCAAAAGGTTTCCACCCTCAGGAAGGCCTAATCTGCCCGAGGTCGGGAATTTCTACACTGTGTTTCCCTCGACTTATTTGGTTGGCTCTCGGCCTGCAAGCACACCGGGGCAAGGGTACTAGCCCCAGGAACAAAAGCTGAGCCGAGAGGCGTCTCCGGCTCCGGCCTTTCTTTCCCTCGGTTTTACATAGGGAAGCCGTTCGCCGGGCTCTCAAGCACAGCGCAGAGGATACAGCGTCCTCTCCGCTAGGAAACGGTGGGATCTAAAGCGCGGTTCCTGCAGAGTGTTGGGACTTTCAAGGAGAGTCCTGAAACATAGGCCTACACGCACACATGCTGGAGGAGTGCTAGCATTCTGCCACTGAGAGCTGGTGGGAGAGGTGCGGATGCCCGAGTTCGTTTCTCTCGCCCAGTAACGTAGGGGACTCCTCTCCCAGGCTCTCATGCACACACACTCCAAGTGTTTCCACTCTCCGGAACAGTGAGGCTCTACAGCACGGTACCCTACCCTACTGTTTCCTTGCGTTGGTACGCGAGCAGTGAGAGTTGGATGGTAAAGGTGGCGGCCGCAGGCCTGGCTTCAGGAAACAAGTGGGGAGTTGTGTTCTCCCTTCTGCCGCGGCCTCAGTGTCCCTCGGAAAATGGTTTTGGACTCGCTGGCAGTGCTCGCCTGCATTCACACAGCAAAAGGTTTCCACCCTCAGGACGGCCTAGTCTGGCCAGTGGAACGAATTACATAGGGAAGCCGTTCGCCGGACTCTCAAGCACAGCGCACAGCATACAGCGTTCTCTCCGCTAGGGACCGGCGGGAGCTAAAGCGCGGTTTCTCCACAGTGTTGTGCCTTCCAGGGACGGGCCTGCAACTTAAGCCTGCACGCACACAGGCCGGAGGACTGCTAGCATTCTGCCACTGAGAGCTGGTGCGAGAGGAGCGGTTGCCCGAGTTCGTTTCTCTAGCCCAGTAACGTAGGGAACTCGTCTCCCAGGCTCTCACGCACACACACTCCAAGTGTTTCCACTCTCCGGAACAGTGAGGCTCGGTACAACACGGTCCCCTACCTTACTGTTTCCTTGTGTTAGTACGAGAGTGAGACTTGCAGGGTTAAGGGGGCGGCCGCAGGCCTGGCTTCAGGAAACAAGTGGGGAGTTGTGTTCTCCCTTCTGCCGCGGCCTCAGTCTCCCTCGGAAAATGGTTTTAGACTCGCTGGCAGTGCTCGCCCGCATTCACAGAGCAAAAGGTTTTGACCCTCAGGAAGGCCTAAACGGCCGAAGTCGGGGTTTTCTACAGTGTGTTTCCCTCGACTTAGGTGGTTGGTTCTCGGCCTGCAAGCACACCGGGGCAAGGGTACTAGCCCCAGGAACAAGAGCTGAGCCAAGAGGGGTCTCCGCCACCGGCCTTTCTTTCCCTCGGTTTTACATAAGGAAGCCTTTCGCCGGGCTCTCAAGCACAGCGCACAGAATACAGCGTCCTCTCCGCTAGGGACAGGCGGGAGCTTAAGCGCGGTTTCTCCACAGTGTTGGGCCTTTCAAGGAGGGGCCTGCAACTTAGGCCTGCACGCACACATGCTGAAGGAGTGCTAGCATTCTACCACTGGGAGCTGGTGGGAGACGTGCGGCTGCCCGAGTTGGTTCTCTCGCCGGGTAAAGTAGGGGACTCTTCTCCCAGACTCTCACGCACACACACTTCAAGTGTTTCCACTCTCCGGAACCGTGAGGCTCTGTGCAACGTGGTCCCCTACCCTACTGTTTCCGTGCGTTGGTAAGGGAGCAGTGAGACTTGTATGCTCAAGGGGGTGGCCGCAGGCCTGGCTTCAGGAAACAAGTGGGGAGTTGTGTTCTCCCTTCTGCGGCGACCTCAGTGTCCCTCGGAAAATGGTTTTGGACTCGCTGGCTGTTCTAGCCCGCATTCATACAGCAAAAGGTTTCCACCCTCAGGAAGGCCTAATCTGGCCGAACACGGGAATTTCTACAGTGTGTTTCCCTCGACTTAGTTGCTTGGCCATCGGCCTGCGAGCACACCGTGGCAAGGGTACCAGCCCAAGGAACAAGAGCTGAGCCGAGAAGCGTCTCCGCCACCGGCCTTTCTTTATCTCAGTTTTACATAAGGAAGCCGTTCGCCGGGCTCTCAAGCACAGCGCACAGCATACAGCGTCCTCTCCGCTACAGACCGGCGGGAGGTAAAGCGCGGTTTCTCCACAGTGTTGGGCCTTTCAAGGAGAGTCCTGAAACATAGGCCTGCACGCACTCATGTTGGAGGAGTGCTAGCATTCTGCCACTGAGAGCTGGTGGGAGAGGTGAGGATGCCCGAGTTCGTTTCTCTCGCCTAGTAACGTAGGGGCCTCCTCTACCAGGCTCTCACGCACACACACTCCAAATGTTTCCACTCTCCGGAACAGTGAGGCTCTACAACACGATACCCTACCCTACTGTTTCCTTGCGTTGGTACGCGAGCAGTGAGAGTTGTATGGTAAAGGGGGCGGCCGCAGGCCTGGCTTCAGGAAACAAGTAGGGAGTTGTGTTCTCCCTTCTGCCGCGGCCTCAGTCTCCCTCGGAAAATGGTTCTGGACTCGATGGCAGTGCTTGCCCGCATTCACACAGCCAAAGGTTTCCACCCTCAGGAAGGCCTAATTTGGCCGAAGTCGGGATTTTGTAGTGTGTTTCACTCGACTTGGCTCTCGGCCTGCAAGCACACCGGGGCAAGGTTACTAGCCCCAGGAACAAGAGGTGGGCCGAGAGGCGTCTCCGCCACCGGCCTTTCTTTCCCTCGGTTTTACTTAAGGAAGCCGTTCGCCGGGCTCTCAAGCACAGTGCACAGCATACAGCGTCCTCTCCGCTACGGACCGGCGGGAGGTAAAGCGCGCTTTCTCCACAGTGTTGTGCCTTCCAGGGTGGGGCCTGCAACTTAGGCCTGCACGTACACAGGCCTGAGGAGTGCTAGCATTCTGATCCTGAGAGCTGGTGGGCGAGGTGCGGCTGCACGAATCCGTTTCTCTCGCCCAGGAACTTAGGGGACTCGTGTGCCAGGGTCTTACGCACAGGCACTCCAGGTGTTCCCACTCCCCGCAACAGTGAGGCTATCTACAACAGGGTTCCGCTACAGTACTGTTACGTTGTTTTAGTACGCGAGCAGTGAGACTTGCATTCCCAAGGGGGCGGCCGCTGGGCTGGCTTGAGGAAGCAAGTGGGGAGTTGTGTTCTCCGTTCTGCCGTGACCTCAGTCTCCCTCAGAAAATGGTTTTGGACTCGCTGGCAGTTCTCGCCCGGATTCATACAGCAAAAGGTTTTGACCCTCAGGAAGGCCTAATCTTGCCGAAGACGGGATTTTCTACAGTGTGTTTTCCTCGACTGAGTTGGTTGGCTCTCGGCCTGCAAGCACACCGGGGCAAGGGTACTAGCCCCAGGAACAAGAGCTGAGCCGAGAGGCGTCTCCAGCACCGGCCTTTCTTTCCCTCGGTTTTACATAGGGAAGCCGTTCGCCGGGCTCTCAAGCACAGCGCCGAGCATACAGCCTCCTCTCTGCTAGGGACCAGGGGAGCTAAAGCGCGGTTTCTCCACAGTGTTGGGCCTTTCAAGGAGGGGCCCGCAACTTAGGCCTGCACGCACACATGCCGGCGGAATGCTAGCATTCTGCCACTGAGAGCTGGTGGGAGAGGTGCGGCTGCCCGAGTTCGTTTCTCTCACCCAGCAAAGTAGGGGACTCCTCTCCCAGGCTCTCACGCAGATACACTCCAAGTGTTTCCACCCTCGAGAACAGTGAGGCTCTGTACAACACGGTCCCCTACCCTACTGTTTCTGTGCGTTGGTACCCGAGAAATGAGAGTTGCATGTGTAAGGGGGCGGCCGCAGGCCTGGATTCAGGAATCAAGTGGGGAGTTGTGTTCTCCCTTCTGCCGCGGCCTCAGTCTCCCTCGGAAAATGGTTTTGGACTCGCTGGCAGTGCTCGCCCGCATTCGCACAGCAAAACGTTTCCACCCTCAGGAAGGCCTAAACTGGCCGAAGTCGGGATTTTCTGCAGTGTGTTTCCCTCGACTGAGTTGGATGGCTCTCGGCCCGCAAGCACACCGGGGCAAGAGTACTAGCCTCAGGAACAAGAGCTGAGCCGAGAGGCGTCTCCACCACCGGCATTTCTTTCCCTCCGTTTTACATAAGGAAGCCGTTCGCCGGGCTCTCAAGCACAGCACACAGCATACAGCGTGCTCTCCGCTAGGGACCGGCGGGAGCTAAAGCGCGCTTTCTCCACAGTGTTGGGCCTTTCAAGGAGGGCCCTGCACCTTCGGCCTGCACGCACACAGGCCGGAGGAGTGCTAGCGTTCTGCCACTGAGAGCTGTTGCGAGACGTGCGGATGCCCGAGTTCGTTTCTTTCGCCCAGTAAAATAGGGGACTCGTCTCCCAGGCTCTCACGCACACACACTCCAAGTGTTTCCACTCTCCGGAACAGTGAGGCTCTGTATAACACGGTCTCCTACCCTACTATATCCTTGCGTTGGTACGCGACCAGTGAGACCTGTATGCTGAAGGGGGCGGCCGCAGGCCTGACTTCAGGAATCAAGTGGGGAGTTGTGTTCTCCCTTCTGCCGCGGCCTCAGTCTCCCTCGCTAAATGGTTTTGGACTCGCTGGCAGTGCTCGCCCGCATTCACACTGCAAAGTGTTCGACCTTCAGGAAGGCCTAATCTGGCCGAAGTCGGGATTATCTACAGTGTGTTTCCCTCGACTTAGGAGGTTCGCTCTCGGCCTGCAAGCACACCGGGGCAAGGTTACTAGCCGCAGGAATAAGAGCTGAGCCGAGAGGCGTCTCCGGCACCGGCCTTTCTTTCCCTCGATTTTACATAAGGATGCCGTTCGCCGGGCTCTCAAGCACAGCGAACAGCATACAGCGTCCTCTCCGCTAGGGACCGGCGGGAGCTAAAGCGCGGGTTCTCCACAGTGTTGTGCCTTCCCGGGAAGGGCCTCCGACTTAGGCCTGCACGCACACAGGCCGGAGGAGTGCTAGCATTCTGATACTGAGAGCTGGTGGGAGAGGTGCGGGTGCACGAATCCGTTTCTCTCGCCCAGTAACTTAGGGCACTCGTCTGCCAGGCTCTGACGCACAGGCACTCCAGGTGTTCCAACTACCCGCAGCAGTGAGGCTATGTACAACACGGTTCCCCTACATTACTGTTTCTTTGTTTTGGTCAGCGAGCAGTGAGACTTGCAAGCCCAAGGGGGCGGTCGCTGGGCTGGCTACCGGAAACAAGAGGGGAGTTGTGTTCTCCCTTCTGCCGCGGCCTCAGTCTCCCTCGGAAAATGGTTTTGGACTCGCTGGCTGTTCTGGCCCGCATTCATACAGCAAAAGGTTTCCACCCTCAGGAAGGCCTAATCTGCCCGAGGTCGGGAATTTCTACACTGTGTTTCCCTCGACTTAGTTGCTTGGCCATCGGCCTGCGAGCACACCGTGGCAAGGGTACCAGCCCAAGGAACAAGAGCTGAGCCGAGAGGCGCCTCCGGCACCGGCCTTTCTTTCCCTCGGTTTTACATAGAGAAGCCGTTCGCCTGGCTCTCAAGCACAGCGCACAGCATTCATCATTTTCTCCGCTAGGGAGCGGCGTGAGTTAAAGCGCGGTTTCTCCACAGTGTTGTGCCTTTCAAGGAGGGGCCTTCAACTTAGGCCTGTAGGCACACATGGAGGAGGAGTGCTAGCATTCTGCCAGTGAGAGCTGGTGGGAGAGGTGCGGCTGCCCGAGTTCCTTTCTCTCGCCCAGTAACGTAGGGCACTCGTATACCAGGCTCTCACGCACACACACTCCAGGTGTTTCCACTCTCCGGAACAGTGAGGCTCTACACCAGGGTACCCTACCCTACTGTTTCTTTGCGTTGGTACACGAGCAGTGGGACTTGCATGCTCAAGGGGGCAGCCGCTGCCCTGGCTTCAGGAAACAAGTGGGGAGTTGTGTTCTCCCTTCTGCCGCGGCCTCAGTCTCCCTCGGAAAATGGTTTTGGACTCGCTGGCAGTGCTCGCCCGCATTCACACAGCAAAATGTTTCCACCCTCAGGAAGGCCTAGTCTAGCAGAAGTTAGGAATTTCTACAGTGTGTTTCCCTCGACTTAAGTGGTTGGTTCTCGGCCTGCAAGCACCCCGGGGCAACGGTACTAGCCCCAGGAACAAGAGCTGAGCCGAGAGGCGTCTCCGCCAGCGGCCTTTCTTTATCTCAGTTTTACATAAGGAAGCCGTTCGCCGGGCTCTCAAGCACAGCGCACAGCATACAGCGTCCTCTCCGCTACAGACCGGCAGATGGTAAAGCGCGGTTTCTCCACAGTGTTGGGCCTTTCAAGGAGAGTCCTGAAACATAGGCCTGCACGCACTCATGTTGGAGGAGTGCTAGCATTCTGCCACTGAGAGCTGGTGGGAGAGGTGCGGATGCCCGAGTTCGTTTCTCTCGCCTAGTAACGTAGGGGCCTCGTCTACCAGGCTCTCACGCACACACACTCCAAATGTTTCCACTCTCCGGAACAGTGAGGCTCTACAACACGATACCCTACCCTTCTGTTTCCTTGCGTTGGTACGCGAGCAGTGAGAGTTGTATGGTAAAGGGGGCGGCCGCAGGCCTGGCTTCTGGAAACAAGTAGGGAGTTGTGTTCTCCCTTCTGCCGCGGCCTCAGTCTCCCTCGGAAAATGGTTTTGGACTCGATGGCAGTGCTTGCCCGCATTCACACAGCCAAAGGTTTCCACCCTCAGGAAGGCCTAATTTGGCCGAAGTCGGGATTTTCTAGTGTGTTTCCCTCGACTTGGCTCTCGGCCTGCAAGCACACCGGGGCAAGGTTACTAGCCCCAGGAACAAGATGTGGGCCGAGACGCGTCTCTGCCACCGGCCTTTCTTTCCCTCGGTTTTACTTAAGGAAGCCGATCGCCGGGCTCTCAAGCACAGTGCACAGCATACAGCGTCCTCTCCACTACGGCCAGCGGGAGGTAAAGCGCGCTTTCTCCACAGTGTTGTGACTTCCAGGGTGGGGCCTGCAACTTAGGCCTGCACGTACACAGGCCTGAGGAGTGCTAGCATTCTGATCCTGAGAGCTGGTGGGCGAGGTGCGGCTGCACGAATCCGTTTCTCTCGCCCAGGAACTTAGGGGACTCGTGTGCCAGGCTCTTACGCACAGGCACTCCAGGTGTTCCCACTCCCCGCAACAGTGAGGCTATCTACAACAGGGTTCCGCTACAGTACTGTTACTTTGTTTTAGTACGCGAGCAGTGAGACTTGCATTCCCAAGGGGGCGGCCGCTGGGCTGGCTTGAGGAAGCAAGTGGGGAGTTGTGTTCTCCCTTCTGCCGTGACCTCAGTCTCCCTCGGAAAATGGTTTTGGACTCGCTGGCAGTTCTCGCCCGGATTCATACAGCAAAAGGTTTTGACCCTCAGGAAGGCCTAATCTGGCCGAAGTCGGGATTTTCTGCAGTGTGTTTCCCTCGACTGAGTTGGTTGGCTCTCGGCCCGCAAGCACACCGGGGCAAGAGTACTAGCCCCAGGAACAAGAGCTGAGCCGAGAGGCTTCTCCGCCACCGGCATTTCTTTCCCTCCGTTTTACATAAGGAAGCCGTTCGCCGGGCTCTCAAGCACAGCACACAGCATACAGCGTGCTCTCCGCTAGGGACCGGCGGGAGCTAAAGCGCGGTTTCTCCACAGTGTTGCGCCTTTCAAGGAGGGCCCTGCACCTTAGGCCTGCACGCACACAGGCCGGAGGACTGCTAGCGTTCTGCCACTGAGAGCTGTTGCGAGACGTGCGGATGCCCGAGTTCGTTTCTTTCGCCCAGTAAAATAGGGGACTCGTCTCCCAGGCTCTCACGCACACACACTCCAAGTGTTTCCACTCTCCGGAACAGTGAGGCTCTGTATAACACGGTCTCCTACCCTACTATATCCTTGCGTTGGTACGCGACCAGTGAGACCTGTATGCTGAAGGGGGCGGCCGCAGGCCTGGCTTCAGGAAACAAGTGGGGAGTTGTGTTCTCCCTCTGCCGCAACCTCAGTGTCCCCCGGAAATTGGTTTTGGACTCGCTGGCTGTTCTCGCCCGCATTCATACAGCAAAAGTTTTCCACCCTCAGGAAGGCCTAATATGGCCGAACACGGGATTTTCTACAGTGTGTTTCCCTAGAGATAGTTGCTTGGCTCTCGCCTGCGAGCACACCGTGGCAAGGCTACCAGCCCAAGGAACAAGAGCTGAGCCGAGAGGCGTCTCCGCCACCGGCCTTTCTTTATCTCAGTTTTACATAAGGAAGCCGTTCGCCGGGCTCTCAAGCACAGCGGACAGCATACAGCGTCCTCTCCGCTACGGACCGGCGGGAGGTAAAGCGCGGTTTCTCCACAGTGTTGGGCCTTTCAAGGAGAGTCCTGAAACATAGGCCTGCACGCACTCATGTTGGAGGAGTGCTAGCCTTCTGCCACTGACAGCTGGTGGGACAGGTGCGGATGCCCGAGTTCGTTTCACTCGCCTAGTAACGTAGGGGACTCCTCTCCCAGGCTCTCACGCACACACACTCCAAGTGTTTCCACTCTCTGGAACAGTGAGGCTCTTTACAACACGGTCCCCTGCCTTACTGTTTCCTTGCGTTGGTACGCGAGCAGTGAGACTTGCATGCTCATGGGAGCGGCCGCTGGGCTGGCTTCAGGAAAGAAGTGGGGAATTGTGTTCTCCCTTCTACCGCGGAATCCGTCTCCCTGGAAAATGGTTTTGGACTCGCTGGCAGCGCTCGCCCGCATTCACACAGCAAAAGGTTTCCACACTCAGGAACGCCTAATCTGGCCGAAGTCGGGGTTTTCTGCAGCGTGTTTCCATCGACTTAGTTGGTTGGCTCTCGGCCTGCAAGTACACCGGGGAAAGGGTACTAGCCCCAGGAACAAGAGCTGAGCCGAGAGGCATCTCCGCCACCGGCCTTTCTTTCCCTCAGTTTTTTTTTTAATTTTCTTATTCTTATGTTAAACACCATATATTACATCATTAATTTTTGCTGCAGTGTTCCATGACTCATTGTTTCTTCATAACACCCAGTGCTCCATGCAGAACGTGCCCTCCTCAATACCCATCACCAGGCTAACACATCCCCCTACGCCCCTCCCCTCTAGAACCCTCAGTTTGTTTTTCAGAGTCCTTCATCTGTCATGGTTCCTCTCTCCCTCTCACATACTCCCCTTCTCTTCCTTTCCTGTTACCTTCTTTCTCTTTTTTCTTAAAATATGTTGCGTTATTTGTTTCAGAAGTACAGATCTGTGATTCAACACTCTTGCACAATTCACAGGGCTCACCGTAGCACATATCCTCCCAAATGTCTATCACCAAGCCACCCCATCCCTCCAAACCCCAACCACTCCAGTAACACTCAGTTTGTTTCCTGAGATTAAGAATTCCTCATATCCGTGAGGTCATGCGATACATGTCTTTCTCTGATTGACATATTTCATTCAACATAACACCCTCCAGTTCCATCCACGTCGCTGCCAATGGCAAGATCTCATTACTTTTGACGGCTGCATAATATTCCATTGTGTATATATACCACCACTTCTTTATCCATTCATCTGTCGATGGACATCTTGGCTCTTTCCACAGTTTGGCTATTGTGGATATTGCTGCTATAAACATTGGGGTACACGTACACCTTCGGGTCCCTACATTTGTATCTTTGGGGTAAATACCCAGTAGTGCAATTGCTGGATCAAACGATAGCTCTAATTTCAACTGTTTGAGGAACCTCCATACTGTTTTCCAGAGTGGTTGCACCGGCTTGCATTCCCTCCAACAGTGTAGGAGGTTTCCCCTTTCTCCACATGCCCGCCAACATCTGTCGTTCCCTCACTTGTTAATTTTAGCCATTCTGACGGGTGTGATATGGCATCTCATTGAGGTTTTGAATTGGATATCCCTGATGCCGAGCGATGTTGAGCACTTTTTCATGTGCCTGTTGGCCATTTGGATGTCTTCTTTGGAAAAATGTCTCCTCATGTCTTCTGCCCATTTCTTGATTGGATTATTTGATCTTTGGGTGTTGAGTTTGATAAGTTCTTTATAGATTTTGTATACTAGCCCTTTATCTGATATGTCATTTGTAAATATTTTCTCCCATTCTGTCGGTTGTCTTTTGGGGTTGTGGACTGTTTCTTTTGCTGTGCAAAAGCTTTTTTTTTATTTTTTAATGTTATGTTAATCACTATATATTACATCATTAGTTTCTCGTGCAGTGTTCCATTATTCATTGATACTGGAATGGTTGGGGTGGGAGGGATGGGGTGGCTGGGTGATAGACATTGGGGAGGGTATGTGCTATGGTGAACGCTGTGAATTGTGCAAGATTGCTGAATCACAGATCTGTACTTCTGAAACAAATAACGCAACATATTTTAAGAAAAATAAAAGAAGAAGATAACAGGAGAGGAAGAGAAGGGGAGTATTTCAAAGGGGGAGACGAACCATGAGAGATGATGGATTCTGAGAAACAAACTGAGGGTTCTAGAGGAGAGGGGGGTAGGGGGATGGGTTAGCCTGGTGATGGATATTGAGGAGGGCACTTTCTGCATGGAGCACTGGGTGTTATGAACAAACAATGAATCATGGAAGACTGCACCAAAAACGAATGATGTAATATACCATTCTTAAGTTATGATTAACATAACAATTAAGAAAAAAGCTTATGCACAGCAAGACAAACACTCCACATACCCAAAAGACAACCGACAGAATGGGAGAAAATATTGGCAAATGACATATCAGATAAAGGGCTAGTATCCCAAATCTATAAAGAACTTATCAAACTCAACACCCAAAGAACAAATAATCCAATCAAGAAATGGGCCGAAGAAATGAACAGACATTTTTCCAAAGAAGACATCCAAATGGCCAACAGGCACATGAAAAAGTGCTCAACAACGCTCGGCATCAGGGAAATCCAAAACAAACCTCAATGAGATACCACCTCACACCCGTCAGAATGGCTAAAATTAACAAGTCAGGGAACGACAGATGTTGGCGGGGATGTGGAGAAAGGGGAACCCTCCTCCACTGTTGGTGGGAATGCAAGCTGGTAAAACGACTCTGGAAAACAGTATGGAGGATCCTCAAACAGTTGAAATTAGTGCTACCGTTCGATACAGCAATTGACTACTGGGTATTTAACACAAATATACAAATGTAGGGACCGAAAGGGGTACGTGTACCCCAAAGTTTATAGCAGCAAAGTCCACAATAGCCAAACTGTGGAAAGAGCCAAGATGTCCATCAACAGATGAATGGATAAAGAAGAGGTGGTATATATACACAATGGAATATTATGCAGCCGTCAAAAGGAATGAGATCTTACCATTTGCAACGTCGTGGATGCAACTGAAGGGTGTTCTGTTGAGTGAAATAAGTCAATCAGAGAAAGACACGTATTGCATGAGCTCACGGATGTGAGGATTTTTTAATCTCAGGAAACAAACTGAGTGACTGGAGTGGTTGGGGGTTGGAGGGATGGGGTGGCTGGGTGATAAACATTGGGGAGGGAATGTGCTACGGTGAGCGCTGTGAATTGTGCAAGACTGTTGAATCACAGATCTGTACTTCTGAAAGAAAAAACGCAACACATTTTAAGAAAAAGGAAAAGAAGAAGATAACAGGAGAGGAAGAGAAGGGGAGTATGTCAGAGGGGGAGACGAACCATGAGAGATGATGGACTCTGAAAAACAAAGTGAGGGCTCTAGAGGGGAGGGGGTAGGGGTTTGGGTTAGCCTGGTGATGGGTATTGAGGAGGGCACGTTCTGCATGGAGCACTGGGTTTTATGAACAAAAAATGAATCATGGAACACTGCACCAAAAACTAATGATGTAATATATTGTGATTAACATAACAATAAAAAAAAGCTTTTGCACAGCAAAAGAAACAGTCCACAAAACCAAAAGACAACTGACAGAATGGGAGAAAATATTTGCAAATGACATATCAGATAAAGGGCTAGTATCCAAAATCTATAAAGAAGTTATCAAACTCAACACCCAAAGAAAAAATAATCCAATCAAGAAATGGGCCGAAGACATGAACACACATTTTTCCAAAGAAGACATCCAAATGGCCGACAGGCACATGAAAAAGTGCTCAACATCGCTCGGCATCAAGGAAATCCAAATCAAAACCTCAATGAGATACCACCTGACACCCGTCAGAATGGCTAAAGTTAACAAGTCAGGGAACGACAGATTTTGGCGGGGATGTGGAGAAAGGGGAACCCTCCTCCACTGTTGGTGGGAATGCAAGCTAGTGCAACCACTCTGGAAAAGAGTATGGAGGATCCTCAAACAGTTGAAATTAGTGCTACCGTTCGATCCAGCAATTGACTACTGGGTATTTAACACAAAGATACAAATGTAGGGACCCGAAGGGGTACGTGTACCGCAATGTTTATAGCAACAATGTCCACAATAGCCAAACTGTGGAAAGAGCCAAGATGTCCATCGACAGATGAATGGATAAGGAAGAGGTGGTATATATACACAATGGAATATTACGCAGCCTTCAAAAGGAATGAGATGTTGCCATTTGCAAAGACGTGGTTGGAACTGGAGGGTGTTATGTTGAGTGAAATAAGTTAATCAGAGGAAGACATGTAACGCATGACCTCACAGATATGAGGAATTCTTAATATCAGGAAACAAACTGACTGTTACTGGAGTGTTAGGGGGTGTGAGGGATGGGGTGGCTGGGTGATAGACATTGGGGAGAGTATGTGCTACGGTGAGGGCTGTGAATTGTGCAAGACTGTTGAATCACAAATCTGTACTTCTGAAACAAATAACGCAACATATTTTAAGAAAAAGAAAAAGAAAAAGAAGATAACAGGAGAGGAAGAGAAGGGGAGTATGTCAGAGGGGGACACGAACCATGACAGATGATGGACTCTGAAAAACAAAGGGAGGGTCTAGATGGGAGGGCGGGAGGGGTTTGGGTTATCCTGGTGATGGGTATTGAGGAGGGCATGTTCTGCATGGAGCACTGGGTGTTATGAACAAACAATGAATCATGGAACACTACGAAAAACTAATGATGTAATATATGGTGATTAACATAACAATAAAAAATTTAAAAAAAGCTTTTGCACAGCTAAAGAAACAGTCCACAAAACCAAAAGACACCCGACAGAATGGGAGAAAATATTGACAAATGACATAGCAGATAAAGGGCTAGTATCCAAAATGTATAAAGAACTTATCAAACTCAACACCCAAAGAACATATATTCCAATCAAGAAATGGCCCGAAGACATGAACAGACATTTTTCCAAAGAAGACATCCAAATGGCCAACAGGCACTTGAAAAAGTGCTCAACATCGCTCGGCATCAGGGAAATCCAAATCAAAACCTCAATGAGATACCACCTCACACTCGTCAGAATGGCTAAAATTAACAAGTCAGTGAAGACAGATTTTGGCGGGGTTGTGGAGAAAGGGGAACCCTCCTACACTGTTGGTGGGAATGCAAGCTGGTGCAACCACTCTGGAAAACACTATGGAGGATCCTCAAACAGTTGAAATTAGTGCTACCGTTCGATCCAGCAATTGACTACTGGGTAGTTAACACAAAGATTCAAATGTAGGGACCCGAAGGGGTACGTGTACCGCAATGTTTATAGCAACAATGTCCACAATAGTCAAACTGTGGAAAGAGCTAAGATGTCCATCGACAGATGAATGGATAAAGAAGAGGTGGTATATATACACAATGGAATATTATGCAGCCGTCAAAAGGAATGAGATGTTGCCATTTGCAAAGACGTGGATGGAACTGGAGGGTGTTATGTTGAGTGAAATAAGTCAATCAGGGAAAGACATGTATCGCATGACCTCACTGATATGAGGAATTCTTAATCTCAGGAAACAAACTGAGTGTTACTGGAGTGTTTGGGGGTGGGAGGGATGGGGTGGCTGGGTGATAGACATTGGGGAGAGTATGTGTTACGGTGAGCGCTGTGAATTGTGCAAGACTGTTGAATCACAGATCTGTACTTCTGAAAGAAAAAACGCAACATATTTTAAGAAAAAGTAAAAGAAGAAGATAACAGGAGAGGAAGAGAAGGGGAGTATGTCAGAGGGGGAGACGAACCATGACAGATGATGGACTCTGAAAAACAAAGTGAGGGTTCTAGAGGGGAGGGCGGTAGGGGTTTGGGTTAGCCTGGAGACGGGTATTGGGGAGGGCACGTTCTGCATGGAGCACTCGGTGTTATGAACAAACAATGAATCATGGAACACTGCACCAAAAACTAATGATGTAATATATGGTGATTAACATAACAATAAAAACGCTTTTGCACAGCAAAAGAAACAGTCCACAAAACCAAAAGACAACCGACAGAATGGGAGAAAATATTTGCAAATGACATATCAGATAAAGGGCTAGTCTCCAAAATCCATAAAGAACTTATCAAACTCAACACCCAAAGAACAAATAATCCAATCAAGAAATGGGCCGAAGACATGAACAGACATTTTTCCAAAGAAGACCTCCAAATGGCCAATAGGCACATGAAAAAGTGCTCAACATCGCTCGGCATGAGGGAAATCCAAATCAAACCCTCAATGAGATACCACCTCACACCCGTCAGAATGGCTAAAATTAACAAGTCAGGGAATGACAGATGTTGGCGGGGTTGTGGAGAAAGGGGAACCCTCCTACACTGTTGGTGGGAAGGCAAGCTGGTGCAACCACTCTGGAAAACACTATGGAGGATCCTCAAACAGTTGAAATTAGAGCTACCATTCGATCCAGCAATTGCACTACTGGGTATTTACCACAAAGATACAAATGTAGGGACCCGAACGGGTACGTGTACCCCAATGTTTATAGCAGCAATGTCCAAAATAGGTAAATTGTGGAAAGAGCGAAGATGTCCATCGGCAGATGAACGGATAAAGAAGAAGTGGTGTATATACACAATGGAATATTATACAGCCGTCAAAAGGAATGAGATCATGCCATTTGCAACGACGCGGATGGAACTGGAGGGTGCTATGTTGAGTGAAATAAGTGAATCAGAGAAATACACCTATCGCATGACTCACTGATATGAGGAATTTTTAATCTCAGGAAAGAAACTGTTTGAATGGAGTGGTTGGGGCTGGGAGGGATGGGTTGGCTGGGTGATAGACATTGGGGAAGTATGTGCCACGGTGAGCGCTGTGAATTGTGCAAGACTGGTGAATCACAGATCTGTACTTCTGAATCAAATAACGCAACATATATTAAGAAAAGAGAAAAAAAGAAATAGATAACAGGAGATGAAGAGAGGGGGAGTATGTCAGACGGGGAGACGAACCATGAGAGATGATGGACTCTGAAAAACAAACTGAGGGTTCTAGAGGGGAGGGGGGTATGGGGATCGGTTAGCCTGGTGATGGGTATTGAGGAGGGCACGTTCTGCATGGAGCAGTGGGTGTTATGAACAAACAATTAATCATGGAACAGTGCACCAAAAACTAATGATGTAATATATGGTGATTAACATAACAATAAAAAAATTAAAAAAAAAAGATTTTGCACAGCAAAAGAAACAGTCCACAAAACCAAAAGACAACCGACAGAATGGGAGAAAATATGTGCAAATGACATATCAGATAAAGGGCTAGTATCCAAAATCGATAAAGAACTTATCAAACTCAACACCCAAAGAACACATAATCCAATCAAGAAATGGGCCGAAGACATGAACAGACATTTTTTCAAAGAAGACATCCAAATGGCCAACAGGCACATGAAAAAGTGCTCAACATAGCTCGGTATCAGGGAAATCCAAATCAAAACCTCAATGAGATACCACCTCACACCCGTCAGAATGGCTAAAATTAACAAGTCAGGGAACGACAGATGTTGGCGGGCATGTGGAGAAAGGGGAACCCTCCTACACTGTTGGTGGAAATGCAAGCTGGTGCAACCACTCTGGAAAACACTATGGAGGATCCTCAAACAGTTGAAATTAGCGCTACCGTTCGATCCAGCAATTGACTACTGGGTGTTTAACACAAAGATACAAATGTAGGGACCCGAAGGTGTACGTGTACCCCAAAGTTTATAGCAGCAATGTCCACAATAGCCAAACTGTGGAAAGAGCCAAGATGTCCATCGACAGATGAATGGATAAAGAAGAGGTGGTATATATACACAATGGAATATTATGCAGCCTTCTAAAGGAATGAGATGTTGCCATTTGCAAAGACGTGGATGGAACTGGAGGGTGTTATGTTGAGTGAAATAAGTCAATCAGAGAAAGACATGTATCGCATGACCTCACTGATATGAGGAATTCTTAATCTCAGGAAACAAACTGGGTTTTACTGGAGTGGTTGTGGGTGGGAGGGATGGGGTGGCTGGGTGATAGACATTGGGGAGGATATGTGCTACGGTGAGCACTGTCGATTGTGCAAGACTGTTGAATCACAGATCTGTACTTCTGAAACAAATAAAGCAACATATTTTAAGAAAAAGAAAAAGAAGAAGATAACAGGAGAGGAAGAGAAGGGGAGTATGTCAGAGGGGGAGACGAACCATGACAGATGATGGACTTTGAAAAACAAAATGAGGGTTCTAGAGGGGAGGGCGGTAGGGGTTCGGGTTTGCCTGGTGATGGGTATTGAGGAGGGCACGTTCTGCATGGAGGACTGGGTGTTATGAACAAACAATGAATCATGGAACACTGCACCAAAAACTAATGATGTAATATATGGTGATTAACATAACAATAAAAAAGCTTTTGCACAGCAAAAGAAACAGCCCACAAAACCAAAAGACAACCGACAGAATGGGAGAAAATATTTGCAAATGACATATCAGATAAAGGGCTAGTATCCAAAATCTATAAAGAACTTATCAAACTCAACACCCAAAGAACAAATAATCCAATCAAGAAATGGGCCGAAGACATGAACAGACATTTTTCCAAAGAAGACCTCCAAATGGCCAATAGGCACATGAAAAAGTGCTCAACATCGCTCGGCATGAGGGAAATCCAAATCAAAACCTCAATGAGATACCACCTCACACCCGTCAAAATGGCTAAAATTAACAAGTCAGGGAACGACAGATGTTGGCGGGGATGTGGAGAAAGGGGAAGCCTCCTACACTGTTGGTGGGAAGGCAAGCTTGTTTAAGCACTCTGGAAAACAGTATGGAGGTTCCTCAAAGAGTTGAAATTAGAGCTACCGTTCGATCCAGCAATTGACTACTGGGTATTTACCACAAAGATACAAATGTAGGGACCCGAAGGGGTACGTGTACCCAAAGTTTATAGCAGCAATGTCCACAATAACCAAACTGTGGAAAGAGCCAAGATGTCCATCGACAGATGAATGGATAAAGAAGAAGTGGTATATATACACAAGGGAATATTATGCAGCCGTCAAAAGGAATGAGATCTTGCCATTTGCAATGACGTGGATGGAACTGGAGGGTGTTATGTTGAGTGAAATAGGTCACTCAGAGAAAGCCACGTATCGCATGACCTCACTGATATGAGGAATTCTTAATCTTAGGAAACAAACTGAGTGTTACTGGAGTGGTTGGAGGTGGGAGGGATGGGTTGGCTGGGTCATAGACATTGGGGAGGGTATGTGCCACGGTGAGCGCTGTGAATTGTGCAACACTGTTGAATCACAGATCTGTACTTCTGAATCAAATAACGCAACATATTTTAAGAAAAAAGAAAAAGAATTAGATAACAGGAGATGAAGAGAGGGGGAGTATGTCAGACGGGGAGAAGAACCATGAGAGATGATGGACTCTGAAAAACAAACTGAGGGTTCTAGAGGGGAGGGGGGTAGGGGGATCGGTTAGCCTGGTGATGGGTACAGAGGAGGGCAGGTTCTGCATGCAGCATTGGGTGTTATGAACAAACAATGAATCATGGAACACTGCACGAAAAACTAATGATGTAATATATGGTGCTTCACATAACAATAAAAAATTTAAAAAAAAGCTTTTGCAGAGCTAAAGAAACAGTCCACAAAACCAAAAGACACCCGACAGAATGGGAGAAAATATTTGCAAATGACATATCAGATAAAGGGCTAGTATCCAAAATCTATAACTAACTTATAAAACTCAACACCCAAAGAACATATAATCCAATCAAGAAAGGGGCCGAAGATATGAACAGACATTTTTCCAAAGAAGACATCCAAATGGCCAACAGGCACATGAAAAAGTGCTCAACATCGCTCGGCATCAGGGAAATCCAAATCAAAACTTCAATGAGATACCACCTCACACCCGTCAGAATGGCTAAAATTAACAAGTCAGGGAACGACAGATGTTGGCGGGGATGTGGAGAAAGGGGAACCCTCCTCCACTGTTGGTGGGAATGCAAGCTGGTGCAACCACTCTGGAAAACAGTATGGAGGATCCTCAAACAGTTGAAATTAGTGCTACCGTTCGATCCAGCAATTGACTACTGGGTATTTAACACAAAGATACAAATGTAGGGACCCGAAGGGGTACGTGTACCCCAAAGTCTATAGCAGCAATGTCCACAATAGCCAAACTGTGGAAAGAGCCAAGATGTCCATCGACAGATGAATGGATAAAGAAGAGGTGGAATATATACACAATGGAATATTATGCAGCCTTCAAAAGGAATGAGATGTTGCCATTTGCAAAGACGTGGATGGAACGGTAGGGTGTTATGTTGAGTGAAATAAGTCAATCAGAGAAAGACACGTATCGCATGACCTCACTGATATGAGGAATTCTTAATCTCAGGAAACAAACTGAGTGTTACTGGAGTGGTTGTGGGTGCGAGGGATGGGGTGGCTGGGTGATAGACAATGGGGACGGTATGTGCTACGGTGAGCGCTGTGCATTGTGCAAGACTGTTGAATCACAGATCTGTACTTCTGAAACAAATAACGCAACATATTTTAAGAAAAAGAAAAAGAAGATAACAGGAGAGGAAGAGAAGGGGAGTATGTCAGTGGGGGACACGAACCATGAGAGATAATGGACTCTGAAAAACAAAGGGAGGGTCTAGAGGGGAGGGCGGGAGGGGTTTGGGTTATC
This sequence comes from Eumetopias jubatus, assembly GCF_037043125.1. Classification (NCBI taxonomy): domain Eukaryota; kingdom Metazoa; phylum Chordata; class Mammalia; order Carnivora; family Otariidae; genus Eumetopias; species Eumetopias jubatus. Next base: position 983,765 of record NW_028274868.1, read on the forward strand.
CTGGTGATGGGTATTGAGGAGGGCACGTTCTGCATGGAGCACTAGGTGTTATGAACAAACAATGAATCATGGAACACTGTAGGAAAAACTAATGATATAATATATGGTGATTAACATAACAATAAAAAATATTAAAAAAAGCTTTTGCACAGCTAAAGAAACAGTCCACAAAACCAAAAGACACCCGACAGAATGGGAGAAAATATTGACAAATGACATAGCAGATAAAGGGCTAGTATCCAAAATGTATAAAGAACTTATCAAACTCAACACCCAAAGAACATATAATCCAATCAAGAAATGGGCCGAAGACATGAACAGACATTTTTCCAAAGAAGACATCCATGGCCAACAGGCACATGAAAAAGTGCTAAACATCGCTCGGCATCAGGGAAATCAATCAAAACCTCAATGAGATACCACCTCACACCCGTCAGAATGGCTAAAATTAACAAGTCAGTGAAGACAGATTTTGGCGGGGTTGTGGAGAAAGGGGAACCCTCCTACACTGTTGGTGGGAATGCAAGCTGGTGCAACCACTCTGGAAAACACTATGGAGGATCCTCAAACAGTTGAAATTAGAGCTACCATTCGATCCAGCAATTGCACTACTGGGTATTTACCACAAAGATACAAATGTAGGGACCCGAACGGGTACGTGTACCCCAATGTTTATAGCAGCAATGTCCAAAATAGGTAAATTGTGGAAAGAGCGAAGATGTCCATCGGCAGATGAACGGATAAAGAAGAAGTGGTGTATATACACAATGGAATATTATACAGCCGTCAAAAGGAATGAGATCATGCCATTTGCAACGACGCGGATGGAACTGGAGGGTGCTATGTTGAGTGAAATAAGTGAATCAGAGAAATACACCTATCGCATGACTCACTGATATGAGGAATTTTTAATCTCAGGAAAGAAACTGTTTGAATGGAGTGGTTGGGGCTGGGAGGGATGGGTTGGCTGGGTGATAGACATTGGGGAAGTATGTGCCACGGTGAGCGCTGTGAATTGTGCAAGACTGGTGAATCACAGATCTGTACTTCTGAATCAAATAACGCAACATATATTAAGAAAAGAGAAAAAAAGAAATAGATAACAGGAGATGAAGAGAGGGGGAGTATGTCAGACGGGGAGACGAACCATGAGAGATGATGGACTCTGAAAAACAAACTGAGGGTTCTAGAGGGGAGGGGGGTATGGGGATCGGTTAGCCTGGTGATGGGTATTGAGGAGGGCACGTTCTGCATGGAGCAGTGGGTGTTATGAACAAACAATTAATCATGGAACAGTGCACCAAAAACTAATGATGTAATATATGGTGATTAACATAACAATAAAAAAATTAAAAAAAAAAGATTTTGCACAGCAAAAGAAACAGTCCACAAAACCAAAAGACAACCGACAGAATGGGAGAAAATATGTGCAAATGACATATCAGATAAAGGGCTAGTATCCAAAATCGATAAAGAACTTATCAAACTCAACACCCAAAGAACACATAATCCAATCAAGAAATGGGCCGAAGACATGAACAGACATTTTTTCAAAGAAGACATCCAAATGGCCAACAGGCACATGAAAAAGTGCTCAACATAGCTCGGTATCAGGGAAATCCAAATCAAAACCTCAATGAGATACCACCTCACACCCGTCAGAATGGCTAAAATTAACAAGTCAGGGAACGACAGATGTTGGCGGGCATGTGGAGAAAGGGGAACCCTCCTACACTGTTGGTGGAAATGCAAGCTGGTGCAACCACTCTGGAAAACACTATGGAGGATCCTCAAACAGTTGAAATTAGCGCTACCGTTCGATCCAGCAATTGACTACTGGGTGTTTAACACAAAGATACAAATGTAGGGACCCGAAGGTGTACGTGTACCCCAAAGTTTATAGCAGCAATGTCCACAATAGCCAAACTGTGGAAAGAGCCAAGATGTCCATCGACAGATGAATGGATAAAGAAGAGGTGGTATATATACACAATGGAATATTATGCAGCCTTCTAAAGGAATGAGATGTTGCCATTTGCAAAGACGTGGATGGAACTGGAGGGTGTTATGTTGAGTGAAATAAGTCAATCAGAGAAAGACATGTATCGCATGACCTCACTGATATGAGGAATTCTTAATCTCAGGAAACAAACTGGGTTTTACTGGAGTGGTTGTGGGTGGGAGGGATGGGGTGGCTGGGTGATAGACATTGGGGAGGATATGTGCTACGGTGAGCACTGTCGATTGTGCAAGACTGTTGAATCACAGATCTGTACTTCTGAAACAAATAAAGCAACATATTTTAAGAAAAAGAAAAAGAAGAAGATAACAGGAGAGGAAGAGAAGGGGAGTATGTCAGAGGGGGAGACGAACCATGACAGATGATGGACTTTGAAAAACAAAATGAGGGTTCTAGAGGGGAGGGCGGTAGGGGTTCGGGTTTGCCTGGTGATGGGTATTGAGGAGGGCACGTTCTGCATGGAGGACTGGGTGTTATGAACAAACAATGAATCATGGAACACTGCACCAAAAACTAATGATGTAATATATGGTGATTAACATAACAATAAAAAAGCTTTTGCACAGCAAAAGAAACAGCCCACAAAACCAAAAGACAACCGACAGAATGGGAGAAAATATTTGCAAATGACATATCAGATAAAGGGCTAGTATCCAAAATCTATAAAGAACTTATCAAACTCAACACCCAAAGAACAAATAATCCAATCAAGAAATGGGCCGAAGACATGAACAGACATTTTTCCAAAGAAGACCTCCAAATGGCCAATAGGCACATGAAAAAGTGCTCAACATCGCTCGGCATGAGGGAAATCCAAATCAAAACCTCAATGAGATACCACCTCACACCCGTCAAAATGGCTAAAATTAACAAGTCAGGGAACGACAGATGTTGGCGGGGATGTGGAGAAAGGGGAAGCCTCCTACACTGTTGGTGGGAAGGCAAGCTTGTTTAAGCACTCTGGAAAACAGTATGGAGGTTCCTCAAAGAGTTGAAATTAGAGCTACCGTTCGATCCAGCAATTGACTACTGGGTATTTACCACAAAGATACAAATGTAGGGACCCGAAGGGGTACGTGTACCCAAAGTTTATAGCAGCAATGTCCACAATAACCAAACTGTGGAAAGAGCCAAGAGGTCCATCGACAGATGAATGGATAAAGAAGAAGTGGTATATATACACAAGGGAATATTATGCAGCCGTCAAAAGGAATGAGATCTTGCCATTTGCAATGACGTGGATGGAACTGGAGGGTGTTATGTTGAGTGAAATAGGTCACTCAGAGAAAGCCACGTATCGCATGACCTCACTGATATGAGGAATTCTTAATCTTAGGAAACAAACTGAGTGTTACTGGAGTGGTTGGAGGTGGGAGGGATGGGTTGGCTGGGTCATAGACATTGGGGAGGGTATGTGCCACGGTGAGCGCTGTGAATTGTGCAACACTGTTGAATCACAGATCTGTACTTCTGAATCAAATAACGCAACATATTTTAAGAAAAAAGAAAAAGAATTAGATAACAGGAGATGAAGAGAGGGGGAGTATGTCAGACGGGGAGAAGAACCATGAGAGATGATGGACTCTGAAAAACAAACTGAGGGTTCTAGAGGGGAGGGGGGTAGGGGGATCGGTTAGCCTGGTGATGGGTACAGAGGAGGGCAGGTTCTGCATGCAGCATTGGGTGTTATGAACAAACAATGAATCATGGAACACTGCACGAAAAACTAATGATGTAATATATGGTGCTTCACATAACAATAAAAAATTTAAAAAAAAGCTTTTGCAGAGCTAAAGAAACAGTCCACAAAACCAAAAGACACCCGACAGAATGGGAGAAAATATTTGCAAATGACATATCAGATAAAGGGCTAGTATCCAAAATCTATAACTAACTTATAAAACTCAACACCCAAAGAACATATAATCCAATCAAGAAAGGGGCCGAAGATATGAACAGACATTTTTCCAAAGAAGACATCCAAATGGCCAACAGGCACATGAAAAAGTGCTCAACATCGCTCGGCATCAGGGAAATCCAAATCAAAACTTCAATGAGATACCACCTCACACCCGTCAGAATGGCTAAAATTAACAAGTCAGGGAACGACAGATGTTGGCGGGGATGTGGAGAAAGGGGAACCCTCCTCCACTGTTGGTGGGAATGCAAGCTGGTGCAACCACTCTGGAAAACAGTATGGAGGATCCTCAAACAGTTGAAATTAGTGCTACCGTTCGATCCAGCAATTGACTACTGGGTATTTAACACAAAGATACAAATGTAGGGACCCGAAGGGGTACGTGTACCCCAAAGTCTATAGCAGCAATGTCCACAATAGCCAAACTGTGGAAAGAGCCAAGATGTCCATCGACAGATGAATGGATAAAGAAGAGGTGGAATATATACACAATGGAATATTATGCAGCCTTCAAAAGGAATGAGATGTTGCCATTTGCAAAGACGTGGATGGAACGGTAGGGTGTTATGTTGAGTGAAATAAGTCAATCAGAGAAAGACACGTATCGCATGACCTCACTGATATGAGGAATTCTTAATCTCAGGAAACAAACTGAGTGTTACTGGAGTGGTTGTGGGTGCGAGGGATGAGGTGGCTGGGTGATAGACAATGGGGACGGTATGTGCTACGGTGAGCGCTGTGCATTGTGCAAGACTGTTGAATCACAGATCTGTACTTCTGAAACAAATAACGTAACATATTTTAAGAAAAAGAAAAAGAAGATAACAGGAGAGGAAGAGAAGGGGAGTATGTCAGTGGGGGACACGAACCATGAGAGATAATGGACTCTGAAAAACAAAGGGAGGGTCTAGAGGGGAGGGCGGGAGGGGTTTGGGTTATCCTGGTGATGGGTATTGAGGAGGGCACGTTCTGCATGGAGCACTGGGTGTTATGAACAAACAATGAATCATGGAACACTGTAGGAAAAACTAATGATATAATATATGGTGATTAACATAACAATAAAAAATATTAAAAAAAGCTTTTGCACAGCTAAAGAAACAGTCCACAAAACCAAAAGACACCCGACAGAATGGGAGAAAATATTGACAAATGACATAGCAGATAAAGGGCTAGTATCCAAAATGTATAAAGAACTTATCAAACTCAACACCCAAAGAACATATAATCCAATCAAGAAATGGGCCGAAGACATGAACAGACATTTTTCCAAAGAAGACATCCATGGCCAACAGGCACATGAAAAAGTGCTAAACATCGCTCGGCATCAGGGAAATCAATCAAAACCTCAATGAGATACCACCTCACACCCGTCAGAATGGCTAAAATTAACAAGTCAGTGAAGACAGATTTTGGCGGGGTTGTGGAGAAAGGGGAACCCTCCTACACTGTTGGTGGGAATGCAAGCTGGTGCAACCACTCTGGAAAACACTATGGAGGATCCTCAAACAGTTGAAATTAGTGCTACAATTCGATCCAGCAATTGACTACTGGGTATTTAACACAAGTTTGAAATGTAGGGACCCGAAGGGGTACGTGTACCGCAATGTTTATAGCAACAATGTCCACAATAGCCAAAATGTGGAAAGAGCCAAGATGTCCATCGACAGACGAATGGATAAAGAAGTGGTGGTATATATTCACAATGGAATATTATGCAGCCTTCAAAAGGAATGAGATGTTGCCATTTGCAAAGACGTGGATGGAACTGGAGGGTGTTATGTTGAGTGAAATAAGTCAATCAGAGAAAGACATGTATCGCATGACCTCACGGATATGAGGAATTCTTAATCTCAGGAAAAACACTGAGTGTTACTGGAGTGGTTGGGGGTGGGAGGGATGGGGTGGCTGGGTGATAGACATTGGGGAGAGTATGTGCTACGGTGAGCGCTGTGAATTGTGCAAGACTGTTGAATCACAGATCTGTACTTCTGAAACAAATAAAGCAACATATTTTAAGAAAAAGTAAAAGAAGAAGATAACAGGAGAGGAAGAGAAGGGGAGTATGTCAGAGGGGGAGACGAACCATGACAGATGATGGACTCTGAAAAACAAAGTGAGGGTTCTAGAGGGGAGGGCGGTAGGGGTTTGGGTTAGCCTGGAGATGGGTATTGGGGAGGGCACGTTCTGCATGGAGCACTCGGTGTTATGAACAAACAATGAATCATGGAACACTGCACCAAAAACTAATGATGTTATATATGGTGATTAACATAACAATAAAAACGCTTTTGCACAGCAAAAGAAACAGTCCACAAAACCAAAAGACAACCGACAGAATGGGAGAAAATATTTGCAAATGACATATCAGATAAAGGGCTAGTCTCCAAAATCCATAAAGAACTTATAAAACTCAACACCCAAAGAACAAATAATCCAATCAAGTAATGGGTCGAAGACATGAACAGACATTTTTCCAAAGAAGACCTCCAAATGGCCAATAGGCACATGAAAAAGTGCTCAACATCGCTCGGCATGAGGGAAATCCAAATCAAACCCTCAATGAGATACCACCTCACACCCGTCAGAATGGCTAAAATTAACAAGTCAGGGAATGACAGATGTTGGCGGGAAGTGGAGAAAGGGGAACCCTCCTACACTGTTGGTGGGAAGGCAAGCTGGTGCAACCACTCTGGAAAACACTATGGAGGATCCTCAAACAGTTGAAATTAGAGCTACCATTCGATCCAGCAATTGCACTACTGGGTATTTACCACAAAGATACAAATGTAGGGACCCGAACGGGTACGTGTACCCCAATGTTTATAGCAGCAATGTCCAAAATAGGTAAATTGTGGAAAGAGCGAAGATGTCCATTGGCAGATGAACGGATAAAGAAGAAGTGGTGTATATACACAATGGAATATTATACAGCCGTCAAAAGGAATGAGATCTTGCCATTTGCAACGACGCGGATGGAACTGGAGGGTGTTATGTTGAGTGAAATAAGTGAATCAGAGAAATACACCTATCGCATGACTCACTGATATGAGGAATTTTTAATCTCAGGAAAGAAACTGTTTGAATGGAGTGGTTGGGGCTGGGAGGGATGGGTTGGCTGGGTGATAGACATTGGGGAGTTATTTGCCACGGTGAGCGCTGTGAATTGTGCAAGACTGTTGAATCACAGATCTGTACTTCTGAATCAAATAACGCAACATATATTAAGAAAATAGAAAAAAAGAAATAGATAACAGGAGATGAAGAGAGGGGGAGTATGTCAGACGGGGAGACGAACCATGAGAGATGATGGACTCTGAAAAACAAACTGAGGGTTCTAGAGGGGAGGGGGGTATGGGGATCGGTTAGCCTGGTGATGGGTATTGAGGAGGGCACGTTCTGCATGGAGCAGTGGGTGTTATGAACAAACAATTAATCATGGAACAGTGCACCAAAAACTAATGATGTAATATATGGTGATTAACATAACAATAAAAAAATAAAAAAAAAAAGATTTTGCACAGCAAAAGAAACAGTCCACAAAACCAAAAGACAACCGACAGAATGGGAGAAAATATGTGCAAATGACATATCAGATAAAGGGCTAGTATCCAAAATCTATAAATAAATTTTAAAACTCAACACCCAAAGAACATATAATCCAATCAAGAAATGGGCCGAAAACATGAACAGACATTTTTCCAAAGAAGACATCCAAATGGCCAACAGGCACATGAAAAAGTGCTCAACATCGCTCGGCATGAGGGGAATCCAAATCAAAACCTCAATGAGATACCACCTCACACCCGTCAAAATGGCTAAAATTAACAAGTCAGGGAACGACAGATGGCGGGGATGTGGAGAAAGGGGAACCCTCCTCCACTGTTGGTGGGAATGCAAGCTGCTGCAGCCTCTCTGGAAAACAGTATCGAGGTTCCTCAAACAGTTGAAATTCGAGCTACTGTTCGAGCCAGCAATTGCACTACAGGGTATTTACCAGAACGTTACAAATGTAGGGACCAGAAGGGGTACGTGTACCCCAGTGTTTATAGCAGCAATGTCCACAATAGCCAAACTGTGGAAAGAGCCAAGATGTCCAGCGACAGATGAACGGATAAGGAAGACGTGGTATATATTCACAATGGAATATTATGCAGCCGTCAAAGGAATGAGATCTTGCCATTTGCAACGACGTGGATGGAACTGGATGGTGTTATGTTGAGTGAAATAAGTCAATCAGAGAAAGACACGTATCGCATGACGTCACTGATATGAGGAATTCTTAATCTCAGGAAACAAACTGAGTGTTACTGGAGTGGTTGGGGGTGGGAGAGATGGGGTGGCTGGGTGATAGACATTGGGGAGGGTATGTGCTACGGTGAGCGCTCTGAATTGTGCAAGACTGTTGAATCACAGATCTGTACTTCTGAATCAAATAACGCAACATATTTTAAGAAGAAAGAAAAAGAAGAAGATAACAGGAGAGGAAGGGAAGGGGAGTATGTCAGAGGGGAGACGAACCATGAGAGATGATGGACTCTGAAAAACAAACTGAGGGTTCGATAGGGGAGGGTGGTAGGGGCATATGTTAGCCTGGTGATGGGTATTGAGGAGGGCACGTTCTGCATGGAGCACTGGGTGTTATGAACAAACAATGAATCATGGAACACTGCACCAAAAACTAATGATGTAATATATGGTGATTAACATAACAATTAAAAAAATAAAAAAAAAACACTGAGGGAATGGAAGGCCGGTGTCGGATACGCCTCTCGGCTCAGCTCTTGTTCCTGTGGCTAGTACCCTTGCCCCGGTGTACTTGCAGGCCGAGAGCCAACCAACTCACTCGGTGGAAACACACTGCAGAAAACACCGATTTCGGCCAATTTGGCCTTCCTGAGGGGGGAATCCTTTTGCTCTCTGAATGCGGGCGAGCACTGCCAGCGAGTCCAAAACCATTTTGGAGTGAGCCTGAGGCTGCGGTAGAAGGGAGAACACAACTCCCCACTTCTTTCCTGAAGCCAGCCCAGCGGCCGCCCCCTTGAGCATGCAAGTCTCACTGCTCGCGTACCAACGCAAGGAAACAGTAAGGTAAGGGACCGTGTTGTACAGAGCCTCACTGTTCCAGAGAGTGGAAACACTTGGAGTGTGTGTGCGTGAGAGCCCGGAAGACGAGTCCCCTACTTTACTGGGCGAGTGAAACGAACACGGGCAGCCGCACGTCTCCCACCAGCTCTCAGTGGTAGAATGCTAGCACTCCTTCGGCATGTGTGCGTGCAGGCCTAAGTTGCAGGCCCCTCCCTGGAAGGCACAACACTGTGGAGAAACCGCACTTTACCTCCCGCCGTTCCCTAGCGGAGAGGACGCTGTATGCTGTGCGCTGTGCCTGAGAGTCCGGCGAACGTCTTCCCTATGTAAAACCGAGGGAAAGAAAGGCCGGTGCCAGAGACGCCTCTGGGCTCAGCTCTTGTTCCTGAGGTAGTACCCTTGCCCCGGTGTGCTTGCAGCCCGAGAGCCAACCTCCTAAGTCCAGGGAACCACTCTGTAGAAATTCCTTACTTCGGCCAGACTAGGCCTTCCTGAGGGTGGAAACCTTTTGCTGTGTGAATCCGGGCGAGCTCTGCCAGCAAGTCCAAAACGATTTTCCGAGGGAGACTGAGGCCGCGGCAGAAGGGAGAACACAACTCCCCACTTGTTTCCTGAAGTCAGCCTAGGGCCGCCCCCTTGGGTATTCAAGTCTCACTGTTCGCGTACCAAAACAAAGAAAGCGTACTGTGGGAGAACCGTGTTATAGATAGCCTCATCGTTGTGGGGAGTGGGAACACAGGCAGTGCCTGTGCGTAAGAGCCTGGCATACGAGTCCCCTAAGTTCCTGGGCGAGAGAAACGGATTCGTGCAGCCGCACCTCTCCCACCAGCTCTCAGGATCAGAATGCTAGCACTCCTCCGGCCTGTGTGCGTGCAGGCCTGCGTTGAAGGCCCCTCCCTGGAAGGCACAACACTGTGGAGAAACCGCGCTTTAGCTCACGGCGGTCCCTAGCGGAGAGGAAGCTGTATGCTGTGCGCTGTGCTTGAGAGTCCGGCGAACGGCTTCCCTATGTAAAATCGAGGGAAAGAAAGGCCGGTGCCGGAGACGCGTCTCGGCTCAGCTCTTGTCCTGGGGCTAGTACCGTTGCCCCTGTGTGCTTGCAGGCCGAGAGCCAATCTCCTAAGTCGTGGGAACCACACTGTAGAAATTCCTTACTTCGATAGGACTAGGCCTTCCTGAGGGTGGAAGCCTTTTGCTGTGTGAACGCGGGCGAGCACTGCCAGCGAGTCCAAAACCATTTTCCGAGGGAGACTGAGGCCGCGGCAGAAGGGAGAACACAACTCCCCACTTGTTTCCTAAAGTCAGGCCTGAGGCCGCCCCCTTGACCATGCAAGACTCACTGCTCGCGAAACAACGCACGGAAACAGTAGGGTAGGGTACCGGGTTGTACAGAGCCTCAGTGTTCCGGTGAGTGGAAACACTTGGAGTGTGTGTGCATGCGAGCCTGGGAGACGTGTCCACTACGTTATAGGGCGAGAGAAACGAACTCGGTAGCCGCAACTCTCCCACCAGCTCTCAGTGGCAGAATGGTAGCACTCCTGCCGCATGTTTGCCTCTAAGCCTAAGTTGAAGGACCCTATTTGAAAGGCCCAACCCTGTGGAGAAACCGCGCTTTAGCTCCCGCCGGTCCCTAGCGGCGAAAAAGTTGTATTTTGTGCGCTGTGCTTGAGAGCCCGGCGAACGGCTTCCTTATGGAAAACCGAGGGAAAGGAAGGCCGGTGTCGGAGACGCCTCTCGGCTCAGCTCTTGTTCCTGCGTCTAGTAACGTTGCCCCGGTGTGCTTGCAGGCCGAGAGCCAAGCACCTAAGTCGAGGGAAACACACTGTAGAAAATCCCGTCTTCGGCCAGATTAGGCCGTCCTGAGAGTAGAAACCTTTTGCTGTGTGAATGCGGGCGAGCACTGCCAGCGAGTCCAAAACCATTTTCTGAGGCAGACTGAGGCCACGGCAGAAGGGAGAACACAACTCCCTACTTGTTTCCTGAAGCCAGGCCTGCGGCCGCCCCCTTACCCATGCAAGTCTCACTGCTCGCGTACCAACGCAAGGAAAGAGTGGGGTAGGAGACCGTGTTGTACAGAGCCTCACTGCTCCGGAGAGTGGAAACACTTGGAGTGTGTGTGCATGAGAGCTTGGGAGACGAGTCCCCTACGTTACTGGGCGAGAGAAGCGAACTCGAGCAGCCGCACCTCTCCCACCAGCTCTCAGTGGCAGAATGCTAGCACTCCTCCTCCATGTGTGCCTGCAGGCCTAAGTTGAAGGCCCCTCCTTGAAAGGCACAACACTGTGGAGAAACCGCGCTTTAACTCCCGCCGGTCCACAGTGTTGTGCCTTCCACAGAGAGGCCTGCAACTTAGGCCTGCACACACACAGGCCGGAGGAGTGCTAGCATTCTGACACTGAGATGGTGGGAGTGGTGTGGCTTCACGAAACCGTTTCTCTCGCCCAGTAACTTAGGGGACTCGTATGCCAGGCTCTTACGCACAGGCACTGCCTGTGTTCCCACTCCCCACAACAATGAGGCTATCTATAACACGGTTCTCCTACAGTACTGTTTCTTTGTTTTGGTACGCGAGCAGTGAGACTTGAATAACCAAGGGGGCGGCCCTGGGTTGGCTTCAGGAAACAAGTGGGGAGTTCTGTTCTCCCTTCTGCCGCGGCCTCAGTCTCCCTCCGAAAATCGCTTTGGACTTGCTGGCAGTGCTCGCCCGCATTCACACAGCAAAAGGTTTCCACCCTCAGGAAGGCCTAGTCTGGCCGAAGTAAGGAATTTCTACAGTGTAGTTCCCTGGACCTAGGAGGTTGGCTCTCGGCCTGCAAGCACACCGGGGCAAGGGTACCACCACAGGAACAAAAGCTGAGCCGAGAGGCGTCTCCGGCACCGGCCTTTCTTTCCCTCGGTTTTACATAGGGAAGCCGTTCGCCGGACTCTCAGGCACAGCGCACAGCATACAGCGTCCTCTCCGCTAGACAACGGCGGGAGGTAAAGCGCGGTTTCTCCACAGTGTTGTGCCTTCCAGGGAGGGGCCTGCAACTTAGGCCTGCACTCACACAGGCCGGAGGAGTGCTAGCATTCTGCCACTGAGAGCTGGTGGGAGAGGTGCGGATGCCCGAGTTCGTTTCTTTCGCCCAGTAACGTAGGGGACTCGTCTCCCAGGCTCTGACGCACACACACTCCAAGTGTTTCCACTCACGGGAACAGTGAGGCTCTGTACAACACGGTCCCCTACCCTACTGTTTCCTTGCTTTGGTACGCGAGCAGTGAGAGTTGCATGGTAAAGGTGGCGGCCGCAGGCCTGGCTTCAGGAAACAAGTGGGGAGTTGTGTTCTCCCTCCTGCCGCGGGCTCAGTCTCCCTCGCTAAATGGTTTTGGAATCGCTGGCAGTATTCCCCCCCCCCATTCACACAGCAAAAGCTTTAGACCCTCAGGAAGGCCTAATCTGGCCAAAGTCGGGAATTTCTACAGTGTGTTTTCCTCGACTAAGGTGGTTGGCTCTCGGCCTGCAAGCACACCGGGGCAACGTTACTAGACGCAGGAACAAGAGCTGAGCCGAGAGGCGTCTCCGGCACCGGCCTTTCTTTCCCTCGGTTTTACATAGAGAAGCCGTTCGCCTGGCTCTCAAGCACAGCGCACAGCATTCATCATTTTCTCCGCTACGGACCGGCGGGAGTTAAAGCGCGGTTTCTCCACAGTGTTGTGCCTTTCAAGGAGGGGCCTTCAACTTAGGCCTGTAGGCACACATGGAGGAGGAGTGCTAGCATTCTGCCAGTGAGAGCTGGTGGGAGAGGTGCGGCTGCCCGAGTTCCTTTCTCTCGCCCAGTAACGTAGGGCACTCGTATACTAGGCTCTCACGCACACACACTCCAGGTGTTTCCACTCTCCGGAACAGTGAGGCTCTACACCAGGGTACCCTACCCTACTGTTTCCTTGCGTTGTTACAGGAGCAGTGGGACTTGCATGCTCAAGGGGGCAGCTGCTGCCCTGGCTTCAGGAAACAAGTGGGGAGTTGTGTTCTCCATTCTGCCGCAGCCTCAGTCTCCCTCCGAAAATGGTTTTGGACTCGCTGGCAGTGCTCGCCCGCATTCACACAGCAAAATGTTTCCACCCTCAGGAAGGCCTAGTCTAGCCGAAGTAAGGAATTTCTACAGTGTGCTTCCCTCGACTTAAGTGGTTGGTTCTCGGCCTGCAAGCACCCCGGGGCAACGGTACTAGCCCCAGGAACAAGAGCTGAGCCGAGAGGCGTCTCCGGCCCCGGCCTTTCTTTTCCTCAGTTTTACATAGGGAAGCCGTTCGCCGGACTCTCAAGCACAGCGCACAGCATACAGCGTCCTCTCCGCTAGGGCCCGGCGGGATCTAAAGCGCGGTTTCTCCACAGTGTTGGGCCTTCCCAGGAGGGGCCTGCAACCTAGGCCTGCACGCACCCATTCCGGAGGAGTGCTAGCATTCTGCCACTGAGAGCTGGTTTGAGAGGTGCGGCTGCCCGAGTTCGTTTCTATCACCCAATAACGTAGTGGACTCGTCTCCCAGGGTCTCACGCACACACATTCCAAGTGTTTCTACTCTCGGGAACAGTGAGGCTCTGTAAAACACGGTCCCCTAACCTACTGTTTCCTTGCGTTGGTACGCGAGCAGTGAGACTTGCATGCACGCACAAGTGGGCAGCGGCAGGACTGACTTCAGGAAACAAGTGGGGAGTTGTGTTCTCCCCTCTGCCGCGGCCTCAGTCTCCCTCGGAAAATGGTTTTGGACTTGCTGGCAGGGCTCGCCCGCATTCACACAGCAAAATGTTTCCACCCTCAGGAAAGCCTAGTCTAGCCGAAGTAAGGAATTTCTACAGTGTGCTTCCCTCGACCTGGAGGTTGGCTCTCGGCCTGCAAGCACACCGGGGCAACGGTACTAGCCCCAGGAACAAGAGCTGAGCCGAGAGGCGGCTCCGGCCCCGGCCTTTCTTTTCCTCGGTTTTACATAAGGATGCCGTTCGTCGGGCTCTCAAGCACAGCGAACAGCATACAGCGTCCTCTCCACTAGGGACCGGCGGGAGCTAAGGCGCGGGTTCTCCACAGTGTTGTGCCTTCCCGGGAAGGGTCTCCAACTTAGGCCTGAACGCACACAGGCCGGAGGAGTGCTAGCATTCTGATACTGAGAGCTGGTGGGAGAGGTGCGGCTGCACGAATCCGTTTCTCTCGCCCAGTAACTTAGGGGACTCGTCTGCCAGGCTCTGACGCACAGGCACTCCAGGTGTTCCAACTACCCGCAGCAGTGAGGCTATGTACAACACGGTTCCGCTACATTACTGTTTCTTTGTTTTGGTAAGCGAGCATTGAGACTTGCAAGCCCAAGGGGGCGGCCGCTGGGCTGGCTACCGGAAACAAGAGGGGAGTTGTGTTCTCCCTTCTGCCGCGGCCTCAGTCTCCCTCGGAAAATGGTTTTGGACTCGCTGGCTGTTCTGGCCCGCATTCATACAGCAAAAGGTTTCCACCCTCAGGAAGGCCTAATCTGCCCGAGGTCGGGAATTTCTACACTGTGTTTCCCTCGACTTATTTGGTTGGCTCTCGGCCTGCAAGCACACCGGGGCAAGGGTACTAGCCCCAGGAACAAAAGCTGAGCCGAGAGGCGTCTCCGGCTCCGGCCTTTCTTTCCCTCGGTTTTACATAGGGAAGCCGTTCGCCGGGCTCTCAAGCACAGCGCAGAGGATACAGCGTCCTCTCCGCTAGGAAACGGTGGGATCTAAAGCGCGGTTCCTGCAGAGTGTTGGGACTTTCAAGGAGAGTCCTGAAACATAGGCCTACACGCACACATGCTGGAGGAGTGCTAGCATTCTGCCACTGAGAGCTGGTGGGAGAGGTGCGGATGCCCGAGTTCGTTTCTCTCGCCCAGTAACGTAGGGGACTCCTCTCCCAGGCTCTCATGCACACACACTCCAAGTGTTTCCACTCTCCGGAACAGTGAGGCTCTACAGCACGGTACCCTACCCTACTGTTTCCTTGCGTTGGTACGCGAGCAGTGAGAGTTGGATGGTAAAGGTGGCGGCCGCAGGCCTGGCTTCAGGAAACAAGTGGGGAGTTGTGTTCTCCCTTCTGCCGCGGCCTCAGTGTCCCTCGGAAAATGGTTTTGGACTCGCTGGCAGTGCTCGCCTGCATTCACACAGCAAAAGGTTTCCACCCTCAGGACGGCCTAGTCTGGCCAGTGGAACGAATTACATAGGGAAGCCGTTCGCCGGACTCTCAAGCACAGTGCACAGCATACAGCGTTCTCTCCGCTAGGGACCGGCGGGAGCTAAAGCGCGGTTTCTCCACAGTGTTGTGCCTTCCAGGGACGGGCCTGCAACTTAAGCCTGCACGCACACAGGCCGGAGGACTGCTAGCATTCTGCCACTGAGAGCTGGTGCGAGAGGAGCGGTTGCCCGAGTTCGTTTCTCTAGCCCAGTAACGTAGGGAACTCGTCTCCCAGGCTCTCACGCACACACACTCCAAGTGTTTCCACTCTCCGGAACAGTGAGGCTCGGTACAACACGGTCCCCTACCTTACTGTTTCCTTGTGTTAGTACGAGAGTGAGACTTGCAGGGTTAAGGGGGCGGCCGCAGGCCTGGCTTCAGGAAACAAGTGGGGAGTTGTGTTCTCCCTTCTGCTGCGGCCTCAGTCTCCCTCGGAAAATGCTAGCATTCTGCCAGTGAGAGCTGGTGGGAGAGGTGCGGCTGCCCGAGTTCCTTTCTCTCGCCCAGTAACGTAGGGCACTCGTATACTAGGCTCTCACGCACACACACTCCAGGTGTTTCCACTCTCCGGAACAGTGAGGCTCTACACCAGGGTACCCTACCCTACTGTTTCCTTGCGTTGTTACAGGAGCAGTGGGACTTGCATGCTCAAGGGGGCAGCTGCTGCCCTGGCTTCAGGAAACAAGTGGGGAGTTGTGTTCTCCATTCTGCCGCAGCCTCAGTCTCCCTCCGAAAATGGTTTTGGACTCGCTGGCAGTGCTCGCCCGCATTCACACAGCAAAATGTTTCCACCCTCAGGAAGGCCTAGTCTAGCCGAAGTAAGGAATTTCTACAGTGTGCTTCCCTCGACTTAAGTGGTTGGTTCTCGGCCTGCAAGCACCCCGGGGCAACGGTACTAGCCCCAGGAACAAGAGCTGAGCCGAGAGGCGTCTCCGGCCCCGGCCTTTCTTTTCCTCAGTTTTACATAGGGAAGCCGTTCGCCGGACTCTCAAGCACAGCGCACAGCATACAGCGTCCTCTCCGCTAGGGCCCGGCGGGATCTAAAGCGCGGTTTCTCCACAGTGTTGGGCCTTCCCAGGAGGGGCCTGCAACCTAGGCCTGCACGCACCCATTCCGGAGGAGTGCTAGCATTCTGCCACTGAGAGCTGGTTTGAGAGGTGCGGCTGCCCGAGTTCGTTTCTATCACCCAATAACGTAGTGGACTCGTCTCCCAGGGTCTCACGCACACACATTCCAAGTGTTTCTACTCTCGGGAACAGTGAGGCTCTGTAAAACACGGTCCCCTAACCTACTGTTTCCTTGCGTTGGTACGCGAGCAGTGAGACTTGCATGCACGCACAAGTGGGCAGCGGCAGGACTGACTTCAGGAAACAAGTGGGGAGTTGTGTTCTCCCCTCTGCCGCGGCCTCAGTCTCCCTCGGAAAATGGTTTTGGACTTGCTGGCAGGGCTCGCCCGCATTCACACAGCAAAATGTTTCCACCCTCAGGAAAGCCTAGTCTAGCCGAAGTAAGGAATTTCTACAGTGTGCTTCCCTCGACCTGGAGGTTGGCTCTCGGCCTGCAAGCACACCGGGGCAACGGTACTAGCCCCAGGAACAAGAGCTGAGCCGAGAGGCGGCTCCGGCCCCGGCCTTTCTTTTCCTCGGTTTTACATAAGGATGCCGTTCGTCGGGCTCTCAAGCACAGCGAACAGCATACAGCGTCCTCTCCACTAGGGACCGGCGGGAGCTAAGGCGCGGGTTCTCCACAGTGTTGTGCCTTCCCGGGAAGGGTCTCCAACTTAGGCCTGAACGCACACAGGCCGGAGGAGTGCTAGCATTCTGATACTGAGAGCTGGTGGGAGAGGTGCGGCTGCACGAATCCGTTTCTCTCGCCCAGTAACTTAGGGGACTCGTCTGCCAGGCTCTGACGCACAGGCACTCCAGGTGTTCCAACTACCCGCAGCAGTGAGGCTATGTACAACACGGTTCCGCTACATTACTGTTTCTTTGTTTTGGTAAGCGAGCATTGAGACTTGCAAGCCCAAGGGGGCGGCCGCTGGGCTGGCTACCGGAAACAAGAGGGGAGTTGTGTTCTCCCTTCTGCCGCGGCCTCAGTCTCCCTCGGAAAATGGTTTTGGACTCGCTGGCTGTTCTGGCCCGCATTCATACAGCAAAAGGTTTCCACCCTCAGGAAGGCCTAATCTGCCCGAGGTCGGGAATTTCTACACTGTGTTTCCCTCGACTTATTTGGTTGGCTCTCGGCCTGCAAGCACACCGGGGCAAGGGTACTAGCCCCAGGAACAAAAGCTGAGCCGAGAGGCGTCTCCGGCTCCGGCCTTTCTTTCCCTCGGTTTTACATAGGGAAGCCGTTCGCCGGGCTCTCAAGCACAGCGCAGAGGATACAGCGTCCTCTCCGCTAGGAAACGGTGGGATCTAAAGCGCGGTTCCTGCAGAGTGTTGGGACTTTCAAGGAGAGTCCTGAAACATAGGCCTACACGCACACATGCTGGAGGAGTGCTAGCATTCTGCCACTGAGAGCTGGTGGGAGAGGTGCGGATGCCCGAGTTCGTTTCTCTCGCCCAGTAACGTAGGGGACTCCTCTCCCAGGCTCTCATGCACACACACTCCAAGTGTTTCCACTCTCCGGAACAGTGAGGCTCTACAGCACGGTACCCTACCCTACTGTTTCCTTGCGTTGGTACGCGAGCAGTGAGAGTTGGATGGTAAAGGTGGCGGCCGCAGGCCTGGCTTCAGGAAACAAGTGGGGAGTTGTGTTCTCCCTTCTGCCGCGGCCTCAGTGTCCCTCGGAAAATGGTTTTGGACTCGCTGGCAGTGCTCGCCTGCATTCACACAGCAAAAGGTTTCCACCCTCAGGACGGCCTAGTCTGGCCAGTGGAACGAATTACATAGGGAAGCCGTTCGCCGGACTCTCAAGCACAGCGCACAGCATACAGCGTTCTCTCCGCTAGGGACCGGCGGGAGCTAAAGCGCGGTTTCTCCACAGTGTTGTGCCTTCCAGGGACGGGCCTGCAACTTAAGCCTGCACGCACACAGGCCGGAGGACTGCTAGCATTCTGCCACTGAGAGCTGGTGCGAGAGGAGCGGTTGCCCGAGTTCGTTTCTCTAGCCCAGTAACGTAGGGAACTCGTCTCCCAGGCTCTCACGCACACACACTCCAAGTGTTTCCACTCTCCGGAACAGTGAGGCTCGGTACAACACGGTCCCCTACCTTACTGTTTCCTTGTGTTAGTACGAGAGTGAGACTTGCAGGGTTAAGGGGGCGGCCGCAGGCCTGGCTTCAGGAAACAAGTGGGGAGTTGTGTTCTCCCTTCTGCCGCGGCCTCAGTCTCCCTCGGAAAATGGTTTTAGACTCGCTGGCAGTGCTCGCCCGCATTCACAGAGCAAAAGGTTTTGACCCTCAGGAAGGCCTAAACGGCCGAAGTCGGGGTTTTCTACAGTGTGTTTCCCTCGACTTAGGTGGTTGGTTCTCGGCCTGCAAGCACACCGGGGCAAGGGTACTAGCCCCAGGAACAAGAGCTGAGCCAAGAGGGGTCTCCGCCACCGGCCTTTCTTTCCCTCGGTTTTACATAAGGAAGCCTTTCGCCGGGCTCTCAAGCACAGCGCACAGAATACAGCGTCCTCTCCGCTAGGGACAGGCGGGAGCTTAAGCGCGGTTTCTCCACAGTGTTGGGCCTTTCAAGGAGGGGCCTGCAACTTAGGCCTGCACGCACACATGCTGAAGGAGTGCTAGCATTCTACCACTGGGAGCTGGTGGGAGACGTGCGGCTGCCCGAGTTGGTTCTCTCGCCGGGTAAAGTAGGGGACTCTTCTCCCAGACTCTCACGCACACACACTTCAAGTGTTTCCACTCTCCGGAACCGTGAGGCTCTGTGCAACGTGGTCCCCTACCCTACTGTTTCCGTGCGTTGGTAAGGGAGCAGTGAGACTTGTATGCTCAAGGGGGTGGCCGCAGGCCTGGCTTCAGGAAACAAGTGGGGAGTTGTGTTCTCCCTTCTGCGGCGACCTCAGTGTCCCTCGGAAAATGGTTTTGGACTCGCTGGCTGTTCTGGCCCGCATTCATACAGCAAAAGGTTTCCACCCTCAGGAAGGCCTAATCTGGCCGAACACGGGAATTTCTACAGTGTGTTTCCCTCGACTTAGTTGCTTGGCCATCGGCCTGCGAGCACACCGTGGCAAGGGTACCAGCCCAAGGAACAAGAGCTGAGCCGAGAAGCGTCTCCGCCACCGGCCTTTCTTTATCTCAGTTTTACATAAGGAAGCCGTTCGCCGGGCTCTCAAGCACAGCGCACAGCATACAGCGTCCTCTCCGCTACAGACCGGCGGGAGGTAAAGCGCGGTTTCTCCACAGTGTTGGGCCTTTCAAGGAGAGTCCTGAAACATAGGCCTGCACGCACTCATGTTGGAGGAGTGCTAGCATTCTGCCACTGAGAGCTGGTGGGAGAGGTGAGGATGCCCGAGTTCGTTTCTCTCGCCTAGTAACGTAGGGGCCTCCTCTACCAGGCTCTCACGCACACACACTCCAAATGTTTCCACTCTCCGGAACAGTGAGGCTCTACAACACGATACCCTACCCTACTGTTTCCTTGCGTTGGTACGCGAGCAGTGAGGGTTGTATGGTAAAGGGGGCGGCCGCAGGCCTGGCTTCAGGAAACAAGTAGGGAGTTGTGTTCTCCCTTCTGCCGCGGCCTCAGTCTCCCTCGGAAAATGGTTCTGGACTCGATGGCAGTGCTTGCCCGCATTCACACAGCCAAAGGTTTCCACCCTCAGGAAGGCCTAATTTGGCCGAAGTCGGGATTTTGTAGTGTGTTTCACTCGACTTGGCTCTCGGCCTGCAAGCACACCGGGGCAAGGTTACTAGCCCCAGGAACAAGAGGTGGGCCGAGAGGCGTCTCCGCCACCGGCCTTTCTTTCCCTCGGTTTTACTTAAGGAAGCCGTTCGCCGGGCTCTCAAGCACAGTGCACAGCATACAGCGTCCTCTCCGCTACGGACCGGCGGGAGGTAAAGCGCGCTTTCTCCACAGTGTTGTGCCTTCCAGGGTGGGGCCTGCAACTTAGGCCTGCACGTACACAGGCCTGAGGAGTGCTAGCATTCTGATCCTGAGAGCTGGTGGGCGAGGTGCGGCTGCACGAATCCGTTTCTCTCGCCCAGGAACTTAGGGGACTCGTGTGCCAGGGTCTTACGCACAGGCACTCCAGGTGTTCCCACTCCCCGCAAGAGTGAGGCTATCTACAACAGGGTTCCGCTACAGTACTGTTACGTTGTTTTAGTACGCGAGCAGTGAGACTTGCATTCCCAAGGGGGCGGCCGCTGGGCTGGCTTGAGGAAGCAAGTGGGGAGTTGTGTTCTCCGTTCTGCCGTGACCTCAGTCTCCCTCAGAAAATGGTTTTGGACTCGCTGGCAGTTCTCGCCCGGATTCATACAGCAAAAGGTTTTGACCCTCAGGAAGGCCTAATCTTGCCGAAGACGGGATTTTCTACAGTGTGTTTCCCTCGACTGAGTTGGTTGGCTCTCGGCCTGCAAGCACACCGGGGCAAGGGTACTAGCCCCAGGAACAAGAGCTGAGCCGAGAGGCGTCTCCAGCACCGGCCTTTCTTTCCCTCGGTTTTACATAGGGAAGCCGTTCGCCGGGCTCTCAAGCACAGCGCCGAGCATACAGCCTCCTCTCTGCTAGGGACCAGGGGAGCTAAAGCGCGGTTTCTCCACAGTGTTGGGCCTTTCAAGGAGGGGCCCGCAACTTAGGCCTGCACGCACACATGCCGGCGGAATGCTAGCATTCTGCCACTGAGAGCTGGTGGGAGAGGTGCGGCTGCCCGAGTTCGTTTCTCTCACCCAGCAAAGTAGGGGACTCCTCTCCCAGGCTCTCACGCAGATATACTCCAAGTGTTTCCACCCTCGAGAACAGTGAGGCTCTGTACAACACGGTCCCCTACCCTACTGTTTCTGTGCGTTGGTACCCGAGAAATGAGAGTTGCATGTGTAAGGGGGCGGCCGCAGGCCTGGATTCAGGAATCAAGTGGGGAGTTGTGTTCTCCCTTCTGCCGCGGCCTCAGTCTCCCTCGGAAAATGGTTTTGGACTCGCTGGCAGTGCTCGCCCGCATTCGCACAGCAAAACGTTTCCACCCTCAGGAAGGCCTAAACTGGCCGAAGTCGGGATTTTCTGCAGTGTGTTTCCCTCGACTGAGTTGGATGGCTCTCGGCCCGCAAGCACACCGGGGCAAGAGTACTAGCCTCAGGAACAAGAGCTGAGCCGAGAGGCGTCTCCACCACCGGCATTTCTTTCCCTCCGTTTTACATAAGGAAGCCGTTCGCCGGGCTCTCAAGCACAGCACACAGCATACAGCGTGCTCTCCGCTAGGGACCGGCGGGAGCTAAAGCGCGCTTTCTCCACAGTGTTGGGCCTTTCAAGGAGGGCCCTGCACCTTCGGCCTGCACGCACACAGGCCGGAGGAGTGCTAGCGTTCTGCCACTGAGAGCTGTTGCGAGACGTGCGGATGCCCGAGTTCGTTTCTTTCGCCCAGTAAAATAGGGGACTCGTCTCCCAGGCTCTCACGCACACACACTCCAAGTGTTTCCACTCTCCGGAACAGTGAGGCTCTGTATAACACGGTCTCCTACCCTACTATATCCTTGCGTTGGTACGCGACCAGTGAGACCTGTATGCTGAAGGGGGCGGCCGCAGGCCTGACTTCAGGAATCAAGTGGGGAGTTGTGTTCTCCCTTCTGCCGCGGCCTCAGTCTCCCTCGCTAAATGGTTTTGGACTCGCTGGCAGTGCTCGCCCGCATTCACACTGCAAAGTGTTCGACCTTCAGGAAGGCCTAATCTGGCCGAAGTCGGGATTATCTACAGTGTGTTTCCCTCGACTTAGGAGGTTCGCTCTCGGCCTGCAAGCACACCGGGGCAAGGTTACTAGCCGCAGGAATAAGAGCTGAGCCGAGAGGCGTCTCCGGCACCGGCCTTTCTTTCCCTCGATTTTACATAAGGATGCCGTTCGCCGGGCTCTCAAGCACAGCGAACAGCATACAGCGTCCTCTCCGCTAGGGACCGGCGGGAGCTAAAGCGCGGGTTCTCCACAGTGTTGTGCCTTCCCGGGAAGGGCCTCCGACTTAGGCCTGCACGCACACAGGCCGGAGGAGTGCTAGCATTCTGATACTGAGAGCTGGTGGGAGAGGTGCGGGTGCACGAATCCGTTTCTCTCGCCCAGTAACTTAGGGCACTCGTCTGCCAGGCTCTGACGCACAGGCACTCCAGGTGTTCCAACTACCCGCAGCAGTGAGGCTATGTACAACACGGTTCCCCTACATTACTGTTTCTTTGTTTTGGTCAGCGAGCAGTGAGACTTGCAAGCCCAAGGGGGCGGTCGCTGGGCTGGCTACCGGAAACAAGAGGGGAGTTGTGTTCTCCCTTCTGCCGCGGCCTCAGTCTCCCTCGGAAAATGGTTTTGGACTCGCTGGCTGTTCTGGCCCGCATTCATACAGCAAAAGGTTTCCACCCTCAGGAAGGCCTAATCTGCCCGAGGTCGGGAATTTCTACAGTGTGTTTCCCTCGACTTAGTTGCTTGGCCATCGGCCTGCGAGCACACCGTGGCAAGGGTACCAGCCCAAGGAACAAGAGCTGAGCCGAGAGGCGCCTCCGGCACCGGCCTTTCTTTCCCTCGGTTTTACATAGAGAAGCCGTTCGCCTGGCTCTCAAGCACAGCGCACAGCATTCATCATTTTCTCCGCTAGGGAGCGGCGTGAGTTAAAGCGCGGTTTCTCCACAGTGTTGTGCCTTTCAAGGAGGGGCCTTCAACTTAGGCCTGTAGGCACACATGGAGGAGGAGTGCTAGCATTCTGCCAGTGAGAGCTGGTGGGAGAGGTGCGGCTGCCCGAGTTCCTTTCTCTCGCCCAGTAACGTAGGGCACTCGTATACCAGGCTCTCACGCACACACACTCCAGGTGTTTCCACTCTCCGGAACAGTGAGGCTCTACACCAGGGTACCCTACCCTACTGTTTCTTTGCGTTGGTACACGAGCAGTGGGACTTGCATGCTCAAGGGGGCAGCCGCTGCCCTGGCTTCAGGAAACAAGTGGGGAGTTGTGTTCTCCCTTCTGCCGCGGCCTCAGTCTCCCTCGGAAAATGGTTTTGGACTCGCTGGCAGTGCTCGCCCGCATTCACACAGCAAAATGTTTCCACCCTCAGGAAGGCCTAGTCTAGCAGAAGTTAGGAATTTCTACAGTGTGTTTCCCTCGACTTAAGTGGTTGGTTCTCGGCCTGCAAGCACCCCGGGGCAACGGTACTAGCCCCAGGAACAAGAGCTGAGCCGAGAGGCGTCTCCGCCAGCGGCCTTTCTTTATCTCAGTTTTACATAAGGAAGCCGTTCGCCGGGCTCTCAAGCACAGCGCACAGCATACAGCGTCCTCTCCGCTACAGACCGGCAGATGGTAAAGCGCGGTTTCTCCACAGTGTTGGGCCTTTCAAGGAGAGTCCTGAAACATAGGCCTGCACGCACTCATGTTGGAGGAGTGCTAGCATTCTGCCACTGAGAGCTGGTGGGAGAGGTGCGGATGCCCGAGTTCGTTTCTCTCGCCTAGTAACGTAGGGGCCTCGTCTACCAGGCTCTCACGCACACACACTCCAAATGTTTCCACTCTCCGGAACAGTGAGGCTCTACAACACGATACCCTACCCTTCTGTTTCCTTGCGTTGGTACGCGAGCAGTGAGAGTTGTATGGTAAAGGGGGCGGCCGCAGGCCTGGCTTCTGGAAACAAGTAGGGAGTTGTGTTCTCCCTTCTGCCGCGGCCTCAGTCTCCCTCGGAAAATGGTTTTGGACTCGATGGCAGTGCTTGCCCGCATTCACACAGCCAAAGGTTTCCACCCTCAGGAAGGCCTAATTTGGCCGAAGTCGGGATTTTCTAGTGTGTTTCCCTCGACTTGGCTCTCGGCCTGCAAGCACACCGGGGCAAGGTTACTAGCCCCAGGAACAAGATGTGGGCCGAGACGCGTCTCTGCCACCGGCCTTTCTTTCCCTCGGTTTTACTTAAGGAAGCCGATCGCCGGGCTCTCAAGCACAGTGCACAGCATACAGCGTCCTCTCCACTACGGCCGGCGGGAGGTAAAGCGCGCTTTCTCCACAGTGTTGTGACTTCCAGGGTGGGGCCTGCAACTTAGGCCTGCACGTACACAGGCCTGAGGAGTGCTAGCATTCTGATCCTGAGAGCTGGTGGGCGAGGTGCGGCTGCACGAATCCGTTTCTCTCGCCCAGGAACTTAGGGGACTCGTGTGCCAGGCTCTTACGCACAGGCACTCCAGGTGTTCCCACTCCCCGCAACAGTGAGGCTATCTACAACAGGGTTCCGCTACAGTACTGTTACTTTGTTTTAGTACGCGAGCAGTGAGACTTGCATTCCCAAGGGGGCGGCCGCTGGGCTGGCTTGAGGAAGCAAGTGGGGAGTTGTGTTCTCCCTTCTGCCGTGACCTCAGTCTCCCTCGGAAAATGGTTTTGGACTCGCTGGCAGTTCTCGCCCGGATTCATACAGCAAAAGGTTTTGACCCTCAGGAAGGCCTAATCTGGCCGAAGTCGGGATTTTCTGCAGTGTGTTTCCCTCGACTGAGTTGGTTGGCTCTCGGCCCGCAAGCACACCGGGGCAAGAGTACTAGCCCCAGGAACAAGAGCTGAGCCGAGAGGCTTCTCCGCCACCGGCATTTCTTTCCCTCCGTTTTACATAAGGAAGCCGTTCGCCGGGCTCTCAAGCACAGCACACAGCATACAGCGTGCTCTCCGCTAGGGACCGGCGGGAGCTAAAGCGCGGTTTCTCCACAGTGTTGCGCCTTTCAAGGAGGGCCCTGCACCTTAGGCCTGCACGCACACAGGCCGGAGGACTGCTAGCGTTCTGCCACTGAGAGCTGTTGCGAGACGTGCGGATGCCCGAGTTCGTTTCTTTCGCCCAGTAAAATAGGGGACTCGTCTCCCAGGCTCTCACGCACACACACTCCAAGTGTTTCCACTCTCCGGAACAGTGAGGCTCTGTATAACACGGTCTCCTACCCTACTATATCCTTGCGTTGGTACGCGACCAGTGAGACCTGTATGCTGAAGGGGGCGGCCGCAGGCCTGGCTTCAGGAAACAAGTGGGGAGTTGTGTTCTCCCTCTGCCGCAACCTCAGTGTCCCCCGGAAATTGGTTTTGGACTCGCTGGCTGTTCTCGCCCGCATTCATACAGCAAAAGTTTTCCACCCTCAGGAAGGCCTAATATGGCCGAACACGGGATTTTCTACAGTGTGTTTCCCTAGAGATAGTTGCTTGGCTCTCGCCTGCGAGCACACCGTGGCAAGGCTACCAGCCCAAGGAACAAGAGCTGAGCCGAGAGGCGTCTCCGCCACCGGCCTTTCTTTATCTCAGTTTTACATAAGGAAGCCGTTCGCCGGGCTCTCAAGCACAGCGGACAGCATACAGCGTCCTCTCCGCTACGGACCGGCGGGAGGTAAAGCGCGGTTTCTCCACAGTGTTGGGCCTTTCAAGGAGAGTCCTGAAACATAGGCCTGCACGCACTCATGTTGGAGGAGTGCTAGCCTTCTGCCACTGACAGCTGGTGGGACAGGTGCGGATGCCCGAGTTCGTTTCACTCGCCTAGTAACGTAGGGGACTCCTCTCCCAGGCTCTCACGCACACACACTCCAAGTGTTTCCACTCTCTGGAACAGTGAGGCTCTTTACAACACGGTCCCCTGCCTTACTGTTTCCTTGCGTTGGTACGCGAGCAGTGAGACTTGCATGCTCATGGGAGCGGCCGCTGGGCTGGCTTCAGGAAAGAAGTGGGGAATTGTGTTCTCCCTTCTACCGCGGAATCCGTCTCCCTGGAAAATGGTTTTGGACTCGCTGGCAGCGCTCGCCCGCATTCACACAGCAAAAGGTTTCCACACTCAGGAAGGCCTAATCTGGCCGAAGTCGGGGTTTTCTGCAGCGTGTTTCCATCGACTTAGTTGGTTGGCTCTCGGCCTGCAAGTACACCGGGGAAAGGGTACTAGCCCCAGGAACAAGAGCTGAGCCGAGAGGCATCTCCGCCACCGGCCTTTCTTTCCCTCAGTTTTTTTTTTAATTTTCTTATTCTTATGTTAAACACCATATATTACATCATTAATTTTTGCTGCAGTGTTCCATGACTCATTGTTTCTTCATAACACCCAGTGCTCCATGCAGAACGTGCCCTCCTCAATACCCATCACCAGGCTAACACATCCCCCTACGCCCCTCCCCTCTAGAACCCTCAGTTTGTTTTTCAGAGTCCTTCATCTGTCATGGTTCCTCTCTCCCTCTCACATACTCCCCTTCTCTTCCTTTCCTGTTACCTTCTTTCTCTTTTTTCTTAAAATATGTTGCGTTATTTGTTTCAGAAGTACAGATCTGTGATTCAACACTCTTGCACAATTCACAGGGCTCACCGTAGCACATATCCTCCCAAATGTCTATCACCAAGCCACCCCATCCCTCCAAACCCCAACCACTCCAGTAACACTCAGTTTGTTTCCTGAGATTAAGAATTCCTCATATCCGTGAGGTCATGCGATACATGTCTTTCTCTGATTGACATATTTCATTCAACATAACACCCTCCAGTTCCATCCACGTCGCTGCCAATGGCAAGATCTCATTACTTTTGACGGCTGCATAATATTCCATTGTGTATATATACCACCACTTCTTTATCCATTCATCTGTCGATGGACATCTTGGCTCTTTCCACAGTTTGGCTATTGTGGATATTGCTGCTATAAACATTGGGGTACACGTACACCTTCGGGTCCCTACATTTGTATCTTTGGGGTAAATACCCAGTAGTGCAATTGCTGGATCAAACGATAGCTCTAATTTCAACTGTTTGAGGAACCTCCATACTGTTTTCCAGAGTGGTTGCACCGGCTTGCATTCCCTCCAACAGTGTAGGAGGTTTCCCCTTTCTCCACATGCCCGCCAACATCTGTCGTTCCCTCACTTGTTAATTTTAGCCATTCTGACGGGTGTGATATGGCATCTCATTGAGGTTTTGAATTGGATATCCCTGATGCCGAGCGATGTTGAGCACTTTTTCATGTGCCTGTTGGCCATTTGGATGTCTTCTTTGGAAAAATGTCTCCTCATGTCTTCTGCCCATTTCTTGATTGGATTATTTGATCTTTGGGTGTTGAGTTTGATAAGTTCTTTATAGATTTTGTATACTAGCCCTTTATCTGATATGTCATTTGTAAATATTTTCTCCCATTCTGTCGGTTGTCTTTTGGGGTTGTGGACTGTTTCTTTTGCTGTGCAAAAGCTTTTTTTTTATTTTTTAATGTTATGTTAATCACTATATATTACATCATTAGTTTCTCGTGCAGTGTTCCATTATTCATTGATACTGGAATGGTTGGGGTGGGAGGGATGGGGTGGCTGGGTGATAGACATTGGGGAGGGTATGTGCTATGGTGAACGCTGTGAATTGTGCAAGATTGCTGAATCACAGATCTGTACTTCTGAAACAAATAACGCAACATATTTTAAGAAAAATAAAAGAAGAAGATAACAGGAGAGGAAGAGAAGGGGAGTATTTCAAAGGGGGAGACGAACCATGAGAGATGATGGATTCTGAGAAACAAACTGAGGGTTCTAGAGGAGAGGGGGGTAGGGGGATGGGTTAGCCTGGTGATGGATATTGAGGAGGGCACTTTCTGCATGGAGCACTGGGTGTTATGAACAAACAATGAATCATGGAAGACTGCACCAAAAACGAATGATGTAATATACCATTCTTAAGTTATGATTAACATAACAATTAAGAAAAAAGCTTATGCACAGCAAGACAAACACTCCACATACCCAAAAGACAACCGACAGAATGGGAGAAAATATTGGCAAATGACATATCAGATAAAGGGCTAGTATCCCAAATCTATAAAGAACTTATCAAACTCAACACCCAAAGAACAAATAATCCAATCAAGAAATGGGCCGAAGAAATGAACAGACATTTTTCCAAAGAAGACATCCAAATGGCCAACAGGCACATGAAAAAGTGCTCAACAACGCTCGGCATCAGGGAAATCCAAAACAAACCTCAATGAGATACCACCTCACACCCGTCAGAATGGCTAAAATTAACAAGTCAGGGAACGACAGATGTTGGCGGGGATGTGGAGAAAGGGGAACCCTCCTCCACTGTTGGTGGGAATGCAAGCTGGTAAAACGACTCTGGAAAACAGTATGGAGGATCCTCAAACAGTTGAAATTAGTGCTACCGTTCGATACAGCAATTGACTACTGGGTATTTAACACAAATATACAAATGTAGGGACCGAAAGGGGTACGTGTACCCCAAAGTTTATAGCAGCAAAGTCCACAATAGCCAAACTGTGGAAAGAGCCAAGATGTCCATCAACAGATGAATGGATAAAGAAGAGGTGGTATATATACACAATGGAATATTATGCAGCCGTCAAAAGGAATGAGATCTTACCATTTGCAACGTCGTGGATGCAACTGAAGGGTGTTCTGTTGAGTGAAATAAGTCAATCAGAGAAAGACACGTATTGCATGAGCTCACGGATGTGAGGATTTTTTAATCTCAGGAAACAAACTGAGTGACTGGAGTGGTTGGGGGTTGGAGGGATGGGGTGGCTGGGTGATAAACATTGGGGAGGGAATGTGCTACGGTGAGCGCTGTGAATTGTGCAAGACTGTTGAATCACAGATCTGTACTTCTGAAAGAAAAAACGCAACACATTTTAAGAAAAAGGAAAAGAAGAAGATAACAGGAGAGGAAGAGAAGGGGAGTATGTCAGAGGGGGAGACGAACCATGAGAGATGATGGACTCTGAAAAACAAAGTGAGGGCTCTAGAGGGGAGGGGGTAGGGGTTTGGGTTAGCCTGGTGATGGGTATTGAGGAGGGCACGTTCTGCATGGAGCACTGGGTTTTATGAACAAAAAATGAATCATGGAACACTGCACCAAAAACTAATGATGTAATATATTGTGATTAACATAACAATAAAAAAAAGCTTTTGCACAGCAAAAGAAACAGTCCACAAAACCAAAAGACAACTGACAGAATGGGAGAAAATATTTGCAAATGACATATCAGATAAAGGGCTAGTATCCAAAATCTATAAAGAAGTTATCAAACTCAACACCCAAAGAAAAAATAATCCAATCAAGAAATGGGCCGAAGACATGAACACACATTTTTCCAAAGAAGACATCCAAATGGCCGACAGGCACATGAAAAAGTGCTCAACATCGCTCGGCATCAAGGAAATCCAAATCAAAACCTCAATGAGATACCACCTGACACCCGTCAGAATGGCTAAAGTTAACAAGTCAGGGAACGACAGATTTTGGCGGGGATGTGGAGAAAGGGGAACCCTCCTCCACTGTTGGTGGGAATGCAAGCTAGTGCAACCACTCTGGAAAAGAGTATGGAGGATCCTCAAACAGTTGAAATTAGTGCTACCGTTCGATCCAGCAATTGACTACTGGGTATTTAACACAAAGATACAAATGTAGGGACCCGAAGGGGTACGTGTACCGCAATGTTTATAGCAACAATGTCCACAATAGCCAAACTGTGGAAAGAGCCAAGATGTCCATCGACAGATGAATGGATAAGGAAGAGGTGGTATATATACACAATGGAATATTACGCAGCCTTCAAAAGGAATGAGATGTTGCCATTTGCAAAGACGTGGTTGGAACTGGAGGGTGTTATGTTGAGTGAAATAAGTTAATCAGAGGAAGACATGTAACGCATGACCTCACAGATATGAGGAATTCTTAATATCAGGAAACAAACTGACTGTTACTGGAGTGTTAGGGGGTGTGAGGGATGGGGTGGCTGGGTGATAGACATTGGGGAGAGTATGTGCTACGGTGAGGGCTGTGAATTGTGCAAGACTGTTGAATCACAAATCTGTACTTCTGAAACAAATAACGCAACATATTTTAAGAAAAAGAAAAAGAAAAAGAAGATAACAGGAGAGGAAGAGAAGGGGAGTATGTCAGAGGGGGACACGAACCATGACAGATGATGGACTCTGAAAAACAAAGGGAGGGTCTAGATGGGAGGGCGGGAGGGGTTTGGGTTATCCTGGTGATGGGTATTGAGGAGGGCATGTTCTGCATGGAGCACTGGGTGTTATGAACAAACAATGAATCATGGAACACTACGAAAAACTAATGATGTAATATATGGTGATTAACATAACAATAAAAAATTTAAAAAAAGCTTTTGCACAGCTAAAGAAACAGTCCACAAAACCAAAAGACACCCGACAGAATGGGAGAAAATATTGACAAATGACATAGCAGATAAAGGGCTAGTATCCAAAATGTATAAAGAACTTATCAAACTCAACACCCAAAGAACATATATTCCAATCAAGAAATGGCCCGAAGACATGAACAGACATTTTTCCAAAGAAGACATCCAAATGGCCAACAGGCACTTGAAAAAGTGCTCAACATCGCTCGGCATCAGGGAAATCCAAATCAAAACCTCAATGAGATACCACCTCACACTCGTCAGAATGGCTAAAATTAACAAGTCAGTGAAGACAGATTTTGGCGGGGTTGTGGAGAAAGGGGAACCCTCCTACACTGTTGGTGGGAATGCAAGCTGGTGCAACCACTCTGGAAAACACTATGGAGGATCCTCAAACAGTTGAAATTAGTGCTACCGTTCGATCCAGCAATTGACTACTGGGTAGTTAACACAAAGATTCAAATGTAGGGACCCGAAGGGGTACGTGTACCGCAATGTTTATAGCAACAATGTCCACAATAGTCAAACTGTGGAAAGAGCTAAGATGTCCATCGACAGATGAATGGATAAAGAAGAGGTGGTATATATACACAATGGAATATTATGCAGCCGTCAAAAGGAATGAGATGTTGCCATTTGCAAAGACGTGGATGGAACTGGAGGGTGTTATGTTGAGTGAAATAAGTCAATCAGGGAAAGACATGTATCGCATGACCTCACTGATATGAGGAATTCTTAATCTCAGGAAACAAACTGAGTGTTACTGGAGTGTTTGGGGGTGGGAGGGATGGGGTGGCTGGGTGATAGACATTGGGGAGAGTATGTGCTACGGTGAGCGCTGTGAATTGTGCAAGACTGTTGAATCACAGATCTGTACTTCTGAAAGAAAAAACGCAACATATTTTAAGAAAAAGTAAAAGAAGAAGATAACAGGAGAGGAAGAGAAGGGGAGTATGTCAGAGGGGGAGACGAACCATGACAGATGATGGACTCTGAAAAACAAAGTGAGGGTTCTAGAGGGGAGGGCGGTAGGGGTTTGGGTTAGCCTGGAGACGGGTATTGGGGAGGGCACGTTCTGCATGGAGCACTCGGTGTTATGAACAAACAATGAATCATGGAACACTGCACCAAAAACTAATGATGTAATATATGGTGATTAACATAACAATAAAAACGCTTTTGCACAGCAAAAGAAACAGTCCACAAAACCAAAAGACAACCGACAGAATGGGAGAAAATATTTGCAAATGACATATCAGATAAAGGGCTAGTCTCCAAAATCCATAAAGAACTTATCAAACTCAACACCCAAAGAACAAATAATCCAATCAAGAAATGGGCCGAAGACATGAACAGACATTTTTCCAAAGAAGACCTCCAAATGGCCAATAGGCACATGAAAAAGTGCTCAACATCGCTCGGCATGAGGGAAATCCAAATCAAACCCTCAATGAGATACCACCTCACACCCGTCAGAATGGCTAAAATTAACAAGTCAGGGAATGACAGATGTTGGCGGGGTTGTGGAGAAAGGGGAACCCTCCTACACTGTTGCTGGGAAGGCAAGCTGGTGCAACCACTCTGGAAAACACTATGGAGGATCCTCAAACAGTTGAAATTAGAGCTACCATTCGATCCAGCAATTGCACTACTAGGTATTTACCACAAAGATACAAATGTAGGGACCCGAACGGGTACGTGTACCCCAATGTTTATAGCAGCAATGTCCAAAATAGGTAAATTGTGGAAAGAGCGAAGATGTCCATCGGCAGATGAACGGATAAAGAAGAAGTGGTGTATATACACAATGGAATATTATACAGCCGTCAAAAGGAATGAGATCATGCCATTTGCAACGACGCGGATGGAACTGGAGGGTGCTATGTTGAGTGAAATAAGTGAATCAGAGAAATACACCTATCGCATGACTCACTGATATGAGGAATTTTTAATCTCAGGAAAGAAACTGTTTGAATGGAGTGGTTGGGGCTGGGAGGGATGGGTTGGCTGGGTGATAGACATTGGGGAAGTATGTGCCACGGTGAGCGCTGTGAATTGTGCAAGACTGTTGAATCACAGATCTGTACTTCTGAATCAAATAACGCAACATATATTAAGAAAAGAGAAAAAAAGAAATAGATAACAGGAGATGAAGAGAGGGGGAGTATGTCAGACGGGGAGACGAACCATGAGAGATGATGGACTCTGAAAAACAAACTGAGGGTTCTAGAGGGGAGGGGGGTATGGGGATCGGTTAGCCTGGTGATGGGTATTGAGGAGGGCACGTTCTGCATGGAGCAGTGGGTGTTATGAACAAACAATTAATCATGGAACAGTGCACCAAAAACTAATGATGTAATATATGGTGATTAACATAACAATAAAAAAATTAAAAAAAAAAGATTTTGCACAGCAAAAGAAACAGTCCACAAAACCAAAAGACAACCGACAGAATGGGAGAAAATATGTGCAAATGACATATCAGATAAAGGGCTAGTATCCAAAATCGATAAAGAACTTATCAAACTCAACACCCAAAGAACACATAATCCAATCAAGAAATGGGCCGAAGACATGAACAGACATTTTTTCAAAGAAGACATCCAAATGGCCAACAGGCACATGAAAAAGTGCTCAACATAGCTCGGTATCAGGGAAATCCAAATCAAAACCTCAATGAGATACCACCTCACACCCGTCAGAATGGCTAAAATTAACAAGTCAGGGAACGACAGATGTTGGTGGGCATGTGGAGAAAGGGGAACCCTCCTACACTGTTGGTGGAAATGCAAGCTGGTGCAACCACTCTGGAAAACACTATGGAGGATCCTCAAACAGTTGAAATTAGCGCTACCGTTCGATCCAGCAATTGACTACTGGGTGTTTAACACAAAGATACAAATGTAGGGACCCGAAGGTGTACGTGTACCCCAAAGTTTATAGCAGCAATGTCCACAATAGCCAAACTGTGGAAAGGGCCAAGATGTCCATCGACAGATGAATGGATAAAGAAGAGGTGGTATATATACACAATGGAATATTATGCAGCCTTCTAAAGGAATGAGATGTTGCCATTTGCAAAGACGTGGATGGAACTGGAGGGTGTTATGTTGAGTGAAATAAGTCAATCAGAGAAAGACATGTATCGCATGACCTCACTGATATGAGGAATTCTTAATCTCAGGAAACAAACTGGGTTTTACTGGAGTGGTTGTGGGTGGGAGGGATGGGGTGGCTGGGTGATAGACATTGGGGAGGATATGTGCTACGGTGAGCACTGTCGATTGTGCAAGACTGTTGAATCACAGATCTGTACTTCTGAAACAAATAAAGCAACATATTTTAAGAAAAAGAAAAAGAAGAAGATAACAGGAGAGGAAGAGAAGGGGAGTATGTCAGAGGGGGAGACGAACCATGACAGATGATGGACTTTGAAAAACAAAATGAGGGTTCTAGAGGGGAGGGCGGTAGGGGTTCGGGTTTGCCTGGTGATGGGTATTGAGGAGGGCACGTTCTGCATGGAGGACTGGGTGTTATGAACAAACAATGAATCATGGAACACTGCACCAAAAACTAATGATGTAATATATGGTGATTAACATAACAATAAAAAAGCTTTTGCACAGCAAAAGAAACAGCCCACAAAACCAAAAGACAACCGACAGAATGGGAGAAAATATTTGCAAATGACATATCAGATAAAGGGCTAGTATCCAAAATCTATAAAGAACTTATCAAACTCAACACCCAAAGAACAAATAATCCAATCAAGAAATGGGCCGAAGACATGAACAGACATTTTTCCAAAGAAGACCTCCAAATGGCCAATAGGCACATGAAAAAGTGCTCAACATCGCTCGGCATGAGGGAAATCCAAATCAAAACCTCAATGAGATACCACCTCACACCCGTCAAAATGGCTAAAATTAACAAGTCAGGGAACGACAGATGTTGGCGGGGATGTGGAGAAAGGGGAAGCCTCCTACACTGTTGGTGGGAAGGCAAGCTTGTTTAAGCACTCTGGAAAACAGTATGGAGGTTCCTCAAAGAGTTGAAATTAGAGCTACCGTTCGATCCAGCAATTGACTACTGGGTATTTACCAGAAAGATACAAATGTAGGGACCCGAAGGGGTACGTGTACCCAAAGTTTATAGCAGCAATGTCCACAATAACCAAACTGTGGAAAGAGCCAAGAGGTCCATCGACAGATGAATGGATAAAGAAGAAGTGGTATATATACACAAGGGAATATTATGCAGCCGTCAAAAGGAATGAGATCTTGCCATTTGCAATGACGTGGATGGAACTGGAGGGTGTTATGTTGAGTGAAATAGGTCACTCAGAGAAAGCCACGTATCGCATGACCTCACTGATATGAGGAATTCTTAATCTTAGGAAACAAACTGAGTGTTACTGGAGTGGTTGGAGGTGGGAGGGATGGGTTGGCTGGGTCATAGACATTGGGGAGGGTATGTGCCACGGTGAGCGCTGTGAATTGTGCAACACTGTTGAATCACAGATCTGTACTTCTGAATCAAATAACGCAACATATATTAAGAAAAGAGAAAAAAAGAAATAGATAACAGGAGATGAAGAGAGGGGGAGTATGTCAGACGGGGAGACGAACCATGAGAGATGATGGACTCTGAAAAACAAACTGAGGGTTCTAGAGGGGAGGGGGGTATGGGGATCGGTTAGCCTGGTGATGGGTATTGAGGAGGGCACGTTCTGCATGGAGCAGTGGGTGTTATGAACAAACAATTAATCATGGAACAGTGCACCAAAAACTAATGATGTAATATATGGTGATTAACATAACAATAAAAAAATTAAAAAAAAAAGATTTTGCACAGCAAAAGAAACAGTCCACAAAACCAAAAGACAACCGACAGAATGGGAGAAAATATGTGCAAATGACATATCAGATAAAGGGCTAGTATCCAAAATCGATAAAGAACTTATCAAACTCAACACCCAAAGAACACATAATCCAATCAAGAAATGGGCCGAAGACATGAACAGACATTTTTTCAAAGAAGACATCCAAATGGCCAACAGGCACATGAAAAAGTGCTCAACATAGCTCGGTATCAGGGAAATCCAAATCAAAACCTCAATGAGATACCACCTCACACCCGTCAGAATGGCTAAAATTAACAAGTCAGGGAACGACAGATGTTGGTGGGCATGTGGAGAAAGGGGAACCCTCCTACACTGTTGGTGGAAATGCAAGCTGGTGCAACCACTCTGGAAAACACTATGGAGGATCCTCAAACAGTTGAAATTAGCGCTACCGTTCGATCCAGCAATTGACTACTGGGTGTTTAACACAAAGATACAAATGTAGGGACCCGAAGGTGTACGTGTACCCCAAAGTTTATAGCAGCAATGTCCACAATAGCCAAACTGTGGAAAGGGCCAAGATGTCCATCGACAGATGAATGGATAAAGAAGAGGTGGTATATATACACAATGGAATATTATGCAGCCTTCTAAAGGAATGAGATGTTGCCATTTGCAAAGACGTGGATGGAACTGGAGGGTGTTATGTTGAGTGAAATAAGTCAATCAGAGAAAGACATGTATCGCATGACCTCACTGATATGAGGAATTCTTAATCTCAGGAAACAAACTGGGTTTTACTGGAGTGGTTGTGGGTGGGAGGGATGGGGTGGCTGGGTGATAGACATTGGGGAGGATATGTGCTACGGTGAGCACTGTCGATTGTGCAAGACTGTTGAATCACAGATCTGTACTTCTGAAACAAATAAAGCAACATATTTTAAGAAAAAGAAAAAGAAGAAGATAACAGGAGAGGAAGAGAAGGGGAGTATGTCAGAGGGGGAGACGAACCATGACAGATGATGGACTTTGAAAAACAAAATGAGGGTTCTAGAGGGGAGGGCGGTAGGGGTTCGGGTTTGCCTGGTGATGGGTATTGAGGAGGGCACGTTCTGCATGGAGGACTGGGTGTTATGAACAAACAATGAATCATGGAACACTGCACCAAAAACTAATGATGTAATATATGGTGATTAACATAACAATAAAAAAGCTTTTGCACAGCAAAAGAAACAGCCCACAAAACCAAAAGACAACCGACAGAATGGGAGAAAATATTTGCAAATGACATATCAGATAAAGGGCTAGTATCCAAAATCTATAAAGAACTTATCAAACTCAACACCCAAAGAACAAATAATCCAATCAAGAAATGGGCCGAAGACATGAACAGACATTTTTCCAAAGAAGACCTCCAAATGGCCAATAGGCACATGAAAAAGTGCTCAACATCGCTCGGCATGAGGGAAATCCAAATCAAAACCTCAATGAGATACCACCTCACACCCGTCAAAATGGCTAAAATTAACAAGTCAGGGAACGACAGATGTTGGCGGGGATGTGGAGAAAGGGGAAGCCTCCTACACTGTTGGTGGGAAGGCAAGCTTGTTTAAGCACTCTGGAAAACAGTATGGAGGTTCCTCAAAGAGTTGAAATTAGAGCTACCGTTCGATCCAGCAATTGACTACTGGGTATTTACCACAAAGATACAAATGTAGGGACCCGAAGGGGTACGTGTACCCAAAGTTTATAGCAGCAATGTCCACAATAACCAAACTGTGGAAAGAGCCAAGAGGTCCATCGACAGATGAATGGATAAAGAAGAAGTGGTATATATACACAAGGGAATATTATGCAGCCGTCAAAAGGAATGAGATCTTGCCATTTGCAATGACGTGGATGGAACTGGAGGGTGTTATGTTGAGTGAAATAGGTCACTCAGAGAAAGCCACGTATCGCATGACCTCACTGATATGAGGAATTCTTAATCTTAGGAAACAAACTGAGTGTTACTGGAGTGGTTGGAGGTGGGAGGGATGGGTTGGCTGGGTCATAGACATTGGGGAGGGTATGTGCCACGGTGAGCGCTGTGAATTGTGCAACACTGTTGAATCACAGATCTGTACTTCTGAATCAAATAACGCAACATATTTTAAGAAAAAAGAAAAAGAATTAGATAACAGGAGATGAAGAGAGGGGGAGTATGTCAGACGGGGAGAAGAACCATGAGAGATGATGGACTCTGAAAAACAAACTGAGGGTTCTAGAGGGGAGGGGGGTAGGGGGATCGGTTAGCCTGGTGATGGGTACAGAGGAGGGCAGGTTCTGCATGCAGCATTGGGTGTTATGAACAAACAATGAATCATGGAACACTGCACGAAAAACTAATGATGTAATATATGGTGCTTCACATAACAATAAAAAATTTAAAAAAAAGCTTTTGCAGAGCTAAAGAAACAGTCCACAAAACCAAAAGACACCCGACAGAATGGGAGAAAATATTTGCAAATGACATATCAGATAAAGGGCTAGTATCCAAAATCTATAACTAACTTATAAAACTCAACACCCAAAGAACATATAATCCAATCAAGAAAGGGGCCGAAGATATGAACAGACATTTTTCCAAAGAAGACATCCAAATGGCCAACAGGCACATGAAAAAGT
Source organism: Eumetopias jubatus (assembly GCF_037043125.1). Taxonomy (NCBI): domain Eukaryota; kingdom Metazoa; phylum Chordata; class Mammalia; order Carnivora; family Otariidae; genus Eumetopias; species Eumetopias jubatus. The sequence continues at coordinate 1,021,784 of NW_028274868.1, forward strand.
GCTCAACATCGCTCGGCATCAGGGAAATCCAAATCAAAACTTCAATGAGATACCACCTCACACCCGTCAGAATGGCTAAAATTAACAAGTCAGGGAACGACAGATGTTGGCGGGGATGTGGAGAAAGGGGAACCCTCCTCCACTGTTGGTGGGAATGCAAGCTGGTGCAACCACTCTGGAAAACAGTATGGAGGATCCTCAAACAGTTGAAATTAGTGCTACCGTTCGATCCAGCAATTGACTACTGGGTATTTAACACAAAGATACAAATGTAGGGACCCGAAGGGGTACGTGTACCCCAAAGTCTATAGCAGCAATGTCCACAATAGCCAAACTGTGGAAAGAGCCAAGATGTCCATCGACAGATGAATGGATAAAGAAGAGGTGGAATATATACACAATGGAATATTATGCAGCCTTCAAAAGGAATGAGATGTTGCCATTTGCAAAGACGTGGATGGAACGGTAGGGTGTTATGTTGAGTGAAATAAGTCAATCAGAGAAAGACACGTATCGCATGACCTCACTGATATGAGGAATTCTTAATCTCAGGAAACAAACTGAGTGTTACTGGAGTGGTTGTGGGTGGGAGGGATGGGGTGGCTGGGTGATAGACAATGGGGACGGTATGTGCTACGGTGAGCGCTGTGCATTGTGCAAGACTGTTGAATCACAGATCTGTACTTCTGAAACAAATAACGCAACATATTTTAAGAAAAAGAAAAAGAAGATAACAGGAGAGGAAGAGAAGGGGAGTATGTCAGTGGGGGACACGAACCATGAGAGATAATGGACTCTGAAAAACAAAGGGAGGGTCTAGAGGGGAGGGCGGGAGGGGTTTGGGTTATCCTGGTGATGGGTATTGAGGAGGGCACGTTCTGCATGGAGCACTGGGTGTTATGAACAAACAATGAATCATGGAACACTGTAGGAAAAACTAATGATATAATATATGGTGATTAACATAACAATAAAAAATATTAAAAAAAGCTTTTGCACAGCTAAAGAAACAGTCCACAAAACCAAAAGACACCCGACAGAATGGGAGAAAATATTGACAAATGACATAGCAGATAGAGGGCTAGTATCCAAAATGTATAAAGAACTTATCAAACTCAACACCCAAAGAACATATAATCCAATCAAGAAATGGGCCGAAGACATGAACAGACATTTTTCCAAAGAAGACATCCATGGCCAACAGGCACATGAAAAAGTGCTAAACATCGCTCGGCATCAGGGAAATCAATCAAAACCTCAATGAGATACCACCTCACACCCGTCAGAATGGCTAAAATTAACAAGTCAGTGAAGACAGATTTTGGCGGGGTTGTGGAGAAAGGGGAACCCTCCTACACTGTTGGTGGGAATGCAAGCTGGTGCAACCACTCTGGAAAACACTATGGAGGATCCTCAAACAGTTGAAATTAGAGCTACCATTCGATCCAGCAATTGCACTACTGGGTATTTACCACAAAGATACAAATGTAGGGACCCGAACGGGTACGTGTACCCCAATGTTTATAGCAGCAATGTCCAAAATAGGTAAATTGTGGAAAGAGCGAAGATGTCCATCGGCAGATGAACGGATAAAGAAGAAGTGGTGTATATACACAATGGAATATTATACAGCCGTCAAAAGGAATGAGATCATGCCATTTGCAACGACGCGGATGGAACTGGAGGGTGCTATGTTGAGTGAAATAAGTGAATCAGAGAAATACACCTATCGCATGACTCACTGATATGAGGAATTTTTAATCTCAGGAAAGAAACTGTTTGAATGGAGTGGTTGGGGCTGGGAGGGATGGGTTGGCTGGGTGATAGACATTGGGGAAGTATGTGCCACGGTGAGCGCTGTGAATTGTGCAAGACTGTTGAATCACAGATCTGTACTTCTGAATCAAATAACGCAACATATATTAAGAAAAGAGAAAAAAAGAAATAGATAACAGGAGATGAAGAGAGGGGGAGTATGTCAGACGGGGAGACGAACCATGAGAGATGATGGACTCTGAAAAACAAACTGAGGGTTCTAGAGGGGAGGGGGGTATGGGGATCGGTTAGCCTGGTGATGGGTATTGAGGAGGGCACGTTCTGCATGGAGCAGTGGGTGTTATGAACAAACAATTAATCATGGAACAGTGCACCAAAAACTAATGATGTAATATATGGTGATTAACATAACAATAAAAAAATAAAAAAAAAAAGATTTTGCACAGCAAAAGAAACAGTCCACAAAACCAAAAGACAACCGACAGAATGGGAGAAAATATGTGCAAATGACATATCAGATAAAGGGCTAGTATCCAAAATCGATAAAGAACTTATCAAACTCAACACCCAAAGAACACATAATCCAATCAAGAAATGGGCCGAAGACATGAACAGACATTTTTTCAAAGAAGACATCCAAATGGCCAACAGGCACATGAAAAAGTGCTCAACATAGCTCGGTATCAGGGAAATCCAAATCAAAACCTCAATGAGATACCACCTCACACCCGTCAGAATGGCTAAAATTAACAAGTCAGGGAACGACAGATGTTGGCGGGCATGTGGAGAAAGGGGAACCCTCCTACACTGTTGGTGGAAATGCAAGCTGGTGCAACCACTCTGGAAAACACTATGGAGGATCCTCAAACAGTTGAAATTAGCGCTACCGTTCGATCCAGCAATTGACTACTGGGTGTTTAACACAAAGATACAAATGTAGGGACCCGAAGGTGTACGTGTACCCCAAAGTTTATAGCAGCAATGTCCACAATAGCCAAACTGTGGAAAGAGCCAAGATGTCCATCGACAGATGAATGGATAAAGAAGAGGTGGTATATATACACAATGGAATATTATGCAGCCTTCTAAAGGAATGAGATGTTGCCATTTGCAAAGACGTGGATGGAACTGGAGGGTGTTATGTTGAGTGAAATAAGTCAATCAGAGAAAGACGTGTATCGCATGACCTCACTGATATGAGGAATTCTTAATCTCAGGAAACAAACTGGGTTTTACTGGAGTGGTTGTGGGTGGGAGGGATGGGGTGGCTGGGTGATAGACATTGGGGAGGATATGTGCTACGGTGAGCACTGTCGATTGTGCAAGACTGTTGAATCACAGATCTGTACTTCTGAAACAAATAAAGCAACATATTTTAAGAAAAAGAAAAAGAAGAAGATAACAGGAGAGGAAGAGAAGGGGAGTATGTCAGAGGGGGAGACGAACCATGACAGATGATGGACTTTGAAAAACAAAATGAGGGTTCTAGAGGGGAGGGCGGTAGGGGTTCGGGTTTGCCTGGTGATGGGTATTGAGGAGGGCACGTTCTGCATGGAGGACTGGGTGTTATGAACAAACAATGAATCATGGAACACTGCACCAAAAACTAATGATGTAATATATGGTGATTAACATAACAATAAAAAAGCTTTTGCACAGCAAAAGAAACAGCCCACAAAACCAAAAGACAACCGACAGAATGGGAGAAAATATTTGCAAATGACATATCAGATAAAGGGCTAGTATCCAAAATCTATAAAGAACTTATCAAACTCAACACCCAAAGAACAAATAATCCAATCAAGAAATGGGCCGAAGACATGAACAGACATTTTTCCAAAGAAGACCTCCAAATGGCCAATAGGCACATGAAAAAGTGCTCAACATCGCTCGGCATGAGGGAAATCCAAATCAAAACCTCAATGAGATACCACCTCACACCCGTCAAAATGGCTAAAATTAACAAGTCAGGGAACGACAGATGTTGGCGGGGATGTGGAGAAAGGGGAAGCCTCCTACACTGTTGGTGGGAAGGCAAGCTTGTTTAAGCACTCTGGAAAACAGTATGGAGGTTCCTCAAAGAGTTGAAATTAGAGCTACCGTTCGATCCAGCAATTGACTACTGGGTATTTACCACAAAGATACAAATGTAGGGACCCGAAGGGGTACGTGTACCCAAAGTTTATAGCAGCAATGTCCACAATAACCAAACTGTGGAAAGAGCCAAGAGGTCCATCGACAGATGAATGGATAAAGAAGAAGTGGTATATATACACAAGGGAATATTATGCAGCCGTCAAAAGGAATGAGATCTTGCCATTTGCAATGACGTGGATGGAACTGGAGGGTGTTATGTTGAGTGAAATAGGTCACTCAGAGAAAGCCACGTATCGCATGACCTCACTGATATGAGGAATTCTTAATCTTAGGAAACAAACTGAGTGTTACTGGAGTGGTTGGAGGTGGGAGGGATGGGTTGGCTGGGTCATAGACATTGGGGAGGGTATGTGCCACGGTGAGCGCTGTGAATTGTGCAACACTGTTGAATCACAGATCTGTACTTCGGAATCAAATAACGCAACATATTTTAAGAAAAAAGAAAAAGAATTAGATAACAGGAGATGAAGAGAGGGGGAGTATGTCAGACGGGGAGAAGAACCATGAGAGATGATGGACTCTGAAAAACAAACTGAGGGTTCTAGAGGGGAGGGGGGTAGGGGGATCGGTTAGCCTGGTGATGGGTACAGAGGAGGGCAGGTTCTGCATGCAGCATTGGGTGTTATGAACAAACAATGAATCATGGAACACTGCACGAAAAACTAATGATGTGATATATGGTGCTTCACATAACAATAAAAAATTTAAAAAAAAGCTTTTGCAGAGCTAAAGAAACAGTCCACAAAACCAAAAGACACCCGACAGAATGGGAGAAAATATTTGCAAATGACATATCAGATAAAGGGCTAGTATCCAAAATCTATAACTAACTTATAAAACTCAACACCCAAAGAACATATAATCCAATCAAGAAAGGGGCCGAAGATATGAACAGACATTTTTCCAAAGAAGACATCCAAATGGCCAACAGGCACATGAAAAAGTGCTCAACATCGCTCGGCATCAGGGAAATCCAAATCAAAACTTCAATGAGATACCACCTCACACCCGTCAGAATGGCTAAAATTAACAAGTCAGGGAACGACAGATGTTGGCGGGGATGTGGAGAAAGGGGAACCCTCCTCCACTGTTGGTGGGAATGCAAGCTGGTGCAACCACTCTGGAAAACAGTATGGAGGATCCTCAAACAGTTGAAATTAGTGCTACCGTTCGATCCAGCAATTGACTACTGGGTATTTAACACAAAGATACAAATGTAGGGACCCGAAGGGGTACGTGTACCCCAAAGTCTATAGCAGCAATGTCCACAATAGCCAAACTGTGGAAAGAGCCAAGATGTCCATCGACAGATGAATGGATAAAGAAGAGGTGGAATATATACACAATGGAATATTATGCAGCCTTCAAAAGGAATGAGATGTTGCCATTTGCAAAGACGTGGATGGAACGGTAGGGTGTTATGTTGAGTGAAATAAGTCAATCAGAGAAAGACACGTATCGCATGACCTCACTGATATGAGGAATTCTTAATCTCAGGAAACAAACTGAGTGTTACTGGAGTGGTTGTGGGTGGGAGGGATGGGGTGGCTGGGTGATAGACAATGGGGACGGTATGTGCTACGGTGAGCGCTGTGCATTGTGCAAGACTGTTGAATCACAGATCTGTACTTCTGAAACAAATAACGCAACATATTTTAAGAAAAAGAAAAAGAAGATAACAGGAGAGGAAGAGAAGGGGAGTATGTCAGTGGGGGACACGAACCATGAGAGATAATGGACTCTGAAAAACAAAGGGAGGGTCTAGAGGGGAGGGCGGGAGGGGTTTGGGTTATCCTGGTGATGGGTATTGAGGAGGGCACGTTCTGCATGGAGCACTGGGTGTTATGAACAAACAATGAATCATGGAACACTGTAGGAAAAACTAATGATATAATATATGGTGATTAACATAACAATAAAAAATATTAAAAAAAGCTTTTGCACAGCTAAAGAAACAGTCCACAAAACCAAAAGACACCCGACAGAATGGGAGAAAATATTGACAAATGACATAGCAGATAAAGGGCTAGTATCCAAAATGTATAAAGAACTTATCAAACTCAACACCCAAAGAACATATAATCCAATCAAGAAATGGGCCGAAGACATGAACAGACATTTTTCCAAAGAAGACATCCATGGCCAACAGGCACATGAAAAAGTGCTAAACATCGCTCGGCATCAGGGAAATCAATCAAAACCTCAATGAGATACCACCTCACACCCGTCAGAATGGCTAAAATTAACAAGTCAGTGAAGACAGATTTTGGCGGGGTTGTGGAGAAAGGGGAACCCTCCTACACTGTTGGTGGGAATGCAAGCTGGTGCAACCACTCTGGAAAACACTATGGAGGATCCTCAAACAGTTGAAATTAGAGCTACCATTCGATCCAGCAATTGCACTACTGGGTATTTACCACAAAGATACAAATGTAGGGACCCGAACGGGTACGTGTACCCCAATGTTTATAGCAGCAATGTCCAAAATAGGTAAATTGTGGAAAGAGCGAAGATGTCCATCGGCAGATGAACGGATAAAGAAGAAGTGGTGTATATACACAATGGAATATTATACAGCCGTCAAAAGGAATGAGATCATGCCATTTGCAACGACGCGGATGGAACTGGAGGGTGCTATGTTGAGTGAAATAAGTGAATCAGAGAAATACACCTATCGCATGACTCACTGATATGAGGAATTTTTAATCTCAGGAAAGAAACTGTTTGAATGGAGTGGTTGGGGCTGGGAGGGATGGGTTGGCTGGGTGATAGACATTGGGGAAGTATGTGCCACGGTGAGCGCTGTGAATTGTGCAAGACTGTTGAATCACAGATCTGTACTTCTGAATCAAATAACGCAACATATATTAAGAAAAGAGAAAAAAAGAAATAGATAACAGGAGATGAAGAGAGGGGGAGTATGTCAGACGGGGAGACGAACCATGAGAGATGATGGACTCTGAAAAACAAACTGAGGGTTCTAGAGGGGAGGGGGGTATGGGGATCGGTTAGCCTGGTGATGGGTATTGAGGAGGGCACGTTCTGCATGGAGCAGTGGGTGTTATGAACAAACAATTAATCATGGAACAGTGCACCAAAAACTAATGATGTAATATATGGTGATTAACATAACAATAAAAAAATTAAAAAAAAAAGATTTTGCACAGCAAAAGAAACAGTCCACAAAACCAAAAGACAACCGACAGAATGGGAGAAAATATGTGCAAATGACATATCAGATAAAGGGCTAGTATCCAAAATCGATAAAGAACTTATCAAACTCAACACCCAAAGAACACATAATCCAATCAAGAAATGGGCCGAAGACATGAACAGACATTTTTTCAAAGAAGACATCCAAATGGCCAACAGGCACATGAAAAAGTGCTCAACATAGCTCGGTATCAGGGAAATCCAAATCAAAACCTCAATGAGATACCACCTCACACCCGTAAGAATGGCTAAAATTAACAAGTCAGGGAACGACAGATGTTGGTGGGCATGTGGAGAAAGGGGAACCCTCCTACACTGTTGGTGGAAATGCAAGCTGGTGCAACCACTCTGGAAAACACTATGGAGGATCCTCAAACAGTTGAAATTAGCGCTACCGTTCGATCCAGCAATTGACTACTGGGTGTTTAACACAAAGATACAAATGTAGGGACCCGAAGGTGTACGTGTACCCCAAAGTTTATAGCAGCAATGTCCACAATAGCCAAACTGTGGAAAGGGCCAAGATGTCCATCGACAGATGAATGGATAAAGAAGAGGTGGTATATATACACAATGGAATATTATGCAGCCTTCTAAAGGAATGAGATGTTGCCATTTGCAAAGACGTGGATGGAACTGGAGGGTGTTATGTTGAGTGAAATAAGTCAATCAGAGAAAGACATGTATCGCATGACCTCACTGATATGAGGAATTCTTAATCTCAGGAAACAAACTGGGTTTTACTGGAGTGGTTGTGGGTGGGAGGGATGGGGTGGCTGGGTGATAGACATTGGGGAGGATATGTGCTACGGTGAGCACTGTCGATTGTGCAAGACTGTTGAATCACAGATCTGTACTTCTGAAACAAATAAAGCAACATATTTTAAGAAAAAGAAAAAGAAGAAGATAACAGGAGAGGAAGAGAAGGGGAGTATGTCAGAGGGGGAGACGAACCATGACAGATGATGGACTTTGAAAAACAAAATGAGGGTTCTAGAGGGGAGGGCGGTAGGGGTTCGGGTTTGCCTGGTGATGGGTATTGAGGAGGGCACGTTCTGCATGCAGGACTGGGTGTTATGAACAAACAATGAATCATGGAACACTGCACCAAAAACTAATGATGTAATATATGGTGATTAACATAACAATAAAAAAGCTTTTGCACAGCAAAAGAAACAGCCCACAAAACCAAAAGACAACCGACAGAATGGGAGAAAATATTTGCAAATGACATATCAGATAAAGGGCTAGTATCCAAAATCTATAAAGAACTTATCAAACTCAACACCCAAAGAACAAATAATCCAATCAAGAAATGGGCCGAAGACATGAACAGACATTTTTCCAAAGAAGACCTCCAAATGGCCAATAGGCACATGAAAAAGTGCTCAACATCGCTCGGCATGAGGGAAATCCAAATCAAAACCTCAATGAGATACCACCTCACACCCGTCAAAATGGCTAAAATTAACAAGTCAGGGAACGACAGATGTTGGCGGGGATGTGGAGAAAGGGGAAGCCTCCTACACTGTTGGTGGGAAGGCAAGCTTGTTTAAGCACTCTGGAAAACAGTATGGAGGTTCCTCAAAGAGTTGAAATTAGAGCTACCGTTCGATCCAGCAATTGACTACTGGGTATTTACCACAAAGATACAAATGTAGGGACCCGAAGGGGTACGTGTACCCAAAGTTTATAGCAGCAATGTCCACAATAACCAAACTGTGGAAAGAGCCAAGATGTCCATCGACAGATGAATGGATAAAGAAGAAGTGGTATATATACACAAGGGAATATTATGCAGCCGTCAAAAGGAATGAGATCTTGCCATTTGCAATGACGTGGATGGAACTGGAGGGTGTTATGTTGAGTGAAATAGGTCACTCAGAGAAAGCCACGTATCGCATGACCTCACTGATATGAGGAATTCTTAATCTTAGGAAAGAAACTGAGTGTTACTGGAGTGGTTGGAGGTGGGAGGGATGGGTTGGCTGGGTCATAGACATTGGGGAGGGTATGTGCCACGGTGAGCGCTGTGAATTGTGCAACACTGTTGAATCACAGATCTGTACTTCTGAATCAAATAACGCAACATATTTTAAGAAAAAAGAAAAAGAATTAGATAACAGGAGATGAAGAGAGGGGGAGTATGTCAGACGGGGTGAAGAACCATGAGAGATGATGGACTCTGAAAAACAAACTGAGGGTTCTAGAGGGGAGGGGGGTAGGGGGATCGGTTAGCCTGGTGATGGGTACAGAGGAGGGCAGGTTCTGCATGCAGCATTGGGTGTTATGAACAAACAATGAATCATGGAACACTGCACGAAAAACTAATGATGTAATATATGGTGCTTCACATAACAATAAAAAATTTAAAAAAAAGCTTTTGCAGAGCTAAAGAAACAGTCCACAAAACCAAAAGACACCCGACAGAATGGGAGAAAATATTTGCAAATGACATATCAGATAAAGGGCTAGTATCCAAAATCTATAACTAACTTATAAAACTCAACACCCAAAGAACATATAATCCAATCAAGAAAGGGGCCGAAGATATGAACAGACATTTTTCCAAAGAAGACATCCAAATGGCCAACAGGCACATGAAAAAGTGCTCAACATCGCTCGGCATCAGGGAAATCCAAATCAAAACTTCAATGAGATACCACCTCACACCCGTCAGAATGGCTAAAATTAACAAGTCAGGGAACGACAGATGTTGGCGGGGATGTGGAGAAAGGGGAACCCTCCTCCACTGTTGGTGGGAATGCAAGCTGGTGCAACCACTCTGGAAAACAGTATGGAGGATCCTCAAACAGTTGAAATTAGTGCTACCGTTCGATCCAGCAATTGACTACTGGGTATTTAACACAAAGATACAAATGTAGGGACCCGAAGGGGTACGTGTACCCCAAAGTCTATAGCAGCAATGTCCACAATAGCCAAACTGTGGAAAGAGCCAAGATGTCCATCGACAGATGAATGGATAAAGAAGAGGTGGAATATATACACAATGGAATATTATGCAGCCTTCAAAAGGAATGAGATGTTGCCATTTGCAAAGACGTGGATGGAACGGTAGGGTGTTATGTTGAGTGAAATAAGTCAATCAGAGAAAGACACGTATCGTATGACCTCACTGATATGAGGAATTCTTAATCTCAGGAAACAAACTGAGTGTTACTGGAGTGGTTGTGGGTGGGAGGGATGGGGTGGCTGGGTGATAGACAATGGGGACGGTATGTGCTACGGTGAGCGCTGTGCATTGTGCAAGACTGTTGAATCACAGATCTGTACTTCTGAAACAAATAACGCAACATATTTTAAGAAAAAGAAAAAGAAGATAACAGGAGAGGAAGAGAAGGGGAGTATGTCAGTGGGGGACACGAACCATGAGAGATAATGGACTCTGAAAAACAAAGGGAGGGTCTAGAGGGGAGGGCGGGAGGGGTTTGGGTTATCCTGGTGATGGGTATTGAGGAGGGCACGTTCTGCATGGAGCACTGGGTGTTATGAACAAACAATGAATCATGGAACACTGTAGGAAAAACTAATGATATAATATATGGTGATTAACATAACAATAAAAAATATTAAAAAAAGCTTTTGCACAGCTAAAGAAACAGTCCACAAAACCAAAAGACACCCGACAGAATGGGAGAAAATATTGACAAATGACATAGCAGATAAAGGGCTAGTATCCAAAATGTATAAAGAACTTATCAAACTCAACACCCAAAGAACATATAATCCAATCAAGAAATGGGCCGAAGACATGAACAGACATTTTTCCAAAGAAGACATCCATGGCCAACAGGCACATGAAAAAGTGCTAAACATCGCTCGGCATCAGGGAAATCAATCAAAACCTCAATGAGATACCACCTCACACCCGTCAGAATGGCTAAAATTAACAAGTCAGTGAAGACAGATTTTGGCGGGGTTGTGGAGAAAGGGGAACCCTCCTACACTGTTGGTGGGAATGCAAGCTGGTGCAACCACTCTGGAAAACACTATGGAGGATCCTCAAACAGTTGAAATTAGTGCTACAATTCGATCCAGCAATTGACTACTGGGTATTTAACACAAGTTTGAAATGTAGGGACCCGAAGGGGTACGTGTACCGCAATGTTTATAGCAACAATGTCCACAATAGCCAAAATGTGGAAAGAGCCAAGATGTCCATCGACAGACGAATGGATAAAGAAGTGGTGGTATATATTCACAATGGAATATTATGCAGCCTTCAAAAGGAATGAGATGTTGCCATTTGCAAAGACGTGGATGGAACTGGAGGGTGTTATGTTGAGTGAAATAAGTCAATCAGAGAAAGACATGTATCGCATGACCTCACGGATATGAGGAATTCTTAATCTCAGGAAAAACACTGAGTGTTACTGGAGTGGTTGGGGGTGGGAGGGATGGGGTGGCTGGGTGATAGACATTGGGGAGAGTATGTGCTACGGTGAGCGCTGTGAATTGTGCAAGACTGTTGAATCACAGATCTGTACTTCTGAAACAAATAAAGCAACATATTTTAAGAAAAAGTAAAAGAAGAAGATAACAGGAGAGGAAGAGAAGGGGAGTATGTCAGAGGGGGAGACGAACCATGACAGATGATGGACTCTGAAAAACAAAGTGAGGGTTCTAGAGGGGAGGGCGGTAAGGGTTTGGGTTAGCCTGGAGATGGGTATTGGGGAGGGCACGTTCTGCATGGAGCACTCGGTATTATGAACAAACAATGAATCATGGAACACTGCACCAAAAACTAATGATGTTATATATGGCGATTAACATAACAATAAAAACGCTTTTGCACAGCAAAAGAAACAGTCCACAAAACCAAAAGACAACCGACAGAATGGGAGAAAATATTTGCAAATGACATATCAGATAAAGGGCTAGTCTCCAAAATCCATAAAGAACTTATCAAACTCAACACCCAAAGAACAAATAATCCAATCAAGTAATGGGTCGAAGACATGAACAGACATTTTTCCAAAGAAGACCTCCAAATGGCCAATAGGCACATGAAAAAGTGCTCAACATCGCTCGGCATGAGGGAATTCCAAATCAAACCCTCAATGAGATACCACCTCACACCCGTCAGAATGGCTAAAATTAACAAGTCAGGGAATGACAGATGTTGGCGGGAAGTGGAGAAAGGGGAACCCTCCTACACTGTTGGTGGGAAGGCAAGCTGGTGCAACCACTCTGGAAAACACTATGGAGGATCCTCAAACAGTTGAAATTAGAGCTACCATTCGATCCAGCAATTGCACTACTGGGTATTTACCACAAAGATACAAATGTAGGGACCCGAACGGGTACGTGTACCCCAATGTTTATAGCAGCAATGTCCAAAATAGGTAAATTGTGGAAAGAGCGAAGATGTCCATTGACAGATGAACGGATAAAGAAGAAGTGGTGTATATACACAATGGAATATTATACAGCCGTCAAAAGGAATGAGATCTTGCCATTTGCAACGACGCGGATGGAACTGGAGGGTGTTATGTTGAGTGAAATAAGTGAATCAGAGAAATACACCTATCGCATGACTCACTGATATGAGGAACTTTTAATCTCAGGAAAGAAACTGTTTAAATGGAGTGGTTGGGGCTGGGAGGGATGGGTTGGCTGGGTGATAGACATTGGGGAGGTATTTGCCACGGTGAGCGCTGTGAATTGTGCAAGACTGTTGAATCACAGATCTGTACTTCTGAATCAAATAACGCAACATATTTTAAGAAAATAGAAAAAAAGAAATAGATAACAGGAGATGAAGAGAGGGGGAGTATGTCAGACGGGGAGACGAACCATGAGAGATGATGGACTCTGAAAAACAAACTGAGGGTTCTAGAGGGGAGGGGGGTATGGGGATCGGTTAGCCTGGTGATGGGTATTGAGGAGGGCACGTTCTGCATGGAGCAGTGGGTGTTATGAACAAACAATTAATCATGGAACAGTGCACCAAAAACTAATGATGTAATATATGGTGATTAACATAACAATAAAAAAATAAAAAAAAAAAAGATTTTGCACAGCAAAAGAAACAGTCCACAAAACCAAAAGACAACCGACAGAATGGGAGAAAATATGTGCAAATGACATATCAGATAAAGGGCTAGTATCCAAAATCTATAAATAAATTATAAAACTCAACACCCAAAGAACATATAATCCAATCAAGAAATGGGCCGAAAACATGAACAGACATTTTTCCAAAGAAGACATCCAAATGGCCAACAGGCACATGAAAAAGTGCTCAACATCGCTCGGCATGAGGGGAATCCAAATCAAAACCTCAATGAGATACCACCTCACACCCGTCAAAATGGCTAAAATTAACAAGTCAGGGAACGAAAGATGGCGGGGATGTGGAGAAAGGGGAACCCTCCTCCACTGTTGGTGGGAATGCAAGCTGCTGCAGCCTCTCTGGAAAACAGTATCGAGGTTCCTCAAACAGTTGAAATTCGAGCTACTGTTCGAGCCAGCAATTGCACTACAGGGTATTTACCAGAACGTTACAAATGTAGGGACTAGAAGGGGTACGTGTACCCCAGTGTTTATAGCAGCAATGTCCACAATAGCCAAACTGTGGAAAGAGCCAAGATGTCCAGCGACAGATGAACGGATAAGGAAGACGTGGTATATATTCACAATGGAATATTATGCAGCCGTCAAAGGAATGAGATCTTGCCATTTGCAACGACGTGGATGGAACTGGATGGTGTTATGTTGAGTGAAATAAGTCAATCAGAGAAAGACACGTATCGCATGACGTCACTGATATGAGGAATTCTTAATCTCAGGAAACAAACTGAGTGTTACTGGAGTGGTTGGGGGTGGGAGAGATGGGGTGGCTGGGTGATAGACATTGGGGAGGGTATGTGCTACGGTGAGCGCTCTGAATTGTGCAAGACTGTTGAATCACAGATCTGTACTTCTGAATCAAATAACGCAACATATTTTAAGAAGAAAGAAAAAGAAGAAGATAACAGGAGAGGAAGGGAAGGGGAGTATGTCAGAGGGGAGACGAACCATGAGAGATGATGGACTCTGAAAAACAAACTGAGGGTTCGATAGGGGAGGGTGGTAGGGGCATATGTTAGCCTGGTGATGGGTATTGAGGAGGGCACGTTCTGCATGGAGCACTGGGTGTTATGAACAAACAATGAATCATGGAACACTGCACCAAAAACTAATGATGTAATATATGGTGATTAACATAACAATTAAAAAAATAAAAAAAAAACACTGAGGGAATGGAAGGCCGGTGTCGGATACGCCTCTCGGCTCAGCTCTTGTTCCTGTGGCTAGTACCCTTGCCCCGGTGTACTTGCAGGCCGAGAGCCAACCAACTCACTCGGTGGAAACACACTGCAGAAAACACCGATTTCGGCCAATTTGGCCTTCCTGAGGGGGGAATCCTTTTGCTCTCTGAATGCGGGCGAGCACTGCCAGCGAGTCCAAAACCATTTTCGAGTGAGCCTGAGGCTGCGGTAGAAGGGAGAACACAACTCCCCACTTCTTTCCTGAAGCCAGCCCAGCGGCCGCCCCCTTGAGCATGCAAGTCTCACTGCTCGCGTACCAACGCAAGGAAACAGTAAGGTAAGGGACCGTGTTGTACAGAGCCTCACTGTTCCAGAGAGTGGAAACACTTGGAGTGTGTGTGCGTGAGAGCCCGGAAGACGAGTCCCCTACTTTACTGGGCGAGTGAAACGAACACGGGCAGCCGCACGTCTCCCACCAGCTCTCAGTGGTAGAATGCTAGCACTCCTTCGGCATGTGTGCGTGCAGGCCTAAGTTGCAGGCCCCTCCCTGGAAGGCACAACACTGTGGAGAAACCGCACTTTACCTCCCGCCGTTCCCTAGCGGAGAGGACGCTGTATGCTGTGCGCTGTGCCTGAGAGTCCGGCGAACGTCTTCCCTATGTAAAACCGAGGGAAAGAAAGGCCGGTGCCAGAGACGCCTCTGGGCTCAGCTCTTGTTCCTGAGGTAGTACCCTTGCCCCGGTGTGCTTGCAGCCCGAGAGCCAACCTCCTAAGTCCAGGGAACCACTCTGTAGAAATTCCTTACTTCGGCCAGACTAGGCCTTCCTGAGGGTGGAAACCTTTTGCTGTGTGAATCCGGGCGAGCTCTGCCAGCAAGTCCAAAACGATTTTCCGAGGGAGACTGAGGCCGCGGCAGAAGGGAGAACACAACTCCCCACTTGTTTCCTGAAGTCAGCCTAGGGCCGCCCCCTTGGGTATTCAAGTCTCACTGTTCGCGTACCAAAACAAAGAAAGCGTACTGTGGGAGAACCGTGTTATAGATAGCCTCATCGTTGTGGGGAGTGGGAACACAGGCAGTGCCTGTGCGTAAGAGCCTGGCATACGAGTCCCCTAAGTTCCTGGGCGAGAGAAACGGATTCGTGCAGCCGCACCTCTCCCACCAGCTCTCAGGATCAGAATGCTAGCACTCCTCCGGCCTGTGTGCGTGCAGGCCTGCGTTGAAGGCCCCTCCCTGGAAGGCACAACACTGTGGAGAAACCGCGCTTTAGCTCACGGCGGTCCCTAGCGGAGAGGAAGCTGTATGCTGTGCGCTGTGCTTGAGAGTCCGGCGAACGGCTTCCCTATGTAAAATCGAGGGAAAGAAAGGCCGGTGCCGGAGACGCGTCTCGGCTCAGCTCTTGTCCTGGGGCTAGTACCGTTGCCCCTGTGTGCTTGCAGGCCGAGAGCCAATCTCCTAAGTCGTGGGAACCACACTGTAGAAATTCCTTACTTCGATAGGACTAGGCCTTCCTGAGGGTGGAAGCCTTTTGCTGTGTGAACGCGGGCGAGCACTGCCAGCGAGTCCAAAACCATTTTCTGAGGGAGACTGAGGCCGCGGCAGAAGGGAGAACACAACTCCCCACTTGTTTCCTAAAGTCAGGCCTGAGGCCGCCCCCTTGACCATGCAAGACTCACTGCTCGCGAAACAACGCACGGAAACAGTAGGGTAGGGTACCGGGTTGTACAGAGCCTCAGTGTTCCGGTGAGTGGAAACACTTGGAGTGTGTGTGCATGCGAGCCTGGGAGACGTGTCCACTACGTTATAGGGCGAGAGAAACGAACTCGGTAGCCGCAACTCTCCCACCAGCTCTCAGTGGCAGAATGGTAGCACTCCTGCCGCATGTTTGCCTCTAAGCCTAAGTTGAAGGACCCTATTTGAAAGGCCCAACCCTGTGGAGAAACCGCGCTTTAGCTCCCGCCGGTCCCTAGCGGCGAAAAAGTTGTATTTTGTGCGCTGTGCTTGAGAGCCCGGCGAACGGCTTCCTTATGGAAAACCGAGGGAAAGGAAGGCCGGTGTCGGAGACGCCTCTCGGCTCAGCTCTTGTTCCTGCGTCTAGTAACGTTGCCCCGGTGTGCTTGCAGGCCGAGAGCCAAGCACCTAAGTCGAGGGAAACACACTGTAGAAAATCCCGTCTTCGGCCAGATTAGGCCGTCCTGAGAGTAGAAACCTTTTGCTGTGTGAATGCGGGCGAGCACTGCCAGCGAGTCCAAAACCATTTTCTGAGGCAGACTGAGGCCACGGCAGAAGGGAGAACACAACTCCCTACTTGTTTCCTGAAGCCAGGCCTGCGGCCGCCCCCTTACCCATGCAAGTCTCACTGCTCGCGTACCAACGCAAGGAAAGAGTGGGGTAGGAGACCGTGTTGTACAGAGCCTCACTGCTCCGGAGAGTGGAAACACTTGGAGTGTGTGTGCATGAGAGCTTGGGAGACGAGTCCCCTACGTTACTGGGCGAGAGAAGCGAACTCGAGCAGCCGCACCTCTCCCACCAGCTCTCAGTGGCAGAATGCTAGCACTCCTCCTCCATGTGTGCCTGCAGGCCTAAGTTGAAGGCCCCTCCTTGAAAGGCACAACACTGTGGAGAAACCGCGCTTTAACTCCCGCCGGTCCACAGTGTTGTGCCTTCCACAGAGAGGCCTGCAACTTAGGCCTGCACACACACAGGCCGGAGGAGTGCTAGCATTCTGACACTGAGATGGTGGGAGTGGTGTGGCTTCACGAAACCGTTTCTCTCGCCCAGTAACTTAGGGGACTCGTATGCCAGGCTCTTACGCACAGGCACTGCCTGTGTTCCCACTCCCCACAACAATGAGGCTATCTATAACACGGTTCTCCTACAGTACTGTTTCTTTGTTTTGGTACGCGAGCAGTGAGACTTGAATAACCAAGGGGGCGGCCCTGGGTTGGCTTCAGGAAACAAGTGGGGAGTTCTGTTCTCCCTTCTGCCGCGGCCTCAGTCTCCCTCCGAAAATCGCTTTGGACTTGCTGGCAGTGCTCGCCCGCATTCACACAGCAAAAGGTTTCCACCCTCAGGAAGGCCTAGTCTGGCCGAAGTAAGGAATTTCTACAGTGTAGTTCCCTGGACCTAGGAGGTTGGCTCTCGGCCTGCAAGCACACCGGGGCAAGGGTACCACCACAGGAACAAAAGCTGAGCCGAGAGGCGTCTCCGGCACCGGCCTTTCTTTCCCTCGGTTTTACATAGGGAAGCCGTTCGCCGGACTCTCAGGCACAGCGCACAGCATACAGCGTCCTCTCCGCTAGACAACGGCGGGAGGTAAAGCGCGGTTTCTCCACAGTGTTGTGCCTTCCAGGGAGGGGCCTGCAACTTAGGCCTGCACTCACACAGGCCGGAGGAGTGCTAGCATTCTGCCACTGAGAGCTGGTGGGAGAGGTGCGGATGCCCGAGTTCGTTTCTTTCGCCCAGTAACGTAGGGGACTCGTCTCCCAGGCTCTGACGCACACACACTCCAAGTGTTTCCACTCACGGGAACAGTGAGGCTCTGTACAACACGGTCCCCTACCCTACTGTTTCCTTGCTTTGGTACGCGAGCAGTGAGAGTTGCATGGTAAAGGTGGCGGCCGCAGGCCTGGCTTCAGGAAACAAGTGGGGAGTTGTGTTCTCCCTCCTGCCGCGGGCTCAGTCTCCCTCGCTAAATGGTTTTGGAATCGCTGGCAGTATTCCCCCCCCCCCATTCACACAGCAAAAGCTTTAGACCCTCAGGAAGGCCTAATCTGGCCAAAGTCGGGAATTTCTACAGTGTGTTTTCCTCGACTAAGGTGGTTGGCTCTCGGCCTGCAAGCACACCGGGGCAACGTTACTAGACGCAGGAACAAGAGCTGAGCCGAGAGGCGTCTCCGGCACCGGCCTTTCTTTCCCTCGGTTTTACATAGAGAAGCCGTTCGCCTGGCTCTCAAGCACAGCGCACAGCATTCATCATTTTCTCCGCTACGGACCGGCGGGAGTTAAAGCGCGGTTTCTCCACAGTGTTGTGCCTTTCAAGGAGGGGCCTTCAACTTAGGCCTGTAGGCACACATGGAGGAGGAGTGCTAGCATTCTGCCAGTGAGAGCTGGTGGGAGAGGTGCGGCTGCCCGAGTTCCTTTCTCTCGCCCAGTAACGTAGGGCACTCGTATACTAGGCTCTCACGCACACACACTCCAGGTGTTTCCACTCTCCGGAACAGTGAGGCTCTACACCAGGGTACCCTACCCTACTGTTTCCTTGCGTTGTTACAGGAGCAGTGGGACTTGCATGCTCAAGGGGGCAGCTGCTGCCCTGGCTTCAGGAAACAAGTGGGGAGTTGTGTTCTCCATTCTGCCGCAGCCTCAGTCTCCCTCCGAAAATGGTTTTGGACTCGCTGGCAGTGCTCGCCCGCATTCACACAGCAAAATGTTTCCACCCTCAGGAAGGCCTAGTCTAGCCGAAGTAAGGAATTTCTACAGTGTGCTTCCCTCGACTTAAGTGGTTGGTTCTCGGCCTGCAAGCACCCCGGGGCAACGGTACTAGCCCCAGGAACAAGAGCTGAGCCGAGAGGCGTCTCCGGCCCCGGCCTTTCTTTTCCTCAGTTTTACATAGGGAAGCCGTTCGCCGGACTCTCAAGCACAGCGCACAGCATACAGCGTCCTCTCCGCTAGGGCCCGGCGGGATCTAAAGCGCGGTTTCTCCACAGTGTTGGGCCTTCCCAGGAGGGGCCTGCAACCTAGGCCTGCACGCACCCATTCCGGAGGAGTGCTAGCATTCTGCCACTGAGAGCTGGTTTGAGAGGTGCGGCTGCCCGAGTTCGTTTCTATCACCCAATAACGTAGTGGACTCGTCTCCCAGGGTCTCACGCACACACATTCCAAGTGTTTCTACTCTCGGGAACAGTGAGGCTCTGTAAAACACGGTCCCCTAACCTACTGTTTCCTTGCGTTGGTACGCGAGCAGTGAGACTTGCATGCACAAGTGGGCAGCGGCAGGACTGACTTCAGGAAACAAGTGGGGAGTTGTGTTCTCCCCTCTGCCGCGGCCTCAGTCTCCCTCGGAAAATGGTTTTGGACTTGCTGGCAGGGCTCGCCCGCATTCACACAGCAAAATGTTTCCACCCTCAGGAAAGCCTAGTCTAGCCGAAGTAAGGAATTTCTACAGTGTGCTTCCCTCGACCTGGAGGTTGGCTCTCGGCCTGCAAGCACACCGGGGCAACGGTACTAGCCCCAGGAACAAGAGCTGAGCCGAGAGGCGGCTCCGGCCCCGGCCTTTCTTTTCCTCGGTTTTACATAAGGATGCCGTTCGTCGGGCTCTCAAGCACAGCGAACAGCATACAGCGTCCTCTCCACTAGGGACCGGCGGGAGCTAAGGCGCGGGTTCTCCACAGTGTTGTGCCTTCCCGGGAAGGGTCTCCAACTTAGGCTTGCACGCACACAGGCCGGAGGAGTGCTAGCATTCTGATACTGAGAGCTGGTGGGAGAGGTGCGGCTGCACGAATCCGTTTCTCTCGCCCAGTAACTTAGGGGACTCGTCTGCCAGGCTCTGACGCACAGGCACTCCAGGTGTTCCAACTACCCGCAGCAGTGAGGCTATGTACAACACGGTTCCCCTACATTACTGTTTCTTTGTTTTGGTAAGCGAGCATTGAGACTTGCAAGCCCAAGGGGGCGGCCGCTGGGCTGGCTACCGGAAACAAGAGGGGAGTTGTGTTCTCCCTTCTGCCGCGGCCTCAGTCTCCCTCGGAAAATGGTTTTGGACTCGCTGGCTGTTCTGGCCCGCATTCATACAGCAAAAGGTTTCCACCCTCAGGAAGGCCTAATCTGCCCGAGGTCGGGAATTTCTACACTGTGTTTCCCTCGACTTATTTGGTTGGCTCTCGGCCTGCAAGCACACCGGGGCAAGGGTACTAGCCCCAGGAACAAAAGCTGAGCCGAGAGGCGTCTCCGGCTCCGGCCTTTCTTTCCCTCGGTTTTACATAGGGAAGCCGTTCGCCGGGCTCTCAAGCACAGCGCAGAGGATACAGCGTCCTCTCCGCTAGGAAACGGTGGGATCTAAAGCGCGGTTCCTGCAGAGTGTTGGGACTTTCAAGGAGAGTCCTGAAACATAGGCCTACACGCACACATGCTGGAGGAGTGCTAGCATTCTGCCACTGAGAGCTGGTGGGAGAGGTGCGGATGCCCGAGTTCGTTTCTCTCGCCCAGTAACGTAGGGGACTCCTCTCCCAGGCTCTCATGCACACACACTCCAAGTGTTTCCACTCTCCGGAACAGTGAGGCTCTACAGCACGGTACCCTACCCTACTGTTTCCTTGCGTTGGTACGCGAGCAGTGAGAGTTGCATGGTAAAGGTGGCGGCCGCAGGCCTGGCTTCAGGAAACAAGTGGGGAGTTGTGTTCTCCCTTCTGCCGCGGCCTCAGTGTCCCTCGGAAAATGGTTTTGGACTCGCTGGCAGTGCTCGCCTGCATTCACACAGCAAAAGGTTTCCACCCTCAGGACGGCCTAGTCTGGCCAGTGGAACGAATTACATAGGGAAGCCGTTCGCCGGACTCTCAAGCACAGCGCACAGCATACAGCGTTCTCTCCGCTAGGGACCGGCGGGAGCTAAAGCGCGGTTTCTCCACAGTGTTGTGCCTTCCAGGGACGGGCCTGCAACTTAAGCCTGCACGCACACAGGCCGGAGGACTGCTAGCATTCTGCCACTGAGAGCTGGTGCGAGAGGAGCGGTTGCCCGAGTTCGTTTCTCTAGCCCAGTAACGTAGGGAACTCGTCTCCCAGGCTCTCACGCACACACACTCCAAGTGTTTCCACTCTCCGGAACAGTGAGGCTCGGTACAACACGGTCCCCTACCTTACTGTTTCCTTGTGTTAGTACGAGAGTGAGACTTGCAGGGTTAAGGGGCGGCCGCAGGCCTGGCTTCAGGAAACAAGTGGGGAGTTGTGTTCTCCCTTCTGCCGCGGCCTCAGTCTCCCTCGGAAAATGGTTTTAGACTCGCTGGCAGTGCTCGCCCGCATTCACAGAGCAAAAGGTTTTGACCCTCAGGAAGGCCTAAACGGCCGAATTCGGGGTTTTCTACAGTGTGTTTCCCTCGACTTAGGTGGTTGGTTCTCGGCCTGCAAGCACACCGGGGCAAGGGTACTAGCCCCAGGAACAAGAGCTGAGCCAAGAGGGGTCTCCGCCACCGGCCTTTCTTTCCCTCGGTTTTACATAAGGAAGCCTTTCGCCGGGCTCTCAAGCACAGCGCACAGAATACAGCGTCCTCTCCGCTAGGGACAGGCGGGAGCTTAAGCGCGGTTTCTCCACAGTGTTGGGCCTTTCAAGGAGGGGCCTGCAACTTAGGCCTGCACGCACACATGCTGAAGGAGTGCTAGCATTCTACCACTGGGAGCTGGTGGGAGACGTGCGGCTGCCCGAGTTGGTTCTCTCGCCGGGTAAAGTAGGGGACTCTTCTCCCAGACTCTCACGCACACACACTTCAAGTGTTTCCACTCTCCGGAACCGTGAGGCTCTGTGCAACGTGGTCCCCTACCCTACTGTTTCCGTGCGTTGGTAAGGGAGCAGTGAGACTTGTATGCTCAAGGGGGTGGCCGCAGGCCTGGCTTCAGGAAACAAGTGGGGAGTTGTGTTCTCCCTTCTGCGGCGACCTCAGTGTCCCTCGGAAAATGGTTTTGGACTCGCTGGCTGTTCTGGCCCGCATTCATACAGCAAAAGGTTTCCACCCTCAGGAAGGCCTAATCTGGCCGAACACGGGAATTTCTACAGTGTGTTTCCCTCGACTTAGTTGCTTGGCCATCGGCCTGCGAGCACACCGTGGCAAGGGTACCAGCCCAAGGAACAAGAGCTGAGCCGAGAAGCGTCTCCGCCACCGGCCTTTCTTTATCTCAGTTTTACATAAGGAAGCCGTTCGCCGGGCTCTCAAGCACAGCGCACAGCATACAGCGTCCTCTCCGCTACAGACCGGCGGGAGGTAAAGCGCGGTTTCTCCACAGTGTTGGGCCTTTCAAGGAGAGTCCTGAAACATAGGCCTGCACGCACTCATGTTGGAGGAGTGCTAGCATTCTGCCACTGAGAGCTGGTGGGAGAGGTGAGGATGCCCGAGTTCGTTTCTCTCGCCTAGTAACGTAGGGGCCTCCTCTACCAGGCTCTCACGCACACACACTCCAAATGTTTCCACTCTCCGGAACAGTGAGGCTCTACAACACGATACCCTACCCTACTGTTTCCTTGCGTTGGTACGCGAGCAGTGAGGGTTGTATGGTAAAGGGGGCGGCCGCAGGCCTGGCTTCAGGAAACAAGTAGGGAGTTGTGTTCTCCCTTCTGCCGCGGCCTCAGTCTCCCTCGGAAAATGGTTCTGGACTCGATGGCAGTGCTTGCCCGCATTCACACAGCCAAAGGTTTCCACCCTCAGGAAGGCCTAATTTGGCCGAAGTCGGGATTTTGTAGTGTGTTTCACTCGACTTGGCTCTCGGCCTGCAAGCACACCGGGGCAAGGTTACTAGCCCCAGGAACAAGAGGTGGGCCGAGAGGCGTCTCCGCCACCGGCCTTTCTTTCCCTCGGTTTTACTTAAGGAAGCCGTTCGCCGGGCTCTCAAGCACAGTGCACAGCATACAGCGTCCTCTCCGCTACGGACCGGCGGGAGGTAAAGCGCGCTTTCTCCACAGTGTTGTGCCTTCCAGGGTGGGGCCTGCAACTTAGGCCTGCACGTACACAGGCCTGAGGAGTGCTAGCATTCTGATCCTGAGAGCTGGTGGGCGAGGTGCGGCTGCACGAATCCGTTTCTCTCGCCCAGGAACTTAGGGGACTCGTGTGCCAGGGTCTTACGCACAGGCACTCCAGGTGTTCCCACTCCCCGCAACAGTGAGGCTATCTACAACAGGGTTCCGCTACAGTACTGTTACGTTGTTTTAGTACGCGAGCAGTGAGACTTGCATTCCCAAGGGGGCGGCCGCTGGGCTGGCTTGAGGAAGCAAGTGGGGAGTTGTGTTCTCCGTTCTGCCGTGACCTCAGTCTCCCTCAGAAAATGGTTTTGGACTCGCTGGCAGTTCTCGCCCGGATTCATACAGCAAAAGGTTTTGACCCTCAGGAAGGCCTAATCTTGCCGAAGACGGGATTTTCTACAGTGTGTTTCCCTCGACTGAGTTGGTTGGCTCTCGGCCTGCAAGCACACCGGGGCAAGGGTACTAGCCCCAGGAACAAGAGCTGAGCCGAGAGGCGTCTCCAGCACCGGCCTTTCTTTCCCTCGGTTTTACATAGGGAAGCCGTTCGCCGGGCTCTCAAGCACAGCGCCGAGCATACAGCCTCCTCTCTGCTAGGGACCAGGGGAGCTAAAGCGCGGTTTCTCCACAGTGTTGGGCCTTTCAAGGAGGGGCCCGCAACTTAGGCCTGCACGCACACATGCCGGCGGAATGCTAGCATTCTGCCACTGAGAGCTGGTGGGAGAGGTGCGGCTGCCCGAGTTCGTTTCTCTCACCCAGCAAAGTAGGGGACTCCTCTCCCAGGCTCTCACGCAGATATACTCCAAGTGTTTCCACCCTCGAGAACAGTGAGGCTCTGTACAACACGGTCCCCTACCCTACTGTTTCTGTGCGTTGGTACCCGAGAAATGAGAGTTGCATGTGTAAGGGGGCGGCCGCAGGCCTGGATTCAGGAATCAAGTGGGGAGTTGTGTTCTCCCTTCTGCCGCGGCCTCAGTCTCCCTCGGAAAATGGTTTTGGACTCGCTGGCAGTGCTCGCCCGCATTCGCACAGCAAAACGTTTCCACCCTCAGGAAGGCCTAAACTGGCCGAAGTCGGGATTTTCTGCAGTGTGTTTCCCTCGACTGAGTTGGATGGCTCTCGGCCCGCAAGCACACCGGGGCAAGAGTACTAGCCTCAGGAACAAGAGCTGAGCCGAGAGGCGTCTCCACCACCGGCATTTCTTTCCCTCCGTTTTACATAAGGAAGCCGTTCGCCGGGCTCTCAAGCACAGCACACAGCATACAGCGTGCTCTCCGCTAGGGACCGGCGGGAGCTAAAGCGCGCTTTCTCCACAGTGTTGGGCCTTTCAAGGAGGGCCCTGCACCTTCGGCCTGCACGCACACAGGCCGGAGGAGTGCTAGCGTTCTGCCACTGAGAGCTGTTGCGAGACGTGCGGATGCCCGAGTTCGTTTCTTTCGCCCAGTAAAATAGGGGACTCGTCTCCCAGGCTCTCACGCACACACACTCCAAGTGTTTCCACTCTCCGGAACAGTGAGGCTCTGTATAACACGGTCTCCTACCCTACTATATCCTTGCGTTGGTACGCGACCAGTGAGACCTGTATGCTGAAGGGGGCGGCCGCAGGCCTGACTTCAGGAATCAAGTGGGGAGTTGTGTTCTCCCTTCTGCCGCGGCCTCAGTCTCCCTCGCTAAATGGTTTTGGACTCGCTGGCAGTGCTCGCCCGCATTCACACTGCAAAGTGTTCGACCTTCAGGAAGGCCTAATCTGGCCGAAGTCGGGATTATCTACAGTGTGTTTCCCTCGACTTAGGAGGTTCGCTCTCGGCCTGCAAGCACACCGGGGCAAGGTTACTAGCCGCAGGAATAAGAGCTGAGCCGAGAGGCGTCTCCGGCACCGGCCTTTCTTTCCCTCGATTTTACATAAGGATGCCGTTCGCCGGGCTCTCAAGCACAGCGAACAGCATACAGCGTCCTCTCCGCTAGGGACCGGCGGGAGCTAAAGCGCGGGTTCTCCACAGTGTTGTGCCTTCCCGGGAAGGGCCTCCGACTTAGGCCTGCACGCACACAGGCCGGAGGAGTGCTAGCATTCTGATACTGAGAGCTGGTGGGAGAGGTGCGGGTGCACGAATCCGTTTCTCTCGCCCAGTAACTTAGGGCACTCGTCTGCCAGGCTCTGACGCACAGGCACTCCAGGTGTTCCAACTACCCGCAGCAGTGAGGCTATGTACAACACGGTTCCCCTACATTACTGTTTCTTTGTTTTGGTCAGCGAGCAGTGAGACTTGCAAGCCCAAGGGGGCGGTCGCTGGGCTGGCTACCGGAAACAAGAGGGGAGTTGTGTTCTCCCTTCTGCCGCGGCCTCAGTCTCCCTCGGAAAATGGTTTTGGACTCGCTGGCTGTTCTGGCCCGCATTCATACAGCAAAAGGTTTCCACCCTCAGGAAGGCCTAATCTGCCCGAGGTCGGGAATTTCTACAGTGTGTTTCCCTCGACTTAGTTGCTTGGCCATCGGCCTGCGAGCACACCGTGGCAAGGGTACCAGCCCAAGGAACAAGAGCTGAGCCGAGAGGCGCCTCCGGCACCGGCCTTTCTTTCCCTCGGTTTTACATAGAGAAGCCGTTCGCCTGGCTCTCAAGCACAGCGCACAGCATTCATCATTTTCTCCGCTAGGGAGCGGCGTGAGTTAAAGCGCGGTTTCTCCACAGTGTTGTGCCTTTCAGGGAGGGGCCTTCAACTTAGGCCTGTAGGCACACATGGAGGAGGAGTGCTAGCATTCTGCCAGTGAGAGCTGGTGGGAGAGGTGCGGCTGCCCGAGTTCCTTTCTCTCGCCCAGTAACGTAGGGCACTCGTATACCAGGCTCTCACGCACACACACTCCAGGTGTTTCCACTCTCCGGAACAGTGAGGCTCTACACCAGGGTACCCTACCCTACTGTTTCTTTGCGTTGGTACACGAGCAGTGGGACTTGCATGCTCAAGGGGGCAGCCGCTGCCCTGGCTTCAGGAAACAAGTGGGGAGTTGTGTTCTCCCTTCTGCCGCGGCCTCAGTCTCCCTCGGAAAATGGTTTTGGACTCGCTGGCAGTGCTCGCCCGCATTCACACAGCAAAATGTTTCCACCCTCAGGAAGGCCTAGTCTAGCAGAAGTTAGGAATTTCTACAGTGTGTTTCCCTCGACTTAAGTGGTTGGTTCTCGGCCTGCAAGCACCCCGGGGCAACGGTACTAGCCCCAGGAACAAGAGCTGAGCCGAGAGGCGTCTCCGCCAGCGGCCTTTCTTTATCTCAGTTTTACATAAGGAAGCCGTTCGCCGGGCTCTCAAGCACAGCGCACAGCATACAGCGTCCTCTCCGCTACAGACCGGCAGATGGTAAAGCGCGGTTTCTCCACAGTGTTGGGCCTTTCAAGGAGAGTCCTGAAACATAGGCCTGCACGCACTCATGTTGGAGGAGTGCTAGCATTCTGCCACTGAGAGCTGGTGGGAGAGGTGCGGATGCCCGAGTTCGTTTCTCTCGCCTAGTAACGTAGGGGCCTCGTCTACCAGGCTCTCACGCACACACACTCCAAATGTTTCCACTCTCCGGAACAGTGAGGCTCTACAACACGATACCCTACCCTTCTGTTTCCTTGCGTTGGTACGCGAGCAGTGAGAGTTGTATGGTAAAGGGGGCGGCCGCAGGCCTGGCTTCTGGAAACAAGTAGGGAGTTGTGTTCTCCCTTCTGCCGCGGCCTCAGTCTCCCTCGGAAAATGGTTTTGGACTCGATGGCAGTGCTTGCCCGCATTCACACAGCCAAAGGTTTCCACCCTCAGGAAGGCCTAATTTGGCCGAAGTCGGGATTTTCTAGTGTGTTTCCCTCGACTTGGCTCTCGGCCTGCAAGCACACCGGGGCAAGGTTACTAGCCCCAGGAACAAGATGTGGGCCGAGACGCGTCTCTGCCACCGGCCTTTCTTTCCCTCGGTTTTACTTAAGGAAGCCGATCGCCGGGCTCTCAAGCACAGTGCACAGCATACAGCGTCCTCTCCACTACGGCCGGCGGGAGGTAAAGCGCGCTTTCTCCACAGTGTTGTGACTTCCAGGGTGGGGCCTGCAACTTAGGCCTGCACGTACACAGGCCTGAGGAGTGCTAGCATTCTGATCCTGAGAGCTGGTGGGCGAGGTGCGGCTGCACGAATCCGTTTCTCTCGCCCAGGAACTTAGGGGACTCGTGTGCCAGGCTCTTACGCACAGGCACTCCAGGTGTTCCCACTCCCCGCAACAGTGAGGCTATCTACAACAGGGTTCCGCTACAGTACTGTTACTTTGTTTTAGTACGCGAGCAGTGAGACTTGCAGTCCCAAGGGGGCGGCCGCTGGGCTGGCTTGAGGAAGCAAGTGGGGAGTTGTGTTCTCCCTTCTGCCGTGACCTCAGTCTCCCTCGGAAAATGGTTTTGGACTCGCTGGCAGTTCTCGCCCGGATTCATACAGCAAAAGGTTTTGACCCTCAGGAAGGCCTAATCTGGCCGAAGTCGGGATTTTCTGCAGTGTGTTTCCCTCGACTGAGTTGGTTGGCTCTCGGCCCGCAAGCACACCGGGGCAAGAGTACTAGCCCCAGGAACAAGAGCTGAGCCGAGAGGCTTCTCCGCCACCGGCATTTCTTTCCCTCCCTTTTACATAAGGAAGCCGTTCGCCGGGCTCTCAAGCACAGCACACAGCATACAGCGTGCTCTCCGCTAGGGACCGGCGGGAGCTAAAGCGCGGTTTCTCCACAGTGTTGCGCCTTTCAAGGAGGGCCCTGCACCTTAGGCCTGCACGCACACAGGCCGGAGGACTGCTAGCGTTCTGCCACTGAGAGCTGTTGCGAGACGTGCGGATGCCCGAGTTCGTTTCTTTCGCCCAGTAAAATAGGGGACTCGTCTCCCAGGCTCTCACGCACACACACTCCAAGTGTTTCCACTCTCCGGAACAGTGAGGCTCTGTATAACACGGTCTCCTACCCTACTATATCCTTGCGTTGGTACGCGACCAGTGAGACCTGTATGCTGAAGGGGGCGGCCGCAGGCCTGGCTTCAGGAAACAAGTGGGGAGTTGTGTTCTCCCTCTGCCGCAACCTCAGTGTCCCCCGGAAATTGGTTTTGGACTCGCTGGCTGTTTTCGCCCGCATTCATACAGCAAAAGTTTTCCACCCTCAGGAAGGCCTAATATGGCCGAACACGGGATTTTCTACAGTGTGTTTCCCTAGAGATAGTTGCTTGGCTCTCGCCTGCGAGCACACCGTGGCAAGGCTACCAGCCCAAGGAACAAGAGCTGAGCCGAGAGGCGTCTCCGCCACCGGCCTTTCTTTATCTCAGTTTTACATAAGGAAGCCGTTCGCCGGGCTCTCAAGCACAGCGGACAGCATACAGCGTCCTCTCCGCTACGGACCGGCGGGAGGTAAAGCGCGGTTTCTCCACAGTGTTGGGCCTTTCAAGGAGAGTCCTGAAACATAGGCCTGCACGCACTCATGTTGGAGGAGTGCTAGCCTTCTGCCACTGACAGCTGGTGGGACAGGTGCGGATGCCCGAGTTCGTTTCACTCGCCTAGTAACGTAGGGGACTCCTCTCCCAGGCTCTCACGCACACACACTCCAAGTGTTTCCACTCTCTGGAACAGTGAGGCTCTTTACAACACGGTCCCCTGCCTTACTGTTTCCTTGCGTTGGTACGCGAGCAGTGAGACTTGCATGCTCATGGGAGCGGCCGCTGGGCTGGCTTCAGGAAAGAAGTGGGGAATTGTGTTCTCCCTTCTACCGCGGAATCCGTCTCCCTGGAAAATGGTTTTGGACTCGCTGGCAGCGCTCGCCCGCATTCACACAGCAAAAGGTTTCCACACTCAGGAACGCCTAATCTGGCCGAAGTCGGGGTTTTCTGCAGCGTGTTTCCATCGACTTAGTTGGTTGGCTCTCGGCCTGCAAGTACACCGGGGAAAGGGTACTAGCCCCAGGAACAAGAGCTGAGCCGAGAGGCATCTCCGCCACCGGCCTTTCTTTCCCTCAGTTTTTTTTTTAATTTTCTTATTCTTATGTTAAACACCATATATTACATCATTAATTTTTGCTGCAGTGTTCCATGACTCATTGTTTCTTCATAACACCCAGTGCTCCATGCAGAACGTGCCCTCCTCAATACCCATCACCAGGCTAACACATCCCCCTACGCCCCTCCCCTCTAGAACCCTCAGTTTGTTTTTCAGAGTCCTTCATCTGTCATGGTTCCTCTCTCCCTCTCACATACTCCCCTTCTCTTCCTTTCCTGTTACCTTCTTTCTCTTTTTTCTTAAAATATGTTGCGTTATTTGTTTCAGAAGTACAGATCTGTGATTCAACACTCTTGCACAATTCACAGGGCTCACCGTAGCACATATCCTCCCAAATGTCTATCACCAAGCCACCCCATCCCTCCAAACCCCAACCACTCCAGTAACACTCAGTTTGTTTCCTGAGATTAAGAATTCCTCATATCCGTGAGGTCATGCGATACATGTCTTTCTCTGATTGACATATTTCATTCAACATAACACCCTCCAGTTCCATCCACGTCGCTGCCAATGGCAAGATCTCATTACTTTTGACGGCTGCATAATATTCCATTGTGTATATATACCACCACTTCTTTATCCATTCATCTGTCGATGGACATCTTGGCTCTTTCCACAGTTTGGCTATTGTGGATATTGCTGCTATAAACATTGGGGTACACGTACACCTTCGGGTCCCTACATTTGTATCTTTGGGGTAAATACCCAGTAGTGCAATTGCTGGATCAAACGATGGCTCTAATTTCAACTGTTTGAGGAACCTCCATACTGTTTTCCAGAGTGGTTGCACCGGCTTGCATTCCCTCCAACAGTGTAGGAGGTTTCCCCTTTCTCCACATGCCCGCCAACATCTGTCGTTCCCTCACTTGTTAATTTTAGCCATTCTGACGGGTGTGATATGGCATCTCATTGAGGTTTTGATTTGGATATCCCTGATGCCGAGCGATGTTGAGCACTTTTTCATGTGCCTGTTGGCCATTTGGATGTCTTCTTTGGAAAAATGTCTCCTCATGTCTTCTGCCCATTTCTTGATTGGATTATTTGATCTTTGGGTGTTGAGTTTGATAAGTTCTTTATAGATTTTGTATACTAGCCCTTTATCTGATATGTCATTTGTAAATATTTTCTCCCATTCTGTCGGTTGTCTTTTGGGGTTGTGGACTGTTTCTTTTGCTGTGCAAAAGCTTTTTTTTTATTTTTTAATGTTATGTTAATCACTATATATTACATCATTAGTTTCTCGTGCAGTGTTCCATTATTCATTGATACTGGAATGGTTGGGGTGGGAGGGATGGGGTGGCTGGGTGATAGACATTGGGGAGGGTATGTGCTATGGTGAGCGCTGTGAATTGTGCAAGATTGCTGAATCACAGATCTGTACTTCTGAAACAAATAACGCAACATATTTTAAGAAAAATAAAAGAAGAAGATAACAGGAGAGGAAGAGAAGGGGAGTATTTCAAAGGGGGAGACGAACCATGAGAGATGATGGATTCTGAGAAACAAACTGAGGGTTCTAGAGGAGAGGGGGGTAGGGGCATGGGTTAGCCTGGTGATGGATATTGAGGAGGGCACTTTCTGCATGGAGCACTGGGTGTTATGAACAAACAATGAATCATGGAAGACTGCACCAAAAACGAATGATGTAATATATCATTCTTAAGTTATGATTAACATAACAATTAAGAAAAAAGCTTATGCACAGCAAGACAAACACTCCACATACCCAAAAGACAACCGACAGAATGGGAGAAAATATTGGCAAATGACATATCAGATAAAGGGCTAGTATCCCAAATCTATAAAGAACTTATCAAACTCAACACCCAAAGAACAAATAATCCAATCAAGAAATGGGCCGAAGAAATGAACAGACATTTTTCCAAAGAAGACATCCAAATGGCCAACAGGCACATGAAAAAGTGCTCAACAACGCTCGGCATCAGGGAAATCCAAAACAAACCTCAATGAGATACCACCTCACACCCGTCAGAATGGCTAAAATTAACAAGTCAGGGAACGACAGATGTTGGCGGGGATGTGGAGAAAGGGGAACCCTCCTCCACTGTTGGTGGGAATGCAAGCTGGTAAAACGACTCTGGAAAACAGTATGGAGGATCCTCAAACAGTTGAAATTAGTGCTACCGTTCGATACAGCAATTGACTACTGGGTATTTAACACAAATATACAAATGTAGGGACCGAAAGGGGTACGTGTACCCCAAAGTTTATAGCAGCAAAGTCCACAATAGCCAACCTGTGGAAAGAGCCAAGATGTCCATCAACAGATGAATGGATAAAGAAGAGGTGGTATATATACACAATGGAATATTATGCAGCCGTCAAAAGGAATGAGATCTTACCATTTGCAACGTCGTGGATGCAACTGAAGGGTGTTCTGTTGAGTGAAATAAGTCAATCAGAGAAAGACACGTATTGCATGAGCTCACGGATGTGAGGATTTTTTAATCTCAGGAAACAAACTGAGTGACTGGAGTGGTTGGGGGTTGGAGGGATGGGGTGGCTGGGTGATAGACATTGGGGAGGGAATGTGCTACGGTGAGCGTTGTGAATTGTGCAAGACTGTTGAATCACAGATCTGTACTTCTGAAAGAAAAAACGCAACACATTTTAAGAAAAAGGAAAAGAAGAAGATAACAGGAGAGGAAGAGAAGGGGAGTATGTCAGAGGGGGAGACGAACCATGAGAGATGATGGACTCTGAAAAACAAAGTGAGGGCTCTAGAGGGGAGGGGGTAGGGGTTTGGGTTAGCCTGGTGATGGGTATTGAGGAGGGCACGTTCTGCATGGAGCACTGGGTTTTATGAACAAAAAATGAATCATGGAACACTGCACCAAAAACTAATGATGTAATATATTGTGATTAACATAACAATAAAAAAAAGCTTTTGCACAGCAAAAGAAACAGTCCACAAAACCAAAAGACAACTGACAGAATGGGAGAAAATATTTGCAAATGACATATCAGATAAAGGGCTAGTATCCAAAATCTATAAAGAAGTTATCAAACTCAACACCCAAAGAAAAAATAATCCAATCAAGAAATGGGCCGAAGACATGAACACACATTTTTCCAAAGAAGACATCCAAATGGCCGACAGGCACATGAAAAAGTGCTCAACATCGCTCGGCATCAAGGAAATCCAAATCAAAACCTCAATGAGATACCACCTGACACCCGTCAGAATGGCTAAAGTTAACAAGTCAGGGAACGACAGATTTTGGCGGGGATGTGGAGAAAGGGGAACCCTCCTCCACTGTTGGTGGGAATGCAAGCTAGTGCAACCACTCTGGAAAAGAGTATGGAGGATCCTCAAACAGTTGAAATTAGTGCTACCGTTCGATCCAGCAATTGACTACTGGGTATTTAACACAAAGATACAAATGTAGGGACCCGAAGGGGTACGTGTACCGCAATGTTTATAGCAACAATGTCCACAATAGCCAAACTGTGGAAAGAGCCAAGATGTCCATCGACAGATGAATGGATAAGGAAGAGGTGGTATATATACACAATGGAATATTACGCAGCCTTCAAAAGGAATGAGATGTTGCCATTTGCAAAGACGTGGTTGGAACTGGAGGGTGTTATGTTGAGTGAAATAAGTTAATCAGAGGAAGACATGTAACGCATGACCTCACAGATATGAGGAATTCTTAATATCAGGAAACAAACTGACTGTTACTGGAGTGTTAGGGGGTGTGAGGGATGGGGTGGCTGGGTGATAGACATTGGGGAGAGTATGTGCTACGGTGAGGGCTGTGAATTGTGCAAGACTGTTGAATCACAAATCTGTACTTCTGAAACAAATAACGCAACATATTTTAAGAAAAAGAAAAAGAAAAAGAAGATAACAGGAGAGGAAGAGAAGGGGAGTATGTCAGAGGGGGACACGAACCATGACAGATGATGGACTCTGAAAAACAAAGGGAGGGTCTAGATGGGAGGGCGGGAGGGGTTTGGGTTATCCTGGTGATGGGTATTGAGGAGGGCATGTTCTGCATGGAGCACTGGGTGTTATGAACAAACAATGAATCATGGAACACTACGAAAAACTAATGATGTAATATATGGTGATTAACATAACAATAAAAAATTTAAAAAAAGCTTTTGCACAGCTAAAGAAACAGTCCACAAAACCAAAAGACACCCGACAGAATGGGAGAAAATATTGACAAATGACATAGCAGATAAAGGGCTAGTATCCAAAATGTATAAAGAACTTATCAAACTCAACACCCAAAGAACATATAATCCAATCAAGAAATGGCCCGAAGACATGAACAGACATTTTTCCAAAGAAGACATCCAAATGGCCAACAGGCACTTGAAAAAGTGCTCAACATCGCTCGGCATCAGGGAAATCCAAATCAAAACCTCAATGAGATACCACCTCACACTCGTCAGAATGGCTAAAATTAACAAGTCAGTGAAGACAGATTTTGGCGGGGTTGTGGAGAAAGGGGAACCCTCCTACACTGTTGGTGGGAATGCAAGCTGGTGCAACCACTCTGGAAAACACTATGGAGGATCCTCAAACAGTTGAAATTAGTGCTACCGTTCGATCCAGCAATTGACTACTGGGTAGTTAACACAAAGATTCAAATGTAGGGACCCGAAGGGGTACGTGTACCGCAATGTTTATAGCAACAATGTCCACAATAGTCAAACTGTGGAAAGAGCTAAGATGTCCATCGACAGATGAATGGATAAAGAAGAGGTGGTATATATACACAATGGAATATTATGCAGCCGTCAAAAGGAATGAGATGTTGCCATTTGCAAAGACGTGGATGGAACTGGAGGGTGTTATGTTGAGTGAAATAAGTCAATCAGGGAAAGACATGTATCGCATGACCTCACTGATATGAGGAATTCTTAATCTCAGGAAACAAACTGAGTGTTACTGGAGTGTTTGGGGGTGGGAGGGATGGGGTGGCTGGGTGATAGACATTGGGGAGAGTATGTGTTACGGTGAGCGCTGTGAATTGTGCAAGACTGTTGAATCACAGATCTGTACTTCTGAAAGAAAAAACGCAACATATTTTAAGAAAAAGTAAAAGAAGAAGATAACAGGAGAGGAAGAGAAGGGGAGTATGTCAGAGGGGGAGACGAACCATGACAGATGATGGACTCTGAAAAACAAAGTGAGGGTTCTAGAGGGGAGGGCGGTAGGGGTTTGGGTTAGCCTGGAGACGGGTATTGGGGAGGGCACGTTCTGCATGGAGCACTCGGTGTTATGAACAAACAATGAATCATGGAACACTGCACCAAAAACTAATGATGTAATATATGGTGATTAACATAACAATAAAAACGCTTTTGCACAGCAAAAGAAACAGTCCACAAAACCAAAAGACAACCGACAGAATGGGAGAAAATATTTGCAAATGACATATCAGATAAAGGGCTAGTCTCCAAAATCCATAAAGAACTTATCAAACTCAACACCCAAAGAACAAATAATCCAATCAAGAAATGGGCCGAAGACATGAACAGACATTTTTCCAAAGAAGACCTCCAAATGGCCAATAGGCACATGAAAAAGTGCTCAACATCGCTCGGCATGAGGGAAATCCAAATCAAACCCTCAATGAGATACCACCTCACACCCGTCAGAATGGCTAAAATTAACAAGTCAGGGAATGACAGATGTTGGCGGGGTTGTGGAGAAAGGGGAACCCTCCTACACTGTTGGTGGGAAGGCAAGCTGGTGCAACCACTCTGGAAAACACTATGGAGGATCCTCAAACAGTTGAAATTAGAGCTACCATTCGATCCAGCAATTGCACTACTGGGTATTTACCACAAAGATACAAATGTAGGGACCCGAACGGGTACGTGTACCCCAATGTTTATAGCAGCAATGTCCAAAATAGGTAAATTGTGGAAAGAGCGAAGATGTCCATCGGCAGATGAACGGATAAAGAAGAAGTGGTGTATATACACAATGGAATATTATACAGCCGTCAAAAGGAATGAGATCATGCCATTTGCAACGACGCGGATGGAACTGGAGGGTGCTATGTTGAGTGAAATAAGTGAATCAGAGAAATACACCTATCGCATGACTCACTGATATGAGGAATTTTTAATCTCAGGAAAGAAACTGTTTGAATGGAGTGGTTGGGGCTGGGAGGGATGGGTTGGCTGGGTGATAGACATTGGGGAAGTATGTGCCACGGTGAGCGCTGTGAATTGTGCAAGACTGTTGAATCACAGATCTGTACTTCTGAATCAAATAACGCAACATATATTAAGAAAAGAGAAAAAAAGAAATAGATAACAGGAGATGAAGAGAGGGGGAGTATGTCAGACGGGGAGACGAACCATGAGAGATGATGGACTCTGAAAAACAAACTGAGGGTTCTAGAGGGGAGGGGGGTATGGGGATCGGTTAGCCTGGTGATGGGTATTGAGGAGGGCACGTTCTGCATGGAGCAGTGGGTGTTATGAACAAACAATTAATCATGGAACAGTGCACCAAAAACTAATGATGTAATATATGGTGATTAACATAACAATAAAAAAATTAAAAAAAAAAGATTTTGCACAGCAAAAGAAACAGTCCACAAAACCAAAAGACAACCGACAGAATGGGAGAAAATATGTGCAAATGACATATCAGATAAAGGGCTAGTATCCAAAATCGATAAAGAACTTATCAAACTCAACACCCAAAGAACACATAATCCAATCAAGAAATGGGCCGAAGACATGAACAGACATTTTTTCAAAGAAGACATCCAAATGGCCAACAGGCACATGAAAAAGTGCTCAACATAGCTCGGTATCAGGGAAATCCAAATCAAAACCTCAATGAGATACCACCTCACACCCGTCAGAATGGCTAAAATTAACAAGTCAGGGAACGACAGATGTTGGTGGGCATGTGGAGAAAGGGGAACCCTCCTACACTGTTGGTGGAAATGCAAGCTGGTGCAACCACTCTGGAAAACACTATGGAGGATCCTCAAACAGTTGAAATTAGCGCTACCGTTCGATCCAGCAATTGACTACTGGGTGTTTAACACAAAGATACAAATGTAGGGACCCGAAGGTGTACGTGTACCCCAAAGTTTATAGCAGCAATGTCCACAATAGCCAAACTGTGGAAAGGGCCAAGATGTCCATCGACAGATGAATGGATAAAGAAGAGGTGGTATATATACACAATGGAATATTATGCAGCCTTCTAAAGGAATGAGATGTTGCCATTTGCAAAGACGTGGATGGAACTGGAGGGTGTTATGTAGAGTGAAATACGTCAATCAGAGAAAGACATGTATCGCATGACCTCACTGATATGAGGAATTCTTAATCTCAGGAAACAAACTGGGTTTTACTGGAGTGGTTGTGGGTGGGAGGGATGGGGTGGCTGGGTGATAGACATTGGGGAGGATATGTGCTACGGTGAGCACTGTCGATTGTGCAAGACTGTTGAATCACAGATCTGTACTTCTGAAACAAATAAAGCAACATATTTTAAGAAAAAGAAAAAGAAGAAGATAACAGGAGAGGAAGAGAAGGGGAGTATGTCAGAGGGGGAGACGAACCATGACAGATGATGGACTTTGAAAAACAAAATGAGGGTTCTAGAGGGGAGGGCGGTAGGGGTTCGGGTTTGCCTGGTGATGGGTATTGAGGAGGGCACGTTCTGCATGGAGGACTGGGTGTTATGAACAATGAATCATGGAACACTGCACCAAAAACTAATGATGTAATATATGGTGATTAACATAACAATAAAAAAGCTTTTGCACAGCAAAAGAAACAGCCCACAAAACCAAAAGACAACCGACAGAATGGGAGAAAATATTTGCAAATGACATATCAGATAAAGGGCTAGTATCCAAAATCTATAAAGAACTTATCAAACTCAACACCCAAAGAACAAATAATCCAATCAAGAAATGGGCCGAAGACATGAACAGACATTTTTCCAAAGAAGACCTCCAAATGGCCAATAGGCACATGAAAAAGTGCTCAACATCGCTCGGCATGAGGGAAATCCAAATCAATACCTCAATGAGATACCACCTCACACCCGTCAAAATGGCTAAAATTAACAAGTCAGGGAACGACAGATGTTGGCGGGGATGTGGAGAAAGGGGAAGCCTCCTACACTGTTGGTGGGAAGGCAAGCTTGTTTAAGCACTCTGGAAAACAGTATGGAGGTTCCTCAAAGAGTTGAAATTAGAGCTACCGTTCGATCCAGCAATTGACTACTGGGAATTTACCACAAAGATACAAATGTAGGGACCCGAAGGGGTACGTGTACCCAAAGTTTATAGCAGCAATGTCCACAATAACCAAACTGTGGAAAGAGCCAAGAGGTCCATCGACAGATGAATGGATAAAGAAGAAGTGGTATATATACACAAGGGAATATTATGCAGCCGTCAAAAGGAATGAGATCTTGCCATTTGCAATGACGTGGATGGAACTGGAGGGTGTTATGTTGAGTGAAATAGGTCACTCAGAGAAAGCCACGTATCGCATGACCTCACTGATATGAGGAATTCTTAATCTTAGGAAACAAACTGAGTGTTACTGGAGTGGTTGGAGGTGGGAGGGATGGGTTGGCTGGGTCATAGACATTGGGGAGTGTATGTGCCACGGTGAGCGCTGTGAATTGTGCAACACTGTTGAATCACAGATCTGTACTTCTGAATCAAATAACGCAACATATTTTAAGAAAAAAGAAAAAGAATTAGATAACAGGAGATGAAGAGAGGGGGAGTATGTCAGACGGGGAGAAGAACCATGAGAGATGATGGACTCTGAAAAACAAACTGAGGGTTCTAGAGGGGAGGGGGGTAGGGGGATCGGTTAGCCTGGTGATGGGTACAGAGGAGGGCAGGTTCTGCATGCAGCATTGGGTGTTATGAACAAACAATGAATCATGGAACACTGCACGAAAAACTAATGATGTAATATATGGTGCTTCACATAACAATAAAAAATTTAAAAAAAAGCTTTTGCAGAGCTAAAGAAACAGTCCACAAAACCAAAAGACACCCGACAGAATGGGAGAAAATATTTGCAAATGACATATCAGATAAAGGGCTAGTATCCAAAATCTATAACTAACTTATAAAACTCAACACCCAAAGAACATATAATCCAATCAAGAAAGGGGCCGAAGATATGAACAGACATTTTTCCAAAGAAGACATCCAAATGGCCAACAGGCACATGAAAAAGTGCTCAACATCGCTCGGCATCAGGGAAATCCAAATCAAAACTTCAATGAGATACCACCTCACACCCGTCAGAATGGCTAAAATTAACAAGTCAGGGAACGACAGATGTTGGCGGGGATGTGGAGAAAGGGGAACCCTCCTCCACTGTTGGTGGGAATGCAAGCTGGTGCAACCACTCTGGAAAACAGTATGGAGGATCCTCAAACAGTTGAAATTAGTGCTACCGTTCGATCCAGCAATTGACTACTGGGTATTTAACACAAAGATACAAATGTAGGGACCCGAAGGGGTACGTGTACCCCAAAGTCTATAGCAGCAATGTCCACAATAGCCAAACTGTGGAAAGAGCCAAGATGTCCATCGACAGATGAATGGATAAAGAAGAGGTGGAATATATACACAATGGAATATTATGCAGCCTTCAAAAGGAATGAGATGTTGCCATTTGCAAAGACGTGGATGGAACGGTAGGGTGTTATGTTGAGTGAAATAAGTCAATCAGAGAAAGACACGTATCGCATGACCTCACTGATATGAGGAATTCTTAATCTCAGGAAACAAACTGAGTGTTACTGGAGTGGTTGTGGGTGGGAGGGATGGGGTGGCTGGGTGATAGACAATGGGGACGGTATGTGCTACGGTGAGCGCTGTGCATTGTGCAAGACTGTTGAATCACAGATCTGTACTTCTGAAACAAATAACGCAACATATTTTAAGAAAAAGAAAAAGAAGATAACAGGAGAGGAAGAGAAGGGGAGTATGTCAGTGGGGGACACGAACCATGAGAGATAATGGACTCTGAAAAACAAAGGGAGGGTCTAGAGGGGAGGGCGGGAGGGGTTTGGGTTATCCTGGTGATGGGTATTGAGGAGGGCACGTTCTGCATGGAGCACTGGGTGTTATGAACAAACAATGAATCATGGAACACTGTAGGAAAAACTAATGATATAATATATGGTGATTAACATAACAATAAAAAATATTAAAAAAAGCTTTTGCACAGCTAAAGAAACAGTCCACAAAACCAAAAGACACCCGACAGAATGGGAGAAAATATTGACAAATGACATAGCAGATAGAGGGCTAGTATCCAAAATGTATAAAGAACTTATCAAACTCAACACCCAAAGAACATATAATCCAATCAAGAAATGGGCCGAAGACATGAACAGACATTTTTCCAAAGAAGACATCCATGGCCAACAGGCACATGAAAAAGTGCTAAACATCGCTCGGCATCAGGGAAATCAATCAAAACCTCAATGAGATACCACCTCACACCCGTCAGAATGGCTAAAATTAACAAGTCAGTGAAGACAGATTTTGGCGGGGTTGTGGAGAAAGGGGAACCCTCCTACACTGTTGGTGGGAATGCAAGCTGGTGCAACCACTCTGGAAAACACTATGGAGGATCCTCAAACAGTTGAAATTAGAGCTACCATTCGATCCAGCAATTGCACTACTGGGTATTTACCACAAAGATACAAATGTAGGGACCCGAACGGGTACGTGTACCCCAATGTTTATAGCAGCAATGTCCAAAATAGGTAAATTGTGGAAAGAGCGAAGATGTCCATCGGCAGATGAACGGATAAAGAAGAAGTGGTGTATATACACAATGGAATATTATACAGCCGTCAAAAGGAATGAGATCATGCCATTTGCAACGACGCGGATGGAACTGGAGGGTGCTATGTTGAGTGAAATAAGTGAATCAGAGAAATACACCTATCGCATGACTCACTGATATGAGGAATTTTTAATCTCAGGAAAGAAACTGTTTGAATGGAGTGGTTGGGGCTGGGAGGGATGGGTTGGCTGGGTGATAGACATTGGGGAAGTATGTGCCACGGTGAGCGCTGTGAATTGTGCAAGACTGTTGAATCACAGATCTGTACTTCTGAATCAAATAACGCAACATATATTAAGAAAAGAGAAAAAAAGAAATAGATAACAGGAGATGAAGAGAGGGGGAGTATGTCAGACGGGGAGACGAACCATGAGAGATGATGGACTCTGAAAAACAAACTGAGGGTTCTAGAGGGGAGGGGGGTATGGGGATCGGTTAGCCTGGTGATGGGTATTGAGGAG
The DNA here is from genome assembly GCF_037043125.1 of Eumetopias jubatus. Classification (NCBI taxonomy): domain Eukaryota; kingdom Metazoa; phylum Chordata; class Mammalia; order Carnivora; family Otariidae; genus Eumetopias; species Eumetopias jubatus. The sequence goes on from NW_028274868.1 coordinate 1,062,269, forward strand.
GGCACGTTCTGCATGGAGCAGTGGGTGTTATGAACAAACAATTAATCATGGAACAGTGCACCAAAAACTAATGATGTAATATATGGTGATTAACATAACAATAAAAAAATTAAAAAAAAAAGATTTTGCACAGCAAAAGAAACAGTCCACAAAACCAAAAGACAACCGACAGAATGGGAGAAAATATGTGCAAATGACATATCAGATAAAGGGCTAGTATCCAAAATCGATAAAGAACTTATCAAACTCAACACCCAAAGAACACATAATCCAATCAAGAAATGGGCCGAAGACATGAACAGACATTTTTTCAAAGAAGACATCCAAATGGCCAACAGGCACATGAAAAAGTGCTCAACATAGCTCGGTATCAGGGAAATCCAAATCAAAACCTCAATGAGATACCACCTCACACCCGTCAGAATGGCTAAAATTAACAAGTCAGGGAACGACAGATGTTGGTGGGCATGTGGAGAAAGGGGAACCCTCCTACACTGTTGGTGGAAATGCAAGCTGGTGCAACCACTCTGGAAAACACTATGGAGGATCCTCAAACAGTTGAAATTAGCGCTACCGTTCGATCCAGCAATTGACTACTGGGTGTTTAACACAAAGATACAAATGTAGGGACCCGAAGGTGTACGTGTACCCCAAAGTTTATAGCAGCAATGTCCACAATAGCCAAACTGTGGAAAGAGCCAAGATGTCCATCGACAGATGAATGGATAAAGAAGAGGTGGTATATATACACAATGGAATATTATGCAGCCTTCTAAAGGAATGAGATGTTGCCATTTGCAAAGACGTGGATGGAACTGGAGGGTGTTATGTTGAGTGAAATAAGTCAATCAGAGAAAGACATGTATCGCATGACCTCACTGATATGAGGAATTCTTAATCTCAGGAAACAAACTGGGTTTTACTGGAGTGGTTGTGGGTGGGAGGGATGGGGTGGCTGGGTGATAGACATTGGGGAGGATATGTGCTACGGTGAGCACTGTCGATTGTGCAAGACTGTTGAATCACAGATCTGTACTTCTGAAACAAATAAAGCAACATATTTTAAGAAAAAGAAAAAGAAGAAGATAACAGGAGAGGAAGAGAAGGGGAGTATGTCAGAGGGGGAGACGAACCATGACAGATGATGGACTTTGAAAAACAAAATGAGGGTTCTAGAGGGGAGGGCGGTAGGGGTTCGGGTTTGCCTGGTGATGGGTATTGAGGAGGGCACGTTCTGCATGGAGGACTGGGTGTTATGAACAAACAATGAATCATGGAACACTGCACCAAAAACTAATGATGTAATATATGGTGATTAACATAACAATAAAAAAGCTTTTGCACAGCAAAAGAAACAGCCCACAAAACCAAAAGACAACCGACAGAATGGGAGAAAATATTTGCAAATGACATATCAGATAAAGGGCTAGTATCCAAAATCTATAAAGAACTTATCAAACTCAACACCCAAAGAACAAATAATCCAATCAAGAAATGGGCCGAAGACATGAACAGACATTTTTCCAAAGAAGACCTCCAAATGGCCAATAGGCACATGAAAAAGTGCTCAACATCGCTCGGCATGAGGGAAATCCAAATCAAAACCTCAATGAGATACCACCTCACACCCGTCAAAATGGCTAAAATTAACAAGTCAGGGAACGACAGATGTTGGCGGGGATGTGGAGAAAGGGGAAGCCTCCTACACTGTTGGTGGGAAGGCAAGCTTGTTTAAGCACTCTGGAAAACAGTATGGAGGTTCCTCAAAGAGTTGAAATTAGAGCTACCGTTCGATCCAGCAATTGACTACTGGGTATTTACCACAAAGATACAAATGTAGGGACCCGAAGGGGTACGTGTACCCAAAGTTTATAGCAGCAATGTCCACAATAACCAAACTGTGGAAAGAGCCAAGATGTCCATCGACAGATGAATGGATAAAGAAGAAGTGGTATATATACACAAGGGAATATTATGCAGCCGTCAAAAGGAATGAGATCTTGCCATTTGCAATGACGTGGATGGAACTGGAGGGTGTTATGTTGAGTGAAATAGGTCACTCAGAGAAAGCCACGTATCGCATGACCTCACTGATATGAGGAATTCTTAATCTTAGGAAAGAAACTGAGTGTTACTGGAGTGGTTGGAGGTGGGAGGGATGGGTTGGCTGGGTCATAGACATTGGGGAGGGTATGTGCCACGGTGAGCGCTGTGAATTGTGCAACACTGTTGAATCACAGATCTGTACTTCTGAATCAAATAACGCAACATATTTTAAGAAAAAAGAAAAAGAATTAGATAACAGGAGATGAAGAGAGGGGGAGTATGTCAGACGGGGAGAAGAACCATGAGAGATGATGGACTCTGAAAAACAAACTGAGGGTTCTAGAGGGGAGGGGGTAGGGGGATCGGTTAGCCTGGTGATGGGTACAGAGGAGGGCAGGTTCTGCATGCAGCATTGGGTGTTATGAACAAACAATGAATCATGGAACACTGCACGAAAAACTAATGATGTAATATATGGTGCTTCACATAACAATAAAAAATTTAAAAAAAAGCTTTTGCAGAGCTAAAGAAACAGTCCACAAAACCAAAAGACACCCGACAGAATGGGAGAAAATATTTGCAAATGACATATCAGATAAAGGGCTAGTATCCAAAATCTATAACTAACTTATAAAACTCAACACCCAAAGAACATATAATCCAATCAAGAAAGGGGCCGAAGATATGAACAGACATTTTTCCAAAGAAGACATCCAAATGGCCAACAGGCACATGAAAAAGTGCTCAACATCGCTCGGCATCAGGGAAATCCAAATCAAAACTTCAATGAGATACCACCTCACACCCGTCAGAATGGCTAAAATTAACAAGTCAGGGAACGACAGATGTTGGCGGGGATGTGGAGAAAGGGGAACCCTCCTCCACTGTTGGTGGGAATGCAAGCTGGTGCAACCACTCTGGAAAACAGTATGGAGGATCCTCAAACAGTTGAAATTAGTGCTACCGTTCGATCCAGCAATTGACTACTGGGTATTTACCACAAAGATACAAATGTAGGGACCCGAAGGGGTACGTGTACCCCAAAGTCTATAGCAGCAATGTCCACAATAGCCAAACTGTGGAAAGAGCCAAGATGTCCATCGACAGATGAATGGATAAAGAAGAGGTGGAATATATACACAATGGAATATTATGCAGCCTTCAAAAGGAATGAGATGTTGCCATTTGCAAAGACGTGGATGGAACGGTAGGGTGTTATGTTGAGTGAAATAAGTCAATCAGAGAAAGACACGTATCGCATGACCTCACTGATATGAGGAATTCTTAATCTCAGGAAACAAACTGAGTGTTACTGGAGTGGTTGTGGGTGGGAGGGATGGGGTGGCTGGGTGATAGACAATGGGGACGGTATGTGCTACGGTGAGCGCTGTGCATTGTGCAAGACTGTTGAATCACAGATCTGTACTTCTGAAACAAATAACGCAACATATTTTAAGAAAAAGAAAAAGAAGATAACAGGAGAGGAAGAGAAGGGGAGTATGTCAGTGGGGGACACGAACCATGAGAGATAATGGACTCTGAAAAACAAAGGGAGGGTCTAGAGGGGAGGGCGGGAGGGGTTTGGGTTATCCTGGTGATGGGTATTGAGGAGGGCACGTTCTGCATGGAGCACTGGGTGTTATGAACAAACAATGAATCATGGAACACTGTAGGAAAAACTAATGATATAATATATGGTGATTAACATAACAATAAAAAATATTAAAAAAAGCTTTTGCACAGCTAAAGAAACAGTCCACAAAACCAAAAGACACCCGACAGAATGGGAGAAAATATTGACAAATGACATAGCAGATAGAGGGCTAGTATCCAAAATGTATAAAGAACTTATCAAACTCAACACCCAAAGAACATATAATCCAATCAAGAAATGGGCCGAAGACATGAACAGACATTTTTCCAAAGAAGACATCCATGGCCAACAGGCACATGAAAAAGTGCTAAACATCGCTCGGCATCAGGGAAATCAATCAAAACCTCAATGAGATACCACCTCACACCCGTCAGAATGGCTAAAATTAACAAGTCAGTGAAGACAGATTTTGGCGGGGTTGTGGAGAAAGGGGAACCCTCCTACACTGTTGGTGGGAATGCAAGCTGGTGCAACCACTCTGGAAAACACTATGGAGGATCCTCAAACAGTTGAAATTAGTGCTACAATTCGATCCAGCAATTGACTACTGGGTATTTAACACAAGTTTGAAATGTAGGGACCCGAAGGGGTACGTGTACCGCAATGTTTATAGCAACAATGTCCACAATAGCCAAAATGTGGAAAGAGCCAAGATGTCCATCGACAGACGAATGGATAAAGAAGTGGTGGTATATATTCACAATGGAATATTATGCAGCCTTCAAAAGGAATGAGATGTTGCCATTTGCAAAGACGTGGATGGAACTGGAGGGTGTTATGTTGAGTGAAATAAGTCAATCAGAGAAAGACATGTATCGCATGACCTCACGGATATGAGGAATTCTTAATCTCAGGAAAAACACTGAGTGTTACTGGAGTGGTTGGGGGTGGGAGGGATGGGGTGGCTGGGTGATAGACATTGGGGAGAGTATGTGCTACGGTGAGCGCTGTGAATTGTGCAAGACTGTTGAATCACAGATCTGTACTTCTGAAACAAATAAAGCAACATATTTTAAGAAAAAGTAAAAGAAGAAGATAACAGGAGAGGAAGAGAAGGGGAGTATGTCAGAGGGGGAGACGAACCATGACAGATGATGGACTCTGAAAAACAAAGTGAGGGTTCTAGAGGGGAGGGCGGTAAGGGTTTGGGTTAGCCTGGAGATGGGTATTGGGGAGGGCACGTTCTGCATGGAGCACTCGGTATTATGAACAAACAATGAATCATGGAACACTGCACCAAAAACTAATGATGTTATATATGGCGATTAACATAACAATAAAAACGCTTTTGCACAGCAAAAGAAACAGTCCACAAAACCAAAAGACAACCGACAGAATGGGAGAAAATATTTGCAAATGACATATCAGATAAAGGGCTAGTCTCCAAAATCCATAAAGAACTTATCAAACTCAACACCCAAAGAACAAATAATCCAATCAAGTAATGGGTCGAAGACATGAACAGACATTTTTCCAAAGAAGACCTCCAAATGGCCAATAGGCACATGAAAAAGTGCTCAACATCGCTCGGCATGAGGGAATTCCAAATCAAACCCTCAATGAGATACCACCTCACACCCGTCAGAATGGCTAAAATTAACAAGTCAGGGAATGACAGATGTTGGCGGGAAGTGGAGAAAGGGGAACCCTCCTACACTGTTGGTGGGAAGGCAAGCTGGTGCAACCACTCTGGAAAACACTATGGAGGATCCTCAAACAGTTGAAATTAGAGCTACCATTCGATCCAGCAATTGCACTACTGGGTATTTACCACAAAGATACAAATGTAGGGACCCGAACGGGTACGTGTACCCCAATGTTTATAGCAGCAATGTCCAAAATAGGTAAATTGTGGAAAGAGCGAAGATGTCCATTGACAGATGAACGGATAAAGAAGAAGTGGTGTATATACACAATGGAATATTATACAGCCGTCAAAAGGAATGAGATCTTGCCATTTGCAACGACGCGGATGGAACTGGAGGGTGTTATGTTGAGTGAAATAAGTGAATCAGAGAAATACACCTATCGCATGACTCACTGATATGAGGAACTTTTAATCTCAGGAAAGAAACTGTTTAAATGGAGTGGTTGGGGCTGGGAGGGATGGGTTGGCTGGGTGATAGACATTGGGGAGGTATTTGCCACGGTGAGCGCTGTGAATTGTGCAAGACTGTTGAATCACAGATCTGTACTTCTGAATCAAATAACGCAACATATTTTAAGAAAATAGAAAAAAAGAAATAGATAACAGGAGATGAAGAGAGGGGGAGTATGTCAGACGGGGAGACGAACCATGAGAGATGATGGACTCTGAAAAACAAACTGAGGGTTCTAGAGGGGAGGGGGGTATGGGGATCGGTTAGCCTGGTGATGGGTATTGAGGAGGGCACGTTCTGCATGGAGCAGTGGGTGTTATGAACAAACAATTAATCATGGAACAGTGCACCAAAAACTAATGATGTAATATATGGTGATTAACATAACAATAAAAAAATAAAAAAAAAAAGATTTTGCACAGCAAAAGAAACAGTCCACAAAACCAAAAGACAACCGACAGAATGGGAGAAAATATGTGCAAATGACATATCAGATAAAGGGCTAGTATCCAAAATCTATAAATAAATTATAAAACTCAACACCCAAAGAACATATAATCCAATCAAGAAATGGGCCGAAAACATGAACAGACATTTTTCCAAAGAAGACATCCAAATGGCCAACAGGCACATGAAAAAGTGCTCAACATCGCTCGGCATGAGGGGAATCCAAATCAAAACCTCAATGAGATACCACCTCACACCCGTCAAAATGGCTAAAATTAACAAGTCAGGGAACGACAGATGGCGGGGATGTGGAGAAAGGGGAACCCTCCTCCACTGTTGGTGGGAATGCAAGCTGCTGCAGCCTCTCTGGAAAACAGTATCGAGGTTCCTCAAACAGTTGAAATTCGAGCTACTGTTCGAGCCAGCAATTGCACTACAGGGTATTTACCAGAACGTTACAAATGTAGGGACCAGAAGGGGTACGTGTACCCCAGTGTTTATAGCAGCAATGTCCACAATAGCCAAACTGTGGAAAGAGCCAAGATGTCCAGCGACAGATGAACGGATAAGGAAGACGTGGTATATATTCACAATGGAATATTATGCAGCCGTCAAAGGAATGAGATCTTGCCATTTGCAACGACGTGGATGGAACTGGATGGTGTTATGTTGAGTGAAATAAGTCAATCAGAGAAAGACACGTATCGCATGACGTCACTGATATGAGGAATTCTTAATCTCAGGAAACAAACTGAGTGTTACTGGAGTGGTTGGGGGTGGGAGAGATGGGGTGGCTGGGTGATAGACATTGGGGAGGGTATGTGCTACGGTGAGCGCTCTGAATTGTGCAAGACTGTTGAATCACAGATCTGTACTTCTGAATCAAATAACGCAACATATTTTAAGAAGAAAGAAAAAGAAGAAGATAACAGGAGAGGAAGGGAAGGGGAGTATGTCAGAGGGGAGACGAACCATGAGAGATGATGGACTCTGAAAAACAAACTGAGGGTTCGATAGGGGAGGGTGGTAGGGGCATATGTTAGCCTGGTGATGGGTATTGAGGAGGGCACGTTCTGCATGGAGCACTGGGTGTTATGAACAAACAATGAATCATGGAACACTGCACCAAAAACTAATGATGTAATATATGGTGATTAACATAACAATTAAAAAAATAAAAAAAAAAACACTGAGGGAATGGAAGGCCGGTGTCGGATACGCCTCTCGGCTCAGCTCTTGTTCCTGTGGCTAGTACCCTTGCCCCGGTGTACTTGCAGGCCGAGAGCCAACCAACTCACTCGGTGGAAACACACTGCAGAAAACACCGATTTCGGCCAATTTGGCCTTCCTGAGGGGGGAATCCTTTTGCTCTGTGAATGCGGGCGAGCACTGCCAGCGAGGCCAAAACCATTTTCGAGGGAGCCTGAGGCTGCGGTAGAAGGGAGAACACAACTCCCCACTTCTTTCCTGAAGCCAGCCCAGCGGCCGCCCCCTTGAGCATGCAAGTCTCACTGCTCGCGTACCAACGCAAGGAAACAGTAAGGTAAGGGACCGTGTTGTACAGAGCCTCACTGTTCCAGAGAGTGGAAACACTTGGAGTGTGTGTGCGTGAGAGCCCGGAAGACGAGTCCCCTACTTTACTGGGCGAGTGAAACGAACACGGGCAGCCGCACGTCTCCCACCAGCTCTCAGTGGTAGAATGCTAGCACTCCTTCGGCATGTGTGCGTGCAGGCCTAAGTTGCAGGCCCCTCCCTGGAAGGCACAACACTGTGGAGAAACCGCACTTTACCTCCCGCCGTTCCCTAGCGGAGAGGACGCTGTATGCTGTGCGCTGTGCCTGAGAGTCCGGCGAACGGCTTCCCTATGTAAAACCGAGGGAAAGAAAGGCCGGTGCCAGAGACGCCTCTGGGCTCAGCTCTTGTTCCTGAGGTAGTACCCTTGCCCCGGTGTGCTTGCAGCCCGAGAGCCAACCTCCTAAGTCCAGGGAACCACTCTGTAGAAATTCCTTACTTCGGCCAGACTAGGCCTTCCTGAGGGTGGAAACCTTTTGCTGTGTGAATCCGGGCGAGCTCTGCCAGCAAGTCCAAAACGATTTTCCGAGGGAGACTGAGGCCGCGGCAGAAGGGAGAACACAACTCCCCACTTGTTTCCTGAAGTCAGCCTAGGGCCGCCCCCTTGGGTATTCAAGTCTCACTGTTCGCGTACCAAAACAAAGAAAGCGTACTGTGGGAGAACCGTGTTATAGATAGCCTCATCGTTGTGGGGAGTGGGAACACAGGCAGTGCCTGTGCGTAAGAGCCTGGCATACGAGTCCCCTAAGTTCCTGGGCGAGAGAAACGGATTCGTGCAGCCGCACCTCTCCCACCAGCTCTCAGGATCAGAATGCTAGCACTCCTCCGGCCTGTGTGCGTGCAGGCCTGCGTTGAAGGCCCCTCCCTGGAAGGCACAACACTGTGGAGAAACCGCGCTTTAGCTCACGGCGGTCCCTAGCGGAGAGGAAGCTGTATGCTGTGCGCTGTGCTTGAGAGTCCGGCGAACGGCTTCCCTATGTAAAATCGAGGGAAAGAAAGGCCGGTGCCGGAGACGCGTCTCGGCTCAGCTCTTGTCCTGGGGCTAGTACCGTTGCCCCTGTGTGCTTGCAGGCCGAGAGCCAATCTCCTAAGTCGTGGGAACCACACTGTAGAAATTCCTTACTTCGATAGGACTAGGCCTTCCTGAGGGTGGAAGCCTTTTGCTGTGTGAACGCGGGCGAGCACTGCCAGCGAGTCCAAAACCATTTTCCGAGGGAGACTGAGGCCGCGGCAGAAGGGAGAACACAACTCCCCACTTGTTTCCTAAAGTCAGGCCTGAGGCCGCCCCCTTGACCATGCAAGACTCACTGCTCGCGAAACAACGCACGGAAACAGTAGGGTAGGGTACCGGGTTGTACAGAGCCTCAGTGTTCCGGTGAGTGGAAACACTTGGAGTGTGTGTGCATGCGAGCCTGGGAGACGTGTCCACTACGTTATAGGGCGAGAGAAACGAACTCGGTAGCCGCAACTCTCCCACCAGCTCTCAGTGGCAGAATGGTAGCACTCCTGCCGCATGTTTGCCTCTAAGCCTAAGTTGAAGGACCCTATTTGAAAGGCCCAACCCTGTGGAGAAACCGCGCTTTAGCTCCCGCCGGTCCCTAGCGGCGAAAAAGTTGTATTTTGTGCGCTGTGCTTGAGAGCCCAGCGAACGGCTTCCTTATGGAAAACCGAGGGAAAGGAAGGCCGGTGTCGGAGACGCCTCTCGGCTCAGCTCTTGTTCCTGCGTCTAGTAACGTTGCCCCGGTGTGCTTGCAGGCCGAGAGCCAAGCACCTAAGTCGAGGGAAACACACTGTAGAAAATCCCGTCTTCGGCCAGATTAGGCCGTCCTGAGAGTAGAAACCTTTTGCTGTGTGAATGCGGGCGAGCACTGCCAGCGAGTCCAAAACCATTTTCTGAGGCAGACTGAGGCCACGGCAGAAGGGAGAACACAACTCCCTACTTGTTTCCTGAAGCCAGGCCTGCGGCCGCCCCCTTACCCATGCAAGTCTCACTGCTCGCGTACCAACGCAAGGAAAGAGTGGGGTAGGAGACCGTGTTGTACAGAGCCTCACTGCTCCGGAGAGTGGAAACACTTGGAGTGTGTGTGCATGAGAGCTTGGGAGACGAGTCCCCTACGTTACTGGGCGAGAGAAGCGAACTCGAGCAGCCGCACCTCTCCCACCAGCTCTCAGTGGCAGAATGCTAGCACTCCTCCTCCATGTGTGCCTGCAGGCCTAAGTTGAAGGCCCCTCCTTGAAAGGCACAACACTGTGGAGAAACCGCGCTTTAACTCCCGCCGGTCCACAGTGTTGTGCCTTCCACAGAGAGGCCTGCAACTTAGGCCTGCACACACACAGGCCGGAGGAGTGCTAGCATTCTGACACTGAGATGGTGGGAGTGGTGTGGCTTCACGAAACCGTTTCTCTCGCCCAGTAACTTAGGGGACTCGTATGCCAGGCTCTTACGCACAGGCACTGCCTGTGTTCCCACTCCCCACAACAATGAGGCTATCTATAACACGGTTCTCCTACAGTACTGTTTCTTTGTTTTGGTACGCGAGCAGTGAGACTTGAATAACCAAGGGGGCGGCCCTGGGTTGGCTTCAGGAAACAAGTGGGGAGTTCTGTTCTCCCTTCTGCCGCGGCCTCAGTCTCCCTCCGAAAATCGCTTTGGACTTGCTGGCAGTGCTCGCCCGCATTCACACAGCAAAAGGTTTCCACCCTCAGGAAGGCCTAGTCTGGCCGAAGTAAGGAATTTCTACAGTGTAGTTCCCTGGACTTAGGAGGTTGGCTCTCGGCCTGCAAGCACACCGGGGCAAGGGTACCACCACAGGAACAAAAGCTGAGCCGAGAGGCGTCTCCGGCACCGGCCTTTCTTTCCCTCGGTTTTACATAGGGAAGCCGTTCGCCGGACTCTCAGGCACAGCGCACAGCATACAGCGTCCTCTCCGCTAGACAACGGCGGGAGGTAAAGCGCGGTTTCTCCACAGTGTTGTGCCTTCCAGGGAGGGGCCTGCAACTTAGGCCTGCACTCACACAGGCCGGAGGAGTGCTAGCATTCTGCCACTGAGAGCTGGTGGGAGAGGTGCGGATGCCCGAGTTCGTTTCTTTCGCCCAGTAACGTAGGGGACTCGTCTCCCAGGCTCTGACGCACACACACTCCAAGTGTTTCCACTCACGGGAACAGTGAGGCTCTGTACAACACGGTCCCCTACCCTACTGTTTCCTTGCTTTGGTACGCGAGCAGTGAGAGTTGCATGGTAAAGGTGGCGGCCGCAGGCCTGGCTTCAGGAAACAAGTGGGGAGTTGTGTTCTCCCTCCTGCCGCGGGCTCAGTCTCCCTCGCTAAATGGTTTTGGAATCGCTGGCAGTATTCCCCCCCCCATTCACACAGCAAAAGCTTTAGACCCTCAGGAAGGCCTAATCTGGCCAAAGTCGGGAATTTCTACAGTGTGTTTTCCTCGACTAAGGTGGTTGGCTCTCGGCCTGCAAGCACACCGGGGCAACGTTACTAGACGCAGGAACAAGAGCTGAGCCGAGAGGCGTCTCCGGCACCGGCCTTTCTTTCCCTCGGTTTTACATAGAGAAGCCGTTCGCCTGGCTCTCAAGCACAGCGCACAGCATTCATCATTTTCTCCGCTACGGACCGGCGGGAGTTAAAGCGCGGTTTCTCCACAGTGTTGTGCCTTTCAAGGAGGGGCCTTCAACTTAGGCCTGTAGGCACACATGGAGGAGGAGTGCTAGCATTCTGCCAGTGAGAGCTGGTGGGAGAGGTGCGGCTGCCCGAGTTCCTTTCTCTCGCCCAGTAACGTAGGGCACTCGTATACTAGGCTCTCACGCACACACACTCCAGGTGTTTCCACTCTCCGGAACAGTGAGGCTCTACACCAGGGTACCCTACCCTACTGTTTCCTTGCGTTGTTACAGGAGCAGTGGGACTTGCATGCTCAAGGGGGCAGCTGCTGCCCTGGCTTCAGGAAACAAGTGGGGAGTTGTGTTCTCCATTCTGCCGCAGCCTCAGTCTCCCTCCGAAAATGGTTTTGGACTCGCTGGCAGTGCTCGCCCGCATTCACACAGCAAAATGTTTCCACCCTCAGGAAGGCCTAGTCTAGCCGAAGTAAGGAATTTCTACAGTGTGCTTCCCTCGACTTAAGTGGTTGGTTCTCGGCCTGCAAGCACCCCGGGGCAACGGTACTAGCCCCAGGAACAAGAGCTGAGCCGAGAGGCGTCTCCGGCCCCGGCCTTTCTTTTCCTCAGTTTTACATAGGGAAGCCGTTCGCCGGACTCTCAAGCACAGCGCACAGCATACAGCGTCCTCTCCGCTAGGGCCCGGCGGGATCTAAAGCGCGGTTTCTCCACAGTGTTGGGCCTTCCCAGGAGGGGCCTGCAACCTAGGCCTGCACGCACCCATTCCGGAGGAGTGCTAGCATTCTGCCACTGAGAGCTGGTTTGAGAGGTGCGGCTGCCCGAGTTCGTTTCTATCACCCAATAACGTAGTGGACTCGTCTCCCAGGGTCTCACGCACACACATTCCAAGTGTTTCTACTCTCGGGAACAGTGAGGCTCTGTAAAACACGGTCCCCTAACCTACTGTTTCCTTGCGTTGGTACGCGAGCAGTGAGACTTGCATGCACAAGTGGGCAGCGGCAGGACTGACTTCAGGAAACAAGTGGGGAGTTGTGTTCTCCCCTCTGCCGCGGCCTCAGTCTCCCTCGGAAAATGGTTTTGGACTTGCTGGCAGGGCTCGCCCGCATTCACACAGCAAAATGTTTCCACCCTCAGGAAAGCCTAGTCTAGCCGAAGTAAGGAATTTCTACAGTGTGCTTCCCTCGACCTGGAGGTTGGCTCTCGGCCTGCAAGCACCCCGGGGCAACGGTACTAGCCCCAGGAACAAGAGCTGAGCCGAGAGGCGGCTCCGGCCCCGGCCTTTCTTTTCCTCGGTTTTACATAAGGATGCCGTTCGTCGGGCTCTCAAGCACAGCGAACAGCATACAGCGTCCTCTCCACTAGGGACCGGCGGGAGCTAAGGCGCGGGTTCTCCACAGTGTTGTGCCTTCCCGGGAAGGGTCTCCAACTTAGGCCTGCACGCACACAGGCCGGAGGAGTGCTAGCATTCTGATACTGAGAGCTGGTGGGAGAGGTGCGGCTGCACGAATCCGTTTCTCTCGCCCAGTAACTTAGGGGACTCGTCTGCCAGGCTCTGACGCACAGGCACTCCAGGTGTTCCAACTACCCGCAGCAGTGAGGCTATGTACAACACGGTTCCCCTACATTACTGTTTCTTTGTTTTGGTAAGCGAGCATTGAGACTTGCAAGCCCAAGGGGGCGGCCGCTGGGCTGGCTACCGGAAACAAGAGGGGAGTTGTGTTCTCCCTTCTGCCGCGGCCTCAGTCTCCCTCGGAAAATGGTTTTGGACTCGCTGGCTGTTCTGGCCCGCATTCATACAGCAAAAGGTTTCCACCCTCAGGAAGGCCTAATCTGCCCGAGGTCGGGAATTTCTACACTGTGTTTCCCTCGACTTATTTGGTTGGCTCTCGGCCTGCAAGCACACCGGGGCAAGGGTACTAGCCCCAGGAACAAAAGCTGAGCCGAGAGGCGTCTCCGGCTCCGGCCTTTCTTTCCCTCGGTTTTACATAGGGAAGCCGTTCGCCGGGCTCTCAAGCACAGCGCAGAGGATACAGCGTCCTCTCCGCTAGGAAACGGTGGGATCTAAAGCGCGGTTCCTGCAGAGTGTTGGGACTTTCAAGGAGAGTCCTGAAACATAGGCCTACACGCACACATGCTGGAGGAGTGCTAGCATTCTGCCACTGAGAGCTGGTGGGAGAGGTGCGGATGCCCGAGTTCGTTTCTCTCGCCCAGTAACGTAGGGGACTCCTCTCCCAGGCTCTCATGCACACACACTCCAAGTGTTTCCACTCTCCGGAACAGTGAGGCTCTACAGCACGGTACCCTACCCTACTGTTTCCTTGCGTTGGTACGCGAGCAGTGAGAGTTGGATGGTAAAGGTGGCGGCCGCAGGCCTGGCTTCAGGAAACAAGTGGGGAGTTGTGTTCTCCCTTCTGCCGCGGCCTCAGTGTCCCTCGGAAAATGGTTCTGGACTCGCTGGCAGTGCTCGCCTGCATTCACACAGCAAAAGGTTTCCACCCTCAGGACGGCCTAGTCTGGCCAGTGGAACGAATTACATAGGGAAGCCGTTCGCCGGACTCTCAAGCACAGCGCACAGCATACAGCGTTCTCTCCGCTAGGGACCGGCGGGAGCTAAAGCGCGGTTTCTCCACAGTGTTGTGCCTTCCAGGGACGGGCCTGCAACTTAAGCCTGCACGCACACAGGCCGGAGGACTGCTAGCATTCTGCCACTGAGAGCTGGTGCGAGAGGAGCGGTTGCCCGAGTTCGTTTCTCTAGCCCAGTAACGTAGGGAACTCGTCTCCCAGGCTCTCACGCACACACACTCCAAGTGTTTCCACTCTCCGGAACAGTGAGGCTCGGTACAACACGGTCCCCTACCTTACTGTTTCCTTGTGTTAGTACGAGAGTGAGACTTGCAGGGTTAAGGGGCGGCCGCAGGCCTGGCTTCAGGAAACAAGTGGGGAGTTGTGTTCTCCCTTCTGCCGCGGCCTCAGTCTCCCTCGGAAAATGGTTTTAGACTCGCTGGCAGTGCTCGCCCGCATTCACAGAGCAAAAGGTTTTGACCCTCAGGAAGGCCTAAACGGCCGAAGTCGGGGTTTTCTACAGTGTGTTTCCCTCGACTTAGGTGGTTGGTTCTCGGCCTGCAAGCACACCGGGGCAAGGGTACTAGCCCCAGGAACAAGAGCTGAGCCAAGAGGGGTCTCCGCCACCGGCCTTTCTTTCCCTCGGTTTTACATAAGGAAGCCTTTCGCCGGGCTCTCAAGCACAGCGCACAGAATACAGCGTCCTCTCCGCTAGGGACAGGCGGGAGCTTAAGCGCGGTTTCTCCACAGTGTTGGGCCTTTCAAGGAGGGGCCTGCAACTTAGGCCTGCACGCACACATGCTGAAGGAGTGCTAGCATTCTACCACTGGGAGCTGGTGGGAGACGTGCGGCTGCCCGAGTTCGTTTCTCTCGCCGGGTAAAGTAGGGGACTCTTCTCCCAGACTCTCACGCACACACACTTCAAGTGTTTCCACTCTCCGGAACCGTGAGGCTCTGTGCAACGTGGTCCCCTACCCTACTGTTTCCGTGCGTTGGTAAGGGAGCAGTGAGACTTGTATGCTCAAGGGGGTGGCCGCAGGCCTGGCTTCAGGAAACAAGTGGGGAGTTGTGTTCTCCCTTCTGCGGCGACCTCAGTGTCCCTCGGAAAATGGTTTTGGACTCGCTGGCTGTTCTCGCCCGCATTCATACAGCAAAAGGTTTCCACCCTCAGGAAGGCCTAATCTGGCCGAACACGGGAATTTCTACAGTGTGTTTCCCTCGACTTAGTTGCTTGGCCATCGGCCTGCGAGCACACCGTGGCAAGGGTACCAGCCCAAGGAACAAGAGCTGAGCCGAGAGGCGTCTCCGCCACCGGCCTTTCTTTATCTCAGTTTTACATAAGGAAGCCGTTCGCCGGGCTCTCAAGCACAGCGCACAGCATACAGCGTCCTCTCCGCTACAGACCGGCGGGAGGTAAAGCGCGGTTTCTCCACAGTGTTGGGCCTTTCAAGGAGAGTCCTGAAACATAGGCCTGCACGCACTCATGTTGGAGGAGTGCTAGCATTCTGCCACTGAGAGCTGGTGGGAGAGGTGAGGATGCCCGAGTTCGTTTCTCTCGCCTAGTAACGTAGGGGCCTCCTCTACCAGGCTCTCACGCACACACACTCCAAATGTTTCCACTCTCCGGAACAGTGAGGCTCTACAACACGATACCCTACCCTACTGTTTCCTTGCGTTGGTACGCGAGCAGTGAGAGTTGTATGGTAAAGGGGGCGGCCGCAGGCCTGGCTTCAGGAAACAAGTAGGGAGTTGTGTTCTCCCTTCTGCCGCGGCCTCAGTCTCCCTCGGAAAATGGTTCTGGACTCGATGGCAGTGCTTGCCCGCATTCACACAGCCAAAGGTTTCCACCCTCAGGAAGGCCTAATTTGGCCGAAGTCGGGATTTTGTAGTGTGTTTCACTCGACTTGGCTCTCGGCCTGCAAGCACACCGGGGCAAGGTTACTAGCCCCAGGAACAAGAGGTGGGCCGAGAGGCGTCTCCGCCACCGGCCTTTCTTTCCCTCGGTTTTACTTAAGGAAGCCGTTCGCCGGGCTCTCAAGCACAGTGCACAGCATACAGCGTCCTCTCCGCTACGGACCGGCGGGAGGTAAAGCGCGCTTTCTCCACAGTGTTGTGCCTTCCAGGGTGGGGCCTGCAACTTAGGCCTGCACGTACACAGGCCTGAGGAGTGCTAGCATTCTGATCCTGAGAGCTGGTGGGCGAGGTGCGGCTGCACGAATCCGTTTCTCTCGCCCAGGAACTTAGGGGACTCGTGTGCCAGGGTCTTACGCACAGGCACTCCAGGTGTTCCCACTCCCCGCAACAGTGAGGCTATCTACAACAGGGTTCCGCTACAGTACTGTTACGTTGTTTTAGTACGCGAGCAGTGAGACTTGCATTCCCAAGGGGGCGGCCGCTGGGCTGGCTTGAGGAAGCAAGTGGGGAGTTGTGTTCTCCGTTCTGCCGTGACCTCAGTCTCCCTCAGAAAATGGTTTTGGACTCGCTGGCAGTTCTCGCCCGGATTCATACAGCAAAAGGTTTTGACCCTCAGGAAGGCCTAATCTTGCCGAAGACGGGATTTTCTACAGTGTGTTTCCCTCGACTGAGTTGGTTGGCTCTCGGCCTGCAAGCACACCGGGGCAAGGGTACTAGCCCCAGGAACAAGAGCTGAGCCGAGAGGCGTCTCCAGCACCGGCCTTTCTTTCCCTCGGTTTTACATAGGGAAGCCGTTCGCCGGGCTCTCAAGCACAGCGCCGAGCATACAGCCTCCTCTCTGCTAGGGACCAGGGGAGCTAAAGCGCGGTTTCTCCACAGTGTTGGGCCTTTCAAGGAGGGGCCCGCAACTTAGGCCTGCACGCACACATGCCGGCGGAATGCTAGCATTCTGCCACTGAGAGCTGGTGGGAGAGGTGCGGCTGCCCGAGTTCGTTTCTCTCACCCAGCAAAGTAGGGGACTCCTCTCCCAGGCTCTCACGCAGATACACTCCAAGTGTTTCCACCCTCGAGAACAGTGAGGCTCTGTACAACACGGTCCCCTACCCTACTGTTTCTGTGCGTTGGTACCCGAGAAATGAGAGTTGCATGTGTAAGGGGGCGGCCGCAGGCCTGGATTCAGGAATCAAGTGGGGAGTTGTGTTCTCCCTTCTGCCGCGGCCTCAGTCTCCCTCGGAAAATGGTTTTGGACTCGCTGGCAGTGCTCGCCCGCATTCGCACAGCAAAACGTTTCCACCCTCAGGAAGGCCTAAACTGGCCGAAGTCGGGATTTTCTGCAGTGTGTTTCCCTCGACTGAGTTGGATGGCTCTCGGCCCGCAAGCACACCGGGGCAAGAGTACTAGCCTCAGGAACAAGAGCTGAGCCGAGAGGCGTCTCCACCACCGGCATTTCTTTCCCTCCGTTTTACATAAGGAAGCCGTTCGCCGGGCTCTCAAGCACAGCACACAGCATACAGCGTGCTCTCCGCTAGGGACCGGCGGGAGCTAAAGCGCGCTTTCTCCACAGTGTTGGGCCTTTCAAGGAGGGCCCTGCACCTTCGGCCTGCACGCACACAGGCCGGAGGAGTGCTAGCGTTCTGCCACTGAGAGCTGTTGCGAGACGTGCGGATGCCCGAGTTCGTTTCTTTCGCCCAGTAAAATAGGGGACTCGTCTCCCAGGCTCTCACGCACACACACTCCAAGTGTTTCCACTCTCCGGAACAGTGAGGCTCTGTATAACACGGTCTCCTACCCTACTATATCCTTGCGTTGGTACGCGACCAGTGAGACCTGTATGCTGAAGGGGGCGGCCGCAGGCCTGACTTCAGGAATCAAGTGGGGAGTTGTGTTCTCCCTTCTGCCGCGGCCTCAGTCTCCCTCGCTAAATGGTTTTGGACTCGCTGGCAGTGCTCGCCCGCATTCACACTGCAAAGTGTTCGACCTTCAGGAAGGCCTAATCTGGCCGAAGTCGGGATTATCTACAGTGTGTTTCCCTCGACTTAGGAGGTTCGCTCTCGGCCTGCAAGCACACCGGGGCAAGGTTACTAGCCGCAGGAATAAGAGCTGAGCCGAGAGGCGTCTCCGGCACCGGCCTTTCTTTCCCTCGATTTTACATAAGGATGCCGTTCGCCGGGCTCTCAAGCACAGCGAACAGCATACAGCGTCCTCTCCGCTAGGGACCGGCGGGAGCTAAAGCGCGGGTTCTCCACAGTGTTGTGCCTTCCCGGGAAGGGCCTCCGACTTAGGCCTGCACGCACACAGGCCGGAGGAGTGCTAGCATTCTGATACTGAGAGCTGGTGGGAGAGGTGCGGGTGCACGAATCCGTTTCTCTCGCCCAGTAACTTAGGGCACTCGTCTGCCAGGCTCTGACGCACAGGCACTCCAGGTGTTCCAACTACCCGCAGCAGTGAGGCTATGTACAACACGGTTCCCCTACATTACTGTTTCTTTGTTTTGGTCAGCGAGCAGTGAGACTTGCAAGCCCAAGGGGGCGGTCGCTGGGCTGGCTACCGGAAACAAGAGGGGAGTTGTGTTCTCCCTTCTGCCGCGGCCTCAGTCTCCCTCGGAAAATGGTTTTGGACTCGCTGGCTGTTCTGGCCCGCATTCATACAGCAAAAGGTTTCCACCCTCAGGAAGGCCTAATCTGCCCGAGGTCGGGAATTTCTACAGTGTGTTTCCCTCGACTTAGTTGCTTGGCCATCGGCCTGCGAGCACACCGTGGCAAGGGTACCAGCCCAAGGAACAAGAGCTGAGCCGAGAGGCGCCTCCGGCACCGGCCTTTCTTTCCCTCGGTTTTACATAGAGAAGCCGTTCGCCTGGCTCTCAAGCACAGCGCACAGCATTCATCATTTTCTCCGCTAGGGAGCGGCGTGAGTTAAAGCGCGGTTTCTCCACAGTGTTGTGCCTTTCAAGGAGGGGCCTTCAACTTAGGCCTGTAGGCACACATGGAGGAGGAGTGCTAGCATTCTGCCAGTGAGAGCTGGTGGGAGAGGTGCGGCTGCCCGAGTTCCTTTCTCTCGCCCAGTAACGTAGGGCACTCGTATACCAGGCTCTCACGCACACACACTCCAGGTGTTTCCACTCTCCGGAACAGTGAGGCTCTACACCAGGGTACCCTACCCTACTGTTTCTTTGCGTTGGTACACGAGCAGTGGGACTTGCATGCTCAAGGGGGCAGCCGCTGCCCTGGCTTCAGGAAACAAGTGGGGAGTTGTGTTCTCCCTTCTGCCGCGGCCTCAGTCTCCCTCGGAAAATGGTTTTGGACTCGCTGGCAGTGCTCGCCCGCATTCACACAGCAAAATGTTTCCACCCTCAGGAAGGCCTAGTCTAGCAGAAGTTAGGAATTTCTACAGTGTGTTTCCCTCGACTTAAGTGGTTGGTTCTCGGCCTGCAAGCACCCCGGGGCAACGGTACTAGCCCCAGGAACAAGAGCTGAGCCGAGAGGCGTCTCCGCCAGCGGCCTTTCTTTATCTCAGTTTTACATAAGGAAGCCGTTCGCCGGGCTCTCAAGCACAGCGCACAGCATACAGCGTCCTCTCCGCTACAGACCGGCAGATGGTAAAGCGCGGTTTCTCCACAGTGTTGGGCCTTTCAAGGAGAGTCCTGAAACATAGGCCTGCACGCACTCATGTTGGAGGAGTGCTAGCATTCTGCCACTGAGAGCTGGTGGGAGAGGTGCGGATGCCCGAGTTCGTTTCTCTCGCCTAGTAACGTAGGGGCCTCGTCTACCAGGCTCTCACGCACACACACTCCAAATGTTTCCACTCTCCGGAACAGTGAGGCTCTACAACACGATACCCTACCCTTCTGTTTCCTTGCGTTGGTACGCGAGCAGTGAGAGTTGTATGGTAAAGGGGGCGGCCGCAGGCCTGGCTTCTGGAAACAAGTAGGGAGTTGTGTTCTCCCTTCTGCCGCGGCCTCAGTCTCCCTCGGAAAATGGTTTTGGACTCGATGGCAGTGCTTGCCCGCATTCACACAGCCAAAGGTTTCCACCCTCAGGAAGGCCTAATTTGGCCGAAGTCGGGATTTTCTAGTGTGTTTCCCTCGACTTGGCTCTCGGCCTGCAAGCACACCGGGGCAAGGTTACTAGCCCCAGGAACAAGATGTGGGCCGAGACGCGTCTCTGCCACCGGCCTTTCTTTCCCTCGGTTTTACTTAAGGAAGCCGATCGCCGGGCTCTCAAGCACAGTGCACAGCATACAGCGTCCTCTCCACTACGGCCGGCGGGAGGTAAAGCGCGCTTTCTCCACAGTGTTGTGACTTCCAGGGTGGGGCCTGCAACTTAGGCCTGCACGTACACAGGCCTGAGGAGTGCTAGCATTCTGATCCTGAGAGCTGGTGGGCGAGGTGCGGCTGCACGAATCCGTTTCTCTCGCCCAGGAACTTAGGGGACTCGTGTGCCAGGCTCTTACGCACAGGCACTCCAGGTGTTCCCACTCCCCGCAACAGTGAGGCTATCTACAACAGGGTTCCGCTACAGTACTGTTACTTTGTTTTAGTACGCGAGCAGTGAGACTTGCATTCCCAAGGGGGCGGCCGCTGGGCTGGCTTGAGGAAGCAAGTGGGGAGTTGTGTTCTCCCTTCTGCCGTGACCTCAGTCTCCCTCGGAAAATGGTTTTGGACTCGCTGGCAGTTCTCGCCCGGATTCATACAGCAAAAGGTTTTGACCCTCAGGAAGGCCTAATCTGGCCGAAGTCGGGATTTTCTGCAGTGTGTTTCCCTCGACTGAGTTGGTTGGCTCTCGGCCCGCAAGCACACCGGGGCAAGAGTACTAGCCCCAGGAACAAGAGCTGAGCCGAGAGGCTTCTCCGCCACCGGCATTTCTTTCCCTCCGTTTTACATAAGGAAGCCGTTCGCCGGGCTCTCAAGCACAGCACACAGCATACAGCGTGCTCTCCGCTAGGGACCGGCGGGAGCTAAAGCGCGGTTTCTCCACAGTGTTGCGCCTTTCAAGGAGGGCCCTGCACCTTAGGCCTGCACGCACACAGGCCGGAGGACTGCTAGCGTTCTGCCACTGAGAGCTGTTGCGAGACGTGCGGATGCCCGAGTTCGTTTCTTTCGCCCAGTAAAATAGGGGACTCGTCTCCCAGGCTCTCACGCACACACACTCCAAGTGTTTCCACTCTCCGGAACAGTGAGGCTCTGTATAACACGGTCTCCTACCCTACTATATCCTTGCGTTGGTACGCGACCAGTGAGACCTGTATGCTGAAGGGGGCGGCCGCAGGCCTGGCTTCAGGAAACAAGTGGGGAGTTGTGTTCTCCCTCTGCCGCAACCTCAGTGTCCCCCGGAAATTGGTTTTGGACTCGCTGGCTGTTCTCGCCCGCATTCATACAGCAAAAGTTTTCCACCCTCAGGAAGGCCTAATATGGCCGAACACGGGATTTTCTACAGTGTGTTTCCCTAGAGATAGTTGCTTGGCTCTCGCCTGCGAGCACACCGTGGCAAGGCTACCAGCCCAAGGAACAAGAGCTGAGCCGAGAGGCGTCTCCGCCACCGGCCTTTCTTTATCTCAGTTTTACATAAGGAAGCCGTTCGCCGGGCTCTCAAGCACAGCGCACAGCATACAGCGTCCTCTCCGCTACGGACCGGCGGGAGGTAAAGCGCGGTTTCTCCACAGTGTTGGGCCTTTCAAGGAGAGTCCTGAAACATAGGCCTGCACGCACTCATGTTGGAGGAGTGCTAGCCTTCTGCCACTGACAGCTGGTGGGACAGGTGCGGATGCCCGAGTTTGTTTCACTCGCCTAGTAACGTAGGGGACTCCTCTCCCAGGCTCTCACGCACACACACTCCAAGTGTTTCCACTCTCTGGAACAGTGAGGCTCTTTACAACACGGTCCCCTGCCTTACTGTTTCCTTGCGTTGGTACGCGAGCAGTGAGACTTGCATGCTCATGGGAGCGGCCGCTGGGCTGGCTTCAGGAAAGAAGTGGGGAATTGTGTTCTCCCTTCTACCGCGGAATCCGTCTCCCTGGAAAATGGTTTTGGACTCGCTGGCAGCGCTCGCCCGCATTCACACAGCAAAAGGTTTCCACACTCAGGAACGCCTAATCTGGCCGAAGTCGGGGTTTTCTGCAGCGTGTTTCCATCGACTTAGTTGGTTGGCTCTCGGCCTGCAAGTACACCGGGGAAAGGGTACTAGCCCCAGGAACAAGAGCTGAGCCGAGAGGCATCTCCGCCACCGGCCTTTCTTTCCCTCAGTTTTTTTTTTAATTTTCTTATTCTTATGTTAAACACCATATATTACATCATTAATTTTTGCTGCAGTGTTCCATGACTCATTGTTTCTTCATAACACCCAGTGCTCCATGCAGAACGTGCCCTCCTCAATACCCATCACCAGGCTAACACATCCCCCTACGCCCCTCCCCTCTAGAACCCTCAGTTTGTTTTTCAGAGTCCTTCATCTGTCATGGTTCCTCTCTCCCTCTCACATACTCCCCTTCTCTTCCTTTCCTGTTACCTTCTTTCTCTTTTTTCTTAAAATATGTTGCGTTATTTGTTTCAGAAGTACAGATCTGTGATTCAACACTCTTGCACAATTCACAGGGCTCACCGTAGCACATATCCTCCCAAATGTCTATCACCAAGCCACCCCATCCCTCCAAACCCCAACCACTCCAGTAACACTCAGTTTGTTTCCTGAGATTAAGAATTCCTCATATCCGTGAGGTCATGCGATACATGTCTTTCTCTGATTGACATATTTCATTCAACATAACACCCTCCAGTTCCATCCACGTCGCTGCCAATGGCAAGATCTCATTACTTTTGACGGCTGCATAATATTCCATTGTGTATATATACCACCACTTCTTTATCCATTCATCTGTCGATGGACATCTTGGCTCTTTCCACAGTTTGGCTATTGTGGATATTGCTGCTATAAACATTGGGGTACACGTACACCTTCGGGTCCCTACATTTGTATCTTTGGGGTAAATACCCAGTAGTGCAATTGCTGGATCAAACGATAGCTCTAATTTCAACTGTTTGAGGAACCTCCATACTGTTTTCCAGAGTGGTTGCACCGGCTTGCATTCCCTCCAACAGTGTAGGAGGTTTCCCCTTTCTCCACATGCCCGCCAACATCTGTCGTTCCCTCACTTGTTAATTTTAGCCATTCTGACGGGTGTGATATGGCATCTCATTGAGGTTTTGATTTGGATATCCCTGATGCCGAGCGATGTTGAGCACTTTTTCATGTGCCTGTTGGCCATTTGGATGTCTTCTTTGGAAAAATGTCTCCTCATGTCTTCTGCCCATTTCTTGATTGGATTATTTGATCTTTGGGTGTTGAGTTTGATAAGTTCTTTATAGATTTTGTATACTAGCCCTTTATCTGATATGTCATTTGTAAATATTTTCTCCCATTCTGTCGGTTGTCTTTTGGGGTTGTGGACTGTTTCTTTTGCTGTGCAAAAGCTTTTTTTTTATTTTTTAATGTTATGTTAATCACTATATATTACATCATTAGTTTCTCGTGCAGTGTTCCATTATTCATTGATACTGGAATGGTTGGGGTGGGAGGGATGGGGTGGCTGGGTGATAGACATTGGGGAGGGTATGTGCTATGGTGAGCGCTGTGAATTGTGCAAGATTGCTGAATCACAGATCTGTACTTCTGAAACAAATAACGCAACATATTTTAAGAAAAATAAAAGAAGAAGATAACAGGAGAGGAAGAGAAGGGGAGTATTTCAAAGGGGGAGACGAACCATGAGAGATGATGGATTCTGAGAAACAAACTGAGGGTTCTAGAGGAGAGGGGGGTAGGGGGATGGGTTAGCCTGGTGATGGATATTGAGGAGGGCACTTTCTGCATGGAGCACTGGGTGTTATGAACAAACAATGAATCATGGAAGACTGCACCAAAAACGAATGATGTAATATATCATTCTTAAGTTATGATTAACATAACAATTAAGAAAAAAGCTTATGCACAGCAAGACAAACACTCCACATACCCAAAAGACAACCGACAGAATGGGAGAAAATATTGGCAAATGACATATCAGATAAAGGGCTAGTATCCCAAATCTATAAAGAACTTATCAAACTCAACACCCAAAGAACAAATAATCCAATCAAGAAATGGGCCGAAGACATGAACACACATTTTTCCAAAGAAGACATCCAAATGGCCGACAGGCACATGAAAAAGTGCTCAACATCGCTCGGCATCAAGGAAATCCAAATCAAAACCTCAATGAGATACCACCTGACACCCGTCAGAATGGCTAAAGTTAACAAGTCAGGGAACGACAGATTTTGGCGGGGATGTGGAGAAAGGGGAACCCTACCCCACTGTTGGTGGGAATGCAAGCTAGTGCAACCACTCTGGAAAAGAGTATGGAGGATCCTCAAACAGTTGAAATTAGTGCTACCGTTCGATCCAGCAATTGACTACTGGGTATTTAACACAAAGATACAAATGTAGGGACCCGAAGGGGTACGTGTACCGCAATGTTTATAGCAACAATGTCCACAATAGCCAAACTGTGGAAAGAGCCAAGATGTCCATCGACAGATGAATGGATAAGGAAGAGGTGGTATATATACACAATGGAATATTACGCAGCCTTCAAAAGGAATGAGATGTTGCCATTTGCAAAGACGTGGTTGGAACTGGAGGGTGTTATGTTGAGTGAAATAAGTTAATCAGAGGAAGACATGTAACGCATGACCTCACAGATATGAGGAATTCTTAATATCAGGAAACAAACTGACTGTTACTGGAGTGTTAGGGGGTGTGAGGGATGGGGTGGCTGGGTGATAGACATTGGGGAGAGTATGTGCTACGGTGAGGGCTGTGAATTGTGCAAGACTGTTGAATCACAAATCTGTACTTCTGAAACAAATAACGCAACATATTTTAAGAAAAAGAAAAAGAAAAAGAAGATAACAGGAGAGGAAGAGAAGGGGAGTATGTCAGAGGGGGACACGAACCATGACAGATGATGGACTCTGAAAAACAAAGGGAGGGTCTAGATGGGAGGGCGGGAGGGGTTTGGGTTATCCTGGTGATGGGTATTGAGGAGGGCATGTTCTGCATGGAGCACTGGGTGTTATGAACAAACAATGAATCATGGAACACTACGAAAAACTAATGATGTAATATATGGTGATTAACATAACAATAAAAAATTTAAAAAAAGCTTTTGCACAGCTAAAGAAACAGTCCACAAAACCAAAAGACACCCGACAGAATGGGAGAAAATATTGACAAATGACATAGCAGATAAAGGGCTAGTATCCAAAATGTATAAAGAACTTATCAAACTCAACACCCAAAGAACATATAATCCAATCAAGAAATGGCCCGAAGACATGAACAGACATTTTTCCAAAGAAGACATCCAAATGGCCAACAGGCACTTGAAAAAGTGCTCAACATCGCTCGGCATCAGGGAAATCCAAATCAAAACCTCAATGAGATACCACCTCACACTCGTCAGAATGGCTAAAATTAACAAGTCAGTGAAGACAGATTTTGGCGGGGTTGTGGAGAAAGGGGAACCCTCCTACACTGTTGGTGGGAATGCAAGCTGGTGCAACCACTCTGGAAAACACTATGGAGGATCCTCAAACAGTTGAAATTAGTGCTACCGTTCGATCCAGCAATTGACTACTGGGTAGTTAACACAAAGATTCAAATGTAGGGACCCGAAGGGGTACGTGTACCGCAATGTTTATAGCAACAATGTCCACAATAGTCAAACTGTGGAAAGAGCTAAGATGTCCATCGACAGATGAATGGATAAAGAAGAGGTGGTATATATACACAATGGAATATTATGCAGCCGTCAAAAGGAATGAGATGTTGCCATTTGCAAAGACGTGGATGGAACTGGAGGGTGTTATGTTGAGTGAAATAAGTCAATCAGGGAAAGACATGTATCGCATGACCTCACTGATATGAGGAATTCTTAATCTCAGGAAACAAACTGAGTGTTACTGGAGTGTTTGGGGGTGGGAGGGATGGGGTGGCTGGGTGATAGACATTGGGGAGAGTATGTGTTACGGTGAGCGCTGTGAATTGTGCAAGACTGTTGAATCACAGATCTGTACTTCTGAAAGAAAAAACGCAACATATTTTAAGAAAAAGTAAAAGAAGAAGATAACAGGAGAGGAAGAGAAGGGGAGTATGTCAGAGGGGGAGACGAACCATGACAGATGATGGACTCTGAAAAACAAAGTGAGGGTTCTAGAGGGGAGGGCGGTAGGGGTTTGGGTTAGCCTGGAGATGGGTATTGGGGAGGGCACGTTCTGCATGGAGCACTCGGTGTTATGAACAAACAATGAATCATGGAACACTGCACCAAAAACTAATGATGTAATATATGGTGATTAACATAACAATAAAAACGCTTTTGCACAGCAAAAGAAACAGTCCACAAAACCAAAAGACAACCGACAGAATGGGAGAAAATATTTGCAAATGACATATCAGATAAAGGGCTAGTCTCCAAAATCCATAAAGAACTTATCAAACTCAACACCCAAAGAACAAATAATCCAATCAAGAAATGGGCCGAAGACATGAACAGACATTTTTCCAAAGAAGACCTCCAAATGGCCAATAGGCACATGAAAAAGTGCTCAACATCGCTCGGCATGAGGGAAATCCAAATCAAACCCTCAATGAGATACCACCTCACACCCGTCAGAATGGCTAAAATTAACAAGTCAGGGAATGACAGATGTTGGCGGGGTTGTGGAGAAAGGGGAACCCTCCTACACTGTTGGTGGGAAGGCAAGCTGGTGCAACCACTCTGGAAAACACTATGGAGGATCCTCAAACAGTTGAAATTAGAGCTACCATTCGATCCAGCAATTGCACTACTGGGTATTTACCACAAAGATACAAATGTAGGGACCCGAACGGGTACGTGTACCCCAATGTTTATAGCAGCAATGTCCAAAATAGGTAAATTGTGGAAAGAGCGAAGATGTCCATCGGCAGATGAACGGATAAAGAAGAAGTGGTGTATATACACAATGGAATATTATACAGCCGTCAAAAGGAATGAGATCATGCCATTTGCAACGACGCGGATGGAACTGGAGGGTGGTATGTTGAGTGAAATAAGTGAATCAGAGAAATACACCTATCGCATGACTCACTGATATGAGGAATTTTTAATCTCAGGAAAGAAACTGTTTGAATGGAGTGGTTGGGGCTGGGAGGGATGGGTTGGCTGGGTGATAGACATTGGGGAAGTATGTGCCACGGTGAGCGCTGTGAATTGTGCAAGACTGGTGAATCACAGATCTGTACTTCTGAATCAAATAACGCAACATATATTAAGAAAAGAGAAAAAAAGAAATAGATAACAGGAGATGAAGAGAGGGGGAGTATGTCAGACGGGGAGACGAACCATGAGAGATGATGGACTCTGAAAAACAAACTGAGGGTTCTAGAGGGGAGGGGGGTATGGGGATCGGTTAGCCTGGTGATGGGTATTGAGGAGGGCACGTTCTGCATGGAGCAGTGGGTGTTATGAACAAACAATTAATCATGGAACAGTGCACCAAAAACTAATGATGTAATATATGGTGATTAACATAACAATAAAAAAATTAAAAAAAAAAGATTTTGCACAGCAAAAGAAACAGTCCACAAAACCAAAAGACAACCGACAGAATGGGAGAAAATATGTGCAAATGACATATCAGATAAAGGGCTAGTATCCAAAATCGATAAAGAACTTATCAAACTCAACACCCAAAGAACACATAATCCAATCAAGAAATGGGCCGAAGACATGAACAGACATTTTTTCAAAGAAGACATCCAAATGGCCAACAGGCACATGAAAAAGTGCTCAACATAGCTCGGTATCAGGGAAATCCAAATCAAAACCTCAATGAGATACCACCTCACACCCGTCAGAATGGCTAAAATTAACAAGTCAGGGAACGACAGATGTTGGTGGGCATGTGGAGAAAGGGGAACCCTCCTACACTGTTGGTGGAAATGCAAGCTGGTGCAACCACTCTGGAAAACACTATGGAGGATCCTCAAACAGTTGAAATTAGCGCTACCGTTCGATCCAGCAATTGACTACTGGGTGTTTAACACAAAGATACAAATGTAGGGACCCGAAGGTGTACGTGTACCCCAAAGTTTATAGCAGCAATGTCCACAATAGCCAAACTGTGGAAAGAGCCAAGATGTCCATCGACAGATGAATGGATAAAGAAGAGGTGGTATATATACACAATGGAATATTATGCAGCCTTCTAAAGGAATGAGATGTTGCCATTTGCAAAGACGTGGATGGAACTGGAGGGTGTTATGTTGAGTGAAATAAGTCAATCAGAGAAAGACATGTATCGCATGACCTCACTGATATGAGGAATTCTTAATCTCAGGAAACAAACTGGGTTTTACTGGAGTGGTTGTGGGTGGGAGGGATGGGGTGGCTGGGTGATAGACATTGGGGAGGATATGTGCTACGGTGAGCACTGTCGATTGTGCAAGACTGTTGAATCACAGATCTGTACTTCTGAAACAAATAAAGCAACATATTTTAAGAAAAAGAAAAAGAAGAAGATAACAGGAGAGGAAGAGAAGGGGAGTATGTCAGAGGGGGAGACGAACCATGACAGATGATGGACTTTGAAAAACAAAATGAGGGTTCTAGAGGGGAGGGCGGTAGGGGTTCGGGTTTGCCTGGTGATGGGTATTGAGGAGGGCACGTTCTGCATGGAGGACTGGGTGTTATGAACAAACAATGAATCATGGAACACTGCACCAAAAACTAATGATGTAATATATGGTGATTAACATAACAATAAAAAAGCTTTTGCACAGCAAAAGAAACAGCCCACAAAACCAAAAGACAACCGACAGAATGGGAGAAAATATTTGCAAATGACATATCAGATAAAGGGCTAGTATCCAAAATCTATAAAGAACTTATCAAACTCAACACCCAAAGAACAAATAATCCAATCAAGAAATGGGCCGAAGACATGAACAGACATTTTTCCAAAGAAGACCTCCAAATGGCCAATAGGCACATGAAAAAGTGCTCAACATCGCTCGGCATGAGGGAAATCCAAATCAAAACCTCAATGAGATACCACCTCACACCCGTCAAAATGGCTAAAATTAACAAGTCAGGGAACGACAGATGTTGGCGGGGATGTGGAGAAAGGGGAAGCCTCCTACACTGTTGGTGGGAAGGCAAGCTTGTTTAAGCACTCTGGAAAACAGTATGGAGGTTCCTCAAAGAGTTGAAATTAGAGCTACCGTTCGATCCAGCAATTGACTACTGGGTATTTACCACAAAGATACAAATGTAGGGACCCGAAGGGGTACGTGTACCCAAAGTTTATAGCAGCAATGTCCACAATAACCAAACTGTGGAAAGAGCCAAGAGGTCCATCGACAGATGAATGGATAAAGAAGAAGTGGTATATATACACAAGGGAATATTATGCAGCCGTCAAAAGGAATGAGATCTTGCCATTTGCAATGACGTGGATGGAACTGGAGGGTGTTATGTTGAGTGAAATAGGTCACTCAGAGAAAGCCACGTATCGCATGACCTCACTGATATGAGGAATTCTTAATCTTAGGAAAGAAACTGAGTGTTACTGGAGTGGTTGGAGGTGGGAGGGATGGGTTGGCTGGGTCATAGACATTGGGGAGGGTATGTGCCACGGTGAGCGCTGTGAATTGTGCAACACTGTTGAATCACAGATCTGTACTTCTGAATCAAATAACGCAACATATTTTAAGAAAAAAGAAAAAGAATTAGATAACAGGAGATGAAGAGAGGGGGAGTATGTCAGACGGGGAGAAGAACCATGAGAGATGATGGACTCTGAAAAACAAACTGAGGGTTCTAGAGGGGAGGGGGGTAGGGGGATCGGTTAGCCTGGTGATGGGTACAGAGGAGGGCAGGTTCTGCATGCAGCATTGGGTGTTATGAACAAACAATGAATCATGGAACACTGCACGAAAAACTAATGATGTAATATATGGTGCTTCACATAACAATAAAAAATTTAAAAAAAAGCTTTTGCAGAGCTAAAGAAACAGTCCACAAAACCAAAAGACACCCGACAGAATGGGAGAAAATATTTGCAAATGACATATCAGATAAAGGGCTAGTATCCAAAATCTATAACTAACTTATAAAACTCAACACCCAAAGAACATATAATCCAATCAAGAAAGGGGCCGAAGATATGAACAGACATTTTTCCAAAGAAGACATCCAAATGGCCAACAGGCACATGAAAAAGTGCTCAACATCGCTCGGCATCAGGGAAATCCAAATCAAAACTTCAATGAGATACCACCTCACACCCGTCAGAATGGCTAAAATTAACAAGTCAGGGAACGACAGATGTTGGCGGGGATGTGGAGAAAGGGGAACCCTCCTCCACTGTTGGTGGGAATGCAAGCTGGTGCAACCACTCTGGAAAACAGTATGGAGGATCCTCAAACAGTTGAAATTAGTGCTACCGTTCGATCCAGCAATTGACTACTGGGTATTTAACACAAAGATACAAATGTAGGGACCCGAAGGGGTACGTGTACCCCAAAGTCTATAGCAGCAATGTCCACAATAGCCAAACTGTGGAAAGAGCCAAGATGTCCATCGACAGATGAATGGATAAAGAAGAGGTGGAATATATACACAATGGAATATTATGCAGCCTTCAAAAGGAATGAGATGTTGCCATTTGCAAAGACGTGGATGGAACGGTAGGGTGTTATGTTGAGTGAAATAAGTCAATCAGAGAAAGACACGTATCGCATGACCTCACTGATATGAGGAATTCTTAATCTCAGGAAACAAACTGAGTGTTACTGGAGTGGTTGTGGGTGGGAGGGATGGGGTGGCTGGGTGATAGACAATGGGGACGGTATGTGCTACGGTGAGCGCTGTGCATTGCGCAAGACTGTTGAATCACAGATCTGTACTTCTGAAACAAATAACGCAACATATTTTAAGAAAAAGAAAAAGAAGATAACAGGAGAGGAAGAGAAGGGGAGTATGTCAGTGGGGGACACGAACCATGAGAGATAATGGACTCTGAAAAACAAAGGGAGGGTCTAGAGGGGAGGGCGGGAGGGGTTTGGGTTATCCTGGTGATGGGTATTGAGGAGGGCACGTTCTGCATGGAGCACTGGGTGTTATGAACAAACAATGAATCATGGAACACTGTAGGAAAAACTAATGATATAATATATGGTGATTAACATAACAATAAAAAATATTAAAAAAAGCTTTTGCACAGCTAAAGAAACAGTCCACAAAACCAAAAGACACCCGACAGAATGGGAGAAAATATTGACAAATGACATAGCAGATAGAGGGCTAGTATCCAAAATGTATAAAGAACTTATCAAACTCAACACCCAAAGAACATATAATCCAATCAAGAAATGGGCCGAAGACATGAACAGACATTTTTCCAAAGAAGACATCCATGGCCAACAGGCACATGAAAAAGTGCTAAACATCGCTCGGCATCAGGGAAATCAATCAAAACCTCAATGAGATACCACCTCACACCCGTCAGAATGGCTAAAATTAACAAGTCAGTGAAGACAGATTTTGGCGGGGTTGTGGAGAAAGGGGAACCCTCCTACACTGTTGGTGGGAATGCAAGCTGGTGCAACCACTCTGGAAAACACTATGGAGGATCCTCAAACAGTTGAAATTAGAGCTACCATTCGATCCAGCAATTGCACTACTGGGTATTTACCACAAAGATACAAATGTAGGGACCCGAACGGGTACGTGTACCCCAATGTTTATAGCAGCAATGTCCAAAATAGGTAAATTGTGGAAAGAGCGAAGATGTCCATCGGCAGATGAACGGATAAAGAAGAAGTGGTGTATATACACAATGGAATATTATACAGCCGTCAAAAGGAATGAGATCATGCCATTTGCAACGACGCGGATGGAACTGGAGGGTGCTATGTTGAGTGAAATAAGTGAATCAGAGAAATACACCTATCGCATGACTCACTGATATGAGGAATTTTTAATCTCAGGAAAGAAACTGTTTGAATGGAGTGGTTGGGGCTGGGAGGGATGGGTTGGCTGGGTGATAGACATTGGGGAAGTATGTGCCACGGTGAGCGCTGTGAATTGTGCAAGACTGTTGAATCACAGATCTGTACTTCTGAATCAAATAACGCAACATATATTAAGAAAAGAGAAAAAAAGAAATAGATAACAGGAGATGAAGAGAGGGGGAGTATGTCAGACGGGGAGACGAACCATGAGAGATGATGGACTCTGAAAAACAAACTGAGGGTTCTAGAGGGGAGGGGGGTATGGGGATCGGTTAGCCTGGTGATGGGTATTGAGGAGGGCACGTTCTGCATGGAGCAGTGGGTGTTATGAACAAACAATTAATCATGGAACAGTGCACCAAAAACTAATGATGTAATATATGGTGATTAACATAACAATAAAAAAATTAAAAAAAAAAGATTTTGCACAGCAAAAGAAACAGTCCACAAAACCAAAAGACAACCGACAGAATGGGAGAAAATATGTGCAAATGACATATCAGATAAAGGGCTAGTATCCAAAATCGATAAAGAACTTATCAAACTCAACACCCAAAGAACACATAATCCAATCAAGAAATGGGCCGAAGACATGAACAGACATTTTTTCAAAGAAGACATCCAAATGGCCAACAGGCACATGAAAAAGTGCTCAACATAGCTCGGTATCAGGGAAATCCAAATCAAAACCTCAATGAGATACCACCTCACACCCGTCAGAATGGCTAAAATTAACAAGTCAGGGAACGACAGATGTTGGCGGGCATGTGGAGAAAGGGGAACCCTCCTACACTGTTGGTGGAAATGCAAGCTGGTGCAACCACTCTGGAAAACACTATGGAGGATCCTCAAACAGTTGAAATTAGCGCTACCGTTCGATCCAGCAATTGACTACTGGGTGTTTAACACAAAGATACAAATGTAGGGACCCGAAGGTGTACGTGTACCCCAAAGTTTATAGCAGCAATGTCCACAATAGCCAAACTGTGGAAAGAGCCAAGATGTCCATCGACAGATGAATGGATAAAGAAGAGGTGGTATATATACACAATGGAATATTATGCAGCCTTCTAAAGGAATGAGATGTTGCCATTTGCAAAGACGTGGATGGAACTGGAGGGTGTTATGTTGAGTGAAATAAGTCAATCAGAGAAAGACATGTATCGCATGACCTCACTGATATGAGGAATTCTTAATCTCAGGAAACAAACTGGGTTTTACTGGAGTGGTTGTGGGTGGGAGGGATGGGGTGGCTGGGTGATAGACATTGGGGAGGATATGTGCTACGGTGAGCACTGTCGATTGTGCAAGACTGTTGAATCACAGATCTGTACTTCTGAAACAAATAAAGCAACATATTTTAAGAAAAAGAAAAAGAAGAAGATAACAGGAGAGGAAGAGAAGGGGAGTATGTCAGAGGGGGAGACGAACCATGACAGATGATGGACTTTGAAAAACAAAATGAGGGTTCTAGAGGGGAGGGCGGTAGGGGTTCGGGTTTGCCTGGTGATGGGTATTGAGGAGGGCACGTTCTGCATGGAGGACTGGGTGTTATGAACAAACAATGAATCATGGAACACTGCACCAAAAACTAATGATGTAATATATGGTGATTAACATAACAATAAAAAAGCTTTTGCACAGCAAAAGAAACAGCCCACAAAACCAAAAGACAACCGACAGAATGGGAGAAAATATTTGCAAATGACATATCAGATAAAGGGCTAGTATCCAAAATCTATAAAGAACTTATCAAACTCAACACCCAAAGAACAAATAATCCAATCAAGAAATGGGCCGAAGACATGAACAGACATTTTTCCAAAGAAGACCTCCAAATGGCCAATAGGCACATGAAAAAGTGCTCAACATCGCTCGGCATGAGGGAAATCCAAATCAATACCTCAATGAGATACCACCTCACACCCGTCAAAATGGCTAAAATTAACAAGTCAGGGAACGACAGATGTTGGCGGGGATGTGGAGAAAGGGGAAGCCTCCTACACTGTTGGTGGGAAGGCAAGCTTGTTTAAGCACTCTGGAAAACAGTATGGAGGTTCCTCAAAGAGTTGAAATTAGAGCTACCGTTCGATCCAGCAATTGACTACTGGGTATTTACCACAAAGATACAAATGTAGGGACCCGAAGGGGTACGTGTACCCAAAGTTTATAGCAGCAATGTCCACAATAACCAAACTGTGGAAAGAGCCAAGATGTCCATCGACAGATGAATGGATAAAGAAGAAGTGGTATATATACACAAGGGAATATTATGCAGCCGTCAAAAGGAATGAGATCTTGCCATTTGCAATGACGTGGATGGAACTGGAGGGTGTTATGTTGAGTGAAATAGGTCACTCAGAGAAAGCCACGTATCGCATGACCTCACTGATATGAGGAATTCTTAATCTTAGGAAAGAAACTGAGTGTTACTGGAGTGGTTGGAGGTGGGAGGGATGGGTTGGCTGGGTCATAGACATTGGGGAGGGTATGTGCCACGGTGAGCGCTGTGAATTGTGCAACACTGTTGAATCACAGATCTGTACTTCTGAATCAAATAACGCAACATATTTTAAGAAAAAAGAAAAAGAATTAGATAACAGGAGATGAAGAGAGGGGGAGTATGTCAGACGGGGTGAAGAACCATGAGAGATGATGGACTCTGAAAAACAAACTGAGGGTTCTAGAGGGGAGGGGGGTAGGGGGATCGGTTAGCCTGGTGATGGGTACAGAGGAGGGCAGGTTCTGCATGCAGCATTGGGTGTTATGAACAAACAATGAATCATGGAACACTGCACGAAAAACTAATGATGTAATATATGGTGCTTCACATAACAATAAAAAATTTAAAAAAAAGCTTTTGCAGAGCTAAAGAAACAGTCCACAAAACCAAAAGACACCCGACAGAATGGGAGAAAATATTTGCAAATGACATATCAGATAAAGGGCTAGTATCCAAAATCTATAACTAACTTATAAAACTCAACACCCAAAGAACATATAATCCAATCAAGAAAGGGGCCGAAGATATGAACAGACATTTTTCCAAAGAAGACATCCAAATGGCCAACAGGCACATGAAAAAGTGCTCAACATCGCTCGGCATCAGGGAAATCCAAATCAAAACTTCAATGAGATACCACCTCACACCCGTCAGAATGGCTAAAATTAACAAGTCAGGGAACGACAGATGTTGGCGGGGATGTGGAGAAAGGGGAACCCTCCTCCACTGTTGGTGGGAATGCAAGCTGGTGCAACCACTCTGGAAAACAGTATGGAGGATCCTCAAACAGTTGAAATTAGTGCTACCGTTCGATCCAGCAATTGACTACTGGGTATTTAACACAAAGATACAAATGTAGGGACCCGAAGGGGTACGTGTACCCCAAAGTCTATAGCAGCAATGTCCACAATAGCCAAACTGTGGAAAGAGCCAAGATGTCCATCGACAGATGAATGGATAAAGAAGAGGTGGAATATATACACAATGGAATATTATGCAGCCTTCAAAAGGAATGAGATGTTGCCATTTGCAAAGACGTGGATGGAACGGTAGGGTGTTATGTTGAGTGAAATAAGTCAATCAGAGAAAGACACGTATCGCATGACCTCACTGATATGAGGAATTCTTAATCTCAGGAAACAAACTGAGTGTTAGTGGAGTGGTTGTGGGTGGGAGGGATGGGGTGGCTGGGTGATAGACAATGGGGACGGTATGTGCTACGGTGAGCGCTGTGCATTGCGCAAGACTGTTGAATCACAGATCTGTACTTCTGAAACAAATAACGCAACATATTTTAAGAAAAAGAAAAAGAAGATAACAGGAGAGGAAGAGAAGGGGAGTATGTCAGTGGGGGACACGAACCATGAGAGATAATGGACTCTGAAAAACAAAGGGAGGGTCTAGAGGGGAGGGCGGGAGGGGTTTGGGTTATCCTGGTGATGGGTATTGAGGAGGGCACGTTCTGCATGGAGCACTGGGTGTTATGAACAAACAATGAATCATGGAACACTGTAGGAAAAACTAATGATATAATATATGGTGATTAACATAACAATAAAAAATATTAAAAAAAGCTTTTGCACAGCTAAAGAAACAGTCCACAAAACCAAAAGACACCCGACAGAATGGGAGAAAATATTGACAAATGACATAGCAGATAAAGGGCTAGTATCCAAAATGTATAAAGAACTTATCAAACTCAACACCCAAAGAACATATAATCCAATCAAGAAATGGGCCGAAGACATGAACAGACATTTTTCCAAAGAAGACATCCATGGCCAACAGGCACATGAAAAAGTGCTAAACATCGCTCGGCATCAGGGAAATCAATCAAAACCTCAATGAGATACCACCTCACACCCGTCAGAATGGCTAAAATTAACAAGTCAGTGAAGACAGATTTTGGCGGGGTTGTGGAGAAAGGGGAACCCTCCTACACTGTTGGTGGGAATGCAAGCTGGTGCAACCACTCTGGAAAACACTATGGAGGATCCTCAAACAGTTGAAATTAGAGCTACCATTCGATCCAGCAATTGCACTACTGGGTATTTACCACAAAGATACAAATGTAGGGACCCGAACGGGTACGTGTACCCCAATGTTTATAGCAGCAATGTCCAAAATAGGTAAATTGTGGAAAGAGCGAAGATGTCCATCGGCAGATGAACGGATAAAGAAGAAGTGGTGTATATACACAATGGAATATTATACAGCCGTCAAAAGGAATGAGATCATGCCATTTGCAACGACGCGGATGGAACTGGAGGGTGCTATGTTGAGTGAAATAAGTGAATCAGAGAAATACACCTATCGCATGACTCACTGATATGAGGAATTTTTAATCTCAGGAAAGAAACTGTTTGAATGGAGTGGTTGGGGCTGGGAGGGATGGGTTGGCTGGGTGATAGACATTGGGGAAGTATGTGCCACGGTGAGCGCTGTGAATTGTGCAAGACTGTTGAATCACAGATCTGTACTTCTGAATCAAATAACGCAACATATATTAAGAAAAGAGAAAAAAAGAAATAGATAACAGGAGATGAAGAGAGGGGGAGTATGTCAGACGGGGAGACGAACCATGAGAGATGATGGACTCTGAAAAACAAACTGAGGGTTCTAGAGGGGAGGGGGGTATGGGGATCGGTTATCCTGGTGATGGGTATTGAGGAGGGCACGTTCTGCATGGAGCAGTGGGTGTTATGAACAAACAATTAATCATGGAACAGTGCACCAAAAACTAATGATGTAATATATGGTGATTAACATAACAATAAAAAAATTAAAAAAAAAAGATTTTGCACAGCAAAAGAAACAGTCCACAAAACCAAAAGACAACCGACAGAATGGGAGAAAATATGTGCAAATGACATATCAGATAAAGGGCTAGTATCCAAAATCGATAAAGAACTTATCAAACTCAACACCCAAAGAACACATAATCCAATCAAGAAATGGGCCGAAGACATGAACAGACATTTTTTCAAAGAAGACATCCAAATGGCCAACAGGCACATGAAAAAGTGCTCAACATAGCTCGGTATCAGGGAAATCCAAATCAAAACCTCAATGAGATACCACCTCACACCCGTCAGAATGGCTAAAATTAACAAGTCAGGGAACGACAGATGTTGGCGGGCATGTGGAGAAAGGGGAACCCTCCTACACTGTTGGTGGAAATGCAAGCTGGTGCAACCACTCTGGAAAACACTATGGAGGATCCTCAAACAGTTGAAATTAGCGCTACCGTTCGATCCAGCAATTGACTACTGGGTGTTTAACACAAAGATACAAATGTAGGGACCCGAAGGTGTACGTGTACCCCAAAGTTTATAGCAGCAATGTCCACAATAGCCAAACTGTGGAAAGAGCCAAGATGTCCATCGACAGATGAATGGATAAAGAAGAGGTGGTATATATACACAATGGAATATTATGCAGCCTTCTAAAGGAATGAGATGTTGCCATTTGCAAAGACGTGGATGGAACTGGAGGGTGTTATGTAGAGTGAAATAAGTCAATCAGAGAAAGACATGTATCGCATGACCTCACTGATATGAGGAATTCTTAATCTCAGGAAACAAACTGGGTTTTACTGGAGTGGTTGTGGGTGGGAGGGATGGGGTGGCTGGGTGATAGACATTGGGGAGGATATGTGCTACGGTGAGCACTGTCGATTGTGCAAGACTGTTGAATCACAGATCTGTACTTCTGAAACAAATAAAGCAACATATTTTAAGAAAAAGAAAAAGAAGAAGATAACAGGAGAGGAAGAGAAGGGGAGTATGTCAGAGGGGGAGACGAACCATGACAGATGATGGACTTTGAAAAACAAAATGAGGGTTCTAGAGGGGAGGGCGGTAGGGGTTCGGGTTTGCCTGGTGATGGGTATTGAGGAGGGCACGTTCTGCATGGAGGACTGGGTGTTATGAACAAACAATGAATCATGGAACACTGCACCAAAAACTAATGATGTAATATATGGTGATTAACATAACAATAAAAAAGCTTTTGCACAGCAAAAGAAACAGCCCACAAAACCAAAAGACAACCGACAGAATGGGAGAAAATATTTGCAAATGACATATCAGATAAAGGGCTAGTATCCAAAATCTATAAAGAACTTATCAAACTCAACACCCAAAGAACAAATAATCCAATCAAGAAATGGGCCGAAGACATGAACAGACATTTTTCCAAAGAAGACCTCCAAATGGCCAATAGGCACATGAAAAAGTGCTCAACATCGCTCGGCATGAGGGAAATCCAAATCAATACCTCAATGAGATACCACCTCACACCCGTCAAAATGGCTAAAATTAACAAGTCAGGGAACGACAGATGTTGGCGGGGATGTGGAGAAAGGGGAAGCCTCCTACACTGTTGGTGGGAAGGCAAGCTTGTTTAAGCACTCTGGAAAACAGTATGGAGGTTCCTCAAAGAGTTGAAATTAGAGCTACCGTTCGATCCAGCAATTGACTACTGGGTATTTACCACAAAGATACAAATGTAGGGACCCGAAGGGGTACGTGTACCCAAAGTTTATAGCAGCAATGTCCACAATAACCAAACTGTGGAAAGAGCCAAGAGGTCCATCGACAGATGAATGGATAAAGAAGAAGTGGTATATATACACAAGGGAATATTATGCAGCCGTCAAAAGGAATGAGATCTTGCCATTTGCAATGACGTGGATGGAACTGGAGGGTGTTATGTTGAGTGAAATAGGTCACTCAGAGAAAGCCACGTATCGCATGACCTCACTGATATGAGGAATTCTTAATCTTAGGAAACAAACTGAGTGTTACTGGAGTGGTTGGAGGTGGGAGGGATGGGTTGGCTGGGTCATAGACATTGGGGAGGGTATGTGCCACGGTGAGCGCTGTGAATTGTGCAACACTGTTGAATCACAGATCTGTACTTCTGAATCAAATAACGCAACATATTTTAAGAAAAAAGAAAAAGAATTAGATAACAGGAGATGAAGAGAGGGGGAGTATGTCAGACGGGGAGAAGAACCATGAGAGATGATGGACTCTGAAAAACAAACTGAGGGTTCTAGAGGGGAGGGGGGTAGGGGGATCGGTTAGCCTGGTGATGGGTACAGAGGAGGGCAGGTTCTGCATGCAGCATTGGGTGTTATGAACAAACAATGAATCATGGAACACTGCACGAAAAACTAATGATGTAATATATGGTGCTTCACATAACAATAAAAAATTTAAAAAAAAGCTTTTGCAGAGCTAAAGAAACAGTCCACAAAACCAAAAGACACCCGACAGAATGGGAGAAAATATTTGCAAATGACATATCAGATAAAGGGCTAGTATCCAAAATCTATAACTAACTTATAAAACTCAACACCCAAAGAACATATAATCCAATCAAGAAAGGGGCCGAAGATATGAACAGACATTTTTCCAAAGAAGACATCCAAATGGCCAACAGGCACATGAAAAAGTGCTCAACATCGCTCGGCATCAGGGAAATCCAAATCAAAACTTCAATGAGATACCACCTCACACCCGTCAGAATGGCTAAAATTAACAAGTCAGGGAACGACAGATGTTGGCGGGGATGTGGAGAAAGGGGAACCCTCCTCCACTGTTGGTGGGAATGCAAGCTGGTGCAACCACTCTGGAAAACAGTATGGAGGATCCTCAAACAGTTGAAATTAGTGCTACCGTTCGATCCAGCAATTGACTACTGGGTATTTAACACAAAGATACAAATGTAGGGACCCGAAGGGGTACGTGTACCCCAAAGTCTATAGCAGCAATGTCCACAATAGCCAAACTGTGGAAAGAGCCAAGATGTCCATCGACAGATGAATGGATAAAGAAGAGGTGGAATATATACACAATGGAATATTATGCAGCCTTCAAAAGGAATGAGATGTTGCCATTTGCAAAGACGTGGATGGAACGGTAGGGTGTTATGTTGAGTGAAATAAGTCAATCAGAGAAAGACACGTATCGCATGACCTCACTGATATGAGGAATTCTTAATCTCAGGAAACAAACTGAGTGTTACTGGAGTGGTTGTGGGTGGGAGGGATGGGGTGGCTGGGTGATAGACAATGGGGACGGTATGTGCTACGGTGAGCGCTGTGCATTGTGCAAGACTGTTGAATCACAGATCTGTACTTCTGAAACAAATAACGCAACATATTTTAAGAAAAAGAAAAAGAAGATAACAGGAGAGGAAGAGAAGGGGAGTATGTCAGTGGGGGACACGAACCATGAGAGATAATGGACTCTGAAAAACAAAGGGAGGGTCTAGAGGGGAGGGCGGGAGGGGTTTGGGTTATCCTGGTGATGGGTATTGAGGAGGGCACGTTCTGCATGGAGCACTGGGTGTTATGAACAAACAATGAATCATGGAACACTGTAGGAAAAACTAATGATATAATATATGGTGATTAACATAACAATAAAAAATATTAAAAAAAGCTTTTGCACAGCTAAAGAAACAGTCCACAAAACCAAAAGACACCCGACAGAATGGGAGAAAATATTGACAAATGACATAGCAGATAGAGGGCTAGTATCCAAAATGTATAAAGAACTTATCAAACTCAACACCCAAAGAACATATAATCCAATCAAGAAATGGGCCGAAGACATGAACAGACATTTTTCCAAAGAAGACATCCATGGCCAACAGGCACATGAAAAAGTGCTAAACATCGCTCGGCATCAGGGAAATCAATCAAAACCTCAATGAGATACCACCTCACACCCGTCAGAATGGCTAAAATTAACAAGTCAGTGAAGACAGATTTTGGCGGGGTTGTGGAGAAAGGGGAACCCTCCTACACTGTTGGTGGGAATGCAAGCTGGTGCAACCACTCTGGAAAACACTATGGAGGATCCTCAAACAGTTGAAATTAGAGCTACCATTCGATCCAGCAATTGCACTACTGGGTATTTACCACAAAGATACAAATGTAGGGACCCGAACGGGTACGTGTACCCCAATGTTTATAGCAGCAATGTCCAAAATAGGTAAATTGTGGAAAGAGCGAAGATGTCCATCGGCAGATGAACGGATAAAGAAGAAGTGGTGTATATACACAATGGAATATTATACAGCCGTCAAAAGGAATGAGATCATGCCATTTGCAACGACGCGGATGGAACTGGAGGGTGCTATGTTGAGTGAAATAAGTGAATCAGAGAAATACACCTATCGCATGACTCACTGATATGAGGAATTTTTAATCTCAGGAAAGAAACTGTTTGAATGGAGTGGTTGGGGCTGGGAGGGATGGGTTGGCTGGGTGATAGACATTGGGGAAGTATGTGCCACGGTGAGCGCTGTGAATTGTGCAAGACTGTTGAATCACAGATCTGTACTTCTGAATCAAATAACGCAACATATATTAAGAAAAGAGAAAAAAAGAAATAGATAACAGGAGATGAAGAGAGGGGGAGTATGTCAGACGGGGAGACGAACCATGAGAGATGATGGACTCTGAAAAACAAACTGAGGGTTCTAGAGGGGAGGGGGGTATGGGGATCGGTTAGCCTGGTGATGGGTATTGAGGAGGGCACGTTCTGCATGGAGCAGTGGGTGTTATGAACAAACAATTAATCATGGAACAGTGCACCAAAAACTAATGATGTAATATATGGTGATTAACATAACAATAAAAAAATTAAAAAAAAAAGATTTTGCACAGCAAAAGAAACAGTCCACAAAACCAAAAGACAACCGACAGAATGGGAGAAAATATGTGCAAATGACATATCAGATAAAGGGCTAGTATCCAAAATCGATAAAGAACTTATCAAACTCAACACCCAAAGAACACATAATCCAATCAAGAAATGGGCCGAAGACATGAACAGACATTTTTTCAAAGAAGACATCCAAATGGCCAACAGGCACATGAAAAAGTGCTCAACATAGCTCGGTATCAGGGAAATCCAAATCAAAACCTCAATGAGATACCACCTCACACCCGTCAGAATGGCTAAAATTAACAAGTCAGGGAACGACAGATGTTGGTGGGCATGTGGAGAAAGGGGAACCCTCCTACACTGTTGGTGGAAATGCAAGCTGGTGCAACCACTCTGGAAAACACTATGGAGGATCCTCAAACAGTTGAAATTAGCGCTACCGTTCGATCCAGCAATTGACTACTGGGTGTTTAACACAAAGATACAAATGTAGGGACCCGAAGGTGTACGTGTACCCCAAAGTTTATAGCAGCAATGTCCACAATAGCCAAACTGTGGAAAGAGCCAAGATGTCCATCGACAGATGAATGGATAAAGAAGAGGTGGTATATATACACAATGGAATATTATGCAGCCTTCTAAAGGAATGAGATGTTGCCATTTGCAAAGACGTGGATGGAACTGGAGGGTGTTATGTTGAGTGAAATAAGTCAATCAGAGAAAGACATGTATCGCATGACCTCACTGATATGAGGAATTCTTAATCTCAGGAAACAAACTGGGTTTTACTGGAGTGGTTGTGGGTGGGAGGGATGGGGTGGCTGGGTGATAGACATTGGGGAGGATATGTGCTACGGTGAGCACTGTCGATTGTGCAAGACTGTTGAATCACAGATCTGTACTTCTGAAACAAATAAAGCAACATATTTTAAGAAAAAGAAAAAGAAGAAGATAACAGGAGAGGAAGAGAAGGGGAGTATGTCAGAGGGGGAGACGAACCATGACAGATGATGGACTTTGAAAAACAAAATGAGGGTTCTAGAGGGGAGGGCGGTAGGGGTTCGGGTTTGCCTGGTGATGGGTATTGAGGAGGGCACGTTCTGCATGGAGGACTGGGTGTTATGAACAAACAATGAATCATGGAACACTGCACCAAAAACTAATGATGTAATATATGGTGATTAACATAACAATAAAAAAGCTTTTGCACAGCAAAAGAAACAGCCCACAAAACCAAAAGACAACCGACAGAATGGGAGAAAATATTTGCAAATGACATATCAGATAAAGGGCTAGTATCCAAAATCTATAAAGAACTTATCAAACTCAACACCCAAAGAACAAATAATCCAATCAAGAAATGGGCCGAAGACATGAACAGACATTTTTCCAAAGAAGACCTCCAAATGGCCAATAGGCACATGAAAAAGTGCTCAACATCGCTCGGCATGAGGGAAATCCAAATCAAAACCTCAATGAGATACCACCTCACACCCGTCAAAATGGCTAAAATTAACAAGTCAGGGAACGACAGATGTTGGCGGGGATGTGGAGAAAGGGGAAGCCTCCTACACTGTTGGTGGGAAGGCAAGCTTGTTTAAGCACTCTGGAAAACAGTATGGAGGTTCCTCAAAGAGTTGAAATTAGAGCTACCGTTCGATCCAGCAATTGACTACTGGGTATTTACCACAAAGATACAAATGTAGGGACCCGAAGGGGTACGTGTACCCAAAGTTTATAGCAGCAATGTCCACAATAACCAAACTGTGGAAAGAGCCAAGATGTCCATCGAAAGATGAATGGATAAAGAAGAAGTGGTATATATACACAAGGGAATATTATGCAGCCGTCAAAAGGAATGAGATCTTGCCATTTGCAATGACGTGGATGGAACTGGAGGGTGTTATGTTGAGTGAAATAGGTCACTCAGAGAAAGCCACGTATCGCATGACCTCACTGATATGAGGAATTCTTAATCTTAGGAAACAAACTGAGTGTTACTGGAGTGGTTGGAGGTGGGAGGGATGGGTTGGCTGGGTCATAGACATTGGGGAGGGTATGTGCCACGGTGAGCGCTGTGAATTGTGCAACACTGTTGAATCACAGATCTGTACTTCTGAATCAAATAACGCAACATATTTTAAGAAAAAAGAAAAAGAATTAGATAACAGGAGATGAAGAGAGGGGGAGTATGTCAGACGGGGAGAAGAACCATGAGAGATGATGGACTCTGAAAAACAAACTGAGGGTTCTAGAGGGGAGGGGGTAGGGGGATCGGTTAGCCTGGTGATGGGTACAGAGGAGGGCAGGTTCTGCATGCAGCATTGGGTGTTATGAACAAACAATGAATCATGGAACACTGCACGAAAAACTAATGATGTAATATATGGTGCTTCACATAACAATAAAAAATTTAAAAAAAAGCTTTTGCAGAGCTAAAGAAACAGTCCACAAAACCAAAAGACACCCGACAGAATGGGAGAAAATATTTGCAAATGACATATCAGATAAAGGGCTAGTATCCAAAATCTATAACTAACTTATAAAACTCAACACCCAAAGAACATATAATCCAATCAAGAAAGGGGCCGAAGATATGAACAGACATTTTTCCAAAGAAGACATCCAAATGGCCAACAGGCACATGAAAAAGTGCTCAACATCGCTCGGCATCAGGGAAATCCAAATCAAAACTTCAATGAGATACCACCTCACACCCGTCAGAATGGCTAAAATTAACAAGTCAGGGAACGACAGATGTTGGCGGGGATGTGGAGAAAGGGGATCCCTC
Organism: Eumetopias jubatus; assembly: GCF_037043125.1. Classification (NCBI taxonomy): domain Eukaryota; kingdom Metazoa; phylum Chordata; class Mammalia; order Carnivora; family Otariidae; genus Eumetopias; species Eumetopias jubatus. The sequence continues at coordinate 1,107,259 of NW_028274868.1, forward strand.
CTCCACTGTTGGTGGGAATGCAAGCTGGTGCAACCACTCTGGAAAACAGTATGGAGGATCCTCAAACAGTTGAAATTAGTGCTACCGTTCGATCCAGCAATTGACTACTGGGTATTTACCACAAAGATACAAATGTAGGGACCCGAAGGGGTACGTGTACCCCAAAGTCTATAGCAGCAATGTCCACAATAGCCAAACTGTGGAAAGAGCCAAGATGTCCATCGACAGATGAATGGATAAAGAAGAGGTGGAATATATACACAATGGAATATTATGCAGCCTTCAAAAGGAATGAGATGTTGCCATTTGCAAAGACGTGGATGGAACGGTAGGGTGTTATGTTGAGTGAAATAAGTCAATCAGAGAAAGACACGTATCGCATGACCTCACTGATATGAGGAATTCTTAATCTCAGGAAACAAACTGAGTGTTACTGGAGTGGTTGTGGGTGGGAGGGATGGGGTGGCTGGGTGATAGACAATGGGGACGGTATGTGCTACGGTGAGCGCTGTGCATTGTGCAAGACTGTTGAATCACAGATCTGTACTTCTGAAACAAATAACGCAACATATTTTAAGAAAAAGAAAAAGAAGATAACAGGAGAGGAAGAGAAGGGGAGTATGTCAGTGGGGGACACGAACCATGAGAGATAATGGACTCTGAAAAACAAAGGGAGGGTCTAGAGGGGAGGGCGGGAGGGGTTTGGGTTATCCTGGTGATGGGTATTGAGGAGGGCACGTTCTGCATGGAGCACTGGGTGTTATGAACAAACAATGAATCATGGAACACTGTAGGAAAAACTAATGATATAATATATGGTGATTAACATAACAATAAAAAATATTAAAAAAAGCTTTTGCACAGCTAAAGAAACAGTCCACAAAACCAAAAGACACCCGACAGAATGGGAGAAAATATTGACAAATGACATAGCAGATAAAGGGCTAGTATCCAAAATGTATAAAGAACTTATCAAACTCAACACCCAAAGAACATATAATCCAATCAAGAAATGGGCCGAAGACATGAACAGACATTTTTCCAAAGAAGACATCCATGGCCAACAGGCACATGAAAAAGTGCTCAACATCGCTCGGCATCAGGGAGATCAATCAAAACCTCAATGAGATACCACCTCACACCCGTCAGAATGGCTAAAATTAACAAGTCAGTGAAGACAGATTTTGGCGGGGTTGTGGAGAAAGGGGAACCCTCCTACACTGTTGGTGGGAATGCAAGCTGGTGCAACCACTCTGGAAAACACTATGGAGGATCCTCAAACAGTTGAAATTAGTGCTACAATTCGATCCAGCAATTGACTACTGGGTATTTAACACAAGTTTGAAATGTAGGGACCCGAAGGGGTACGTGTACCGCAATGTTTATAGCAACAATGTCCACAATAGCCAAAATGTGGAAAGAGCCAAGATGTCCATCGACAGACGAATGGATAAAGAAGTGGTGGTATATATTCACAATGGAATATTATGCAGCCTTCAAAAGGAATGAGATGTTGCCATTTGCAAAGACGTGGATGGAACTGGAGGGTGTTATGTTGAGTGAAATAAGTCAATCAGAGAAAGACATGTATCGCATGACCTCACGGATATGAGGAATTCTTAATCTCAGGAAAAACACTGAGTGTTACTGGAGTGGTTGGGGGTGGGAGAGATGGGGTGGCTGGGTGATAGACATTGGGGAGAGTATGTGCTACGGTGAGCGCTGTGAATTGTGCAAGACTGTTGAATCACAGATCTGTACTTCTGAAACAAATAAAGCAACATATTTTAAGAAAAAGTAAAAGAAGAAGATAACAGGAGAGGAAGAGAAGGGGAGTATGTCAGAGGGGGAGACGAACCATGACAGATGATGGACTCTGAAAAACAAAGTGAGGGTTCTAGAGGGGAGGGCGGTAAGGGTTTGGGTTAGCCTGGAGATGGGTATTGGGGAGGGCACGTTCTGCATGGAGCACTCGGTATTATGAACAAACAATGAATCATGGAACACTGCACCAAAAACTAATGATGTTATATATGGCGATTAACATAACAATAAAAACGCTTTTGCACAGCAAAAGAAACAGTCCACAAAACCAAAAGACAACCGACAGAATGGGAGAAAATATTTGCAAATGACATATCAGATAAAGGGCTAGTCTCCAAAATCCATAAAGAACTTATCAAACTCAACACCCAAAGAACAAATAATCCAATCAAGTAATGGGTCGAAGACATGAACAGACATTTTTCCAAAGAAGACCTCCAAATGGCCAATAGGCACATGAAAAAGTGCTCAACATCGCTCGGCATGAGGGAATTCCAAATCAAACCCTCAATGAGATACCACCTCACACCCGTCAGAATGGCTAAAATTAACAAGTCAGGGAATGACAGATGTTGGCGGGAAGTGGAGAAAGGGGAACCCTCCTACACTGTTGGTGGGAAGGCAAGCTGGTGCAACCACTCTGGAAAACACTATGGAGGATCCTCAAACAGTTGAAATTAGAGCTACCATTCGATCCAGCAATTGCACTACTGGGTATTTACCACAAAGATACAAATGTAGGGACCCGAACGGGTACGTGTACCCCAATGTTTATAGCAGCAATGTCCAAAATAGGTAAATTGTGGAAAGAGCGAAGATGTCCATTGACAGATGAACGGATAAAGAAGAAGTGGTGTATATACACAATGGAATATTATACAGCCGTCAAAAGGAATGAGATCTTGCCATTTGCAACGACGCGGATGGAACTGGAGGGTGTTATGTTGAGTGAAATAAGTGAATCAGAGAAATACACCTATCGCATGACTCACTGATATGAGGAACTTTTAATCTCAGGAAAGAAACTGTTTAAATGGAGTGGTTGGGGCTGGGAGGGATGGGTTGGCTGGGTGATAGACATTGGGGAGGTATTTGCCACGGTGAGCGCTGTGAATTGTGCAAGACTGTTGAATCACAGATCTGTACTTCTGAATCAAATAACGCAACATATTTTAAGAAAATAGAAAAAAAGAAATAGATAACAGGAGATGAAGAGAGGGGGAGTATGTCAGACGGGGAGACGAACCATGAGAGATGATGGACTCTGAAAAACAAACTGAGGGTTCTAGAGGGGAGGGGGGTATGGGGATCGGTTAGCCTGGTGATGGGTATTGAGGAGGGCACGTTCTGCATGGAGCAGTGGGTGTTATGAACAAACAATTAATCATGGAACAGTGCACCAAAAACTAATGATGTAATATATGGTGATTAACATAACAATAAAAAAATAAAAAAAAAAAGATTTTGCACAGCAAAAGAAACAGTCCACAAAACCAAAAGACAACCGACAGAATGGGAGAAAATATGTGCAAATGACATATCAGATAAAGGGCTAGTATCCAAAATCTATAAATAAATTATAAAACTCAACACCCAAAGAACATATAATCCAATCAAGAAATGGGCCGAAAACATGAACAGACATTTTTCCAAAGAAGACATCCAAATGGCCAACAGGCACATGAAAAAGTGCTCAACATCGCTCGGCATGAGGGGAATCCAAATCAAAACCTCAATGAGATACCACCTCACACCCGTCAAAATGGCTAAAATTAACAAGTCAGGGAACGACAGATGGCGGGGATGTGGAGAAAGGGGAACCCTCCTCCACTGTTGGTGGGAATGCAAGCTGCTGCAGCCTCTCTGGAAAACAGTATCGAGGTTCCTCAAACAGTTGAAATTCGAGCTACTGTTCGAGCCAGCAATTGCACTACAGGGTATTTACCAGAACGTTACAAATGTAGGGACCAGAAGGGGTACGTGTACCCCAGTGTTTATAGCAGCAATGTCCACAATAGCCAAACTGTGGAAAGAGCCAAGATGTCCAGCGACAGATGAACGGATAAGGAAGACGTGGTATATATTCACAATGGAATATTATGCAGCCGTCAAAGGAATGAGATCTTGCCATTTGCAACGACGTGGATGGAACTGGATGGTGTTATGTTGAGTGAAATAAGTCAATCAGAGAAAGACACGTATCGCATGACGTCACTGATATGAGGAATTCTTAATCTCAGGAAACAAACTGAGTGTTACTGGAGTGGTTGGGGGTGGGAGAGATGGGGTGGCTGGGTGATAGACATTGGGGAGGGTATGTGCTACGGTGAGCGCTCTGAATTGTGCAAGACTGTTGAATCACAGATCTGTACTTCTGAATCAAATAACGCAACATATTTTAAGAAGAAAGAAAAAGAAGAAGATAACAGGAGAGGAAGGGAAGGGGAGTATGTCAGAGGGGAGACGAACCATGAGAGATGATGGACTCTGAAAAACAAACTGAGGGTTCGATAGGGGAGGGTGGTAGGGGCATATGTTAGCCTGGTGATGGGTATTGAGGAGGGCACGTTCTGCATGGAGCACTGGGTGTTATGAACAAACAATGAATCATGGAACACTGCACCAAAAACTAATGATGTAATATATGGTGATTAACATAACAATTAAAAAAATAAAAAAAAAAACACTGAGGGAATGGAAGGCCGGTGTCGGATACGCCTCTCGGCTCAGCTCTTGTTCCTGTGGCTAGTACCCTTGCCCCGGTGTACTTGCAGGCCGAGAGCCAACCAACTCACTCGGTGGAAACACACTGCAGAAAACACCGATTTCGGCCAATTTGGCCTTCCTGAGGGGGGAATCCTTTTGCTCTGTGAATGCGGGCGAGCACTGCCAGCGAGGCCAAAACCATTTTCGAGGGAGCCTGAGGCTGCGGTAGAAGGGAGAACACAACTCCCCACTTCTTTCCTGAAGCCAGCCCAGCGGCCGCCCCCTTGAGCATGCAAGTCTCACTGCTCGCGTACCAACGCAAGGAAACAGTAAGGTAAGGGACCGTGTTGTACAGAGCCTCACTGTTCCAGAGAGTGGAAACACTTGGAGTGTGTGTGCGTGAGAGCCCGGAAGACGAGTCCCCTACTTTACTGGGCGAGTGAAACGAACACGGGCAGCCGCACGTCTCCCACCAGCTCTCAGTGGTAGAATGCTAGCACTCCTTCGGCATGTGTGCGTGCAGGCCTAAGTTGCAGGCCCCTCCCTGGAAGGCACAACACTGTGGAGAAACCGCACTTTACCTCCCGCCGTTCCCTAGCGGAGAGGACGCTGTATGCTGTGCGCTGTGCCTGAGAGTCCGGCGAACGGCTTCCCTATGTAAAACCGAGGGAAAGAAAGGCCGGTGCCAGAGACGCCTCTGGGCTCAGCTCTTGTTCCTGAGGTAGTACCCTTGCCCCGGTGTGCTTGCAGCCCGAGAGCCAACCTCCTAAGTCCAGGGAACCACTCTGTAGAAATTCCTTACTTCGGCCAGACTAGGCCTTCCTGAGGGTGGAAACCTTTTGCTGTGTGAATCCGGGCGAGCTCTGCCAGCAAGTCCAAAACGATTTTCCGAGGGAGACTGAGGCCGCGGCAGAAGGGAGAACACAACTCCCCACTTGTTTCCTGAAGTCAGCCTAGGGCCGCCCCCTTGGGTATTCAAGTCTCACTGTTCGCGTACCAAAACAAAGAAAGCGTACTGTGGGAGAACCGTGTTATAGATAGCCTCATCGTTGTGGGGAGTGGGAACACAGGCAGTGCCTGTGCGTAAGAGCCTGGCATACGAGTCCCCTAAGTTCCTGGGCGAGAGAAACGGATTCGTGCAGCCGCACCTCTCCCACCAGCTCTCAGGATCAGAATGCTAGCACTCCTCCGGCCTGTGTGCGTGCAGGCCTGCGTTGAAGGCCCCTCCCTGGAAGGCACAACACTGTGGAGAAACCGCGCTTTAGCTCACGGCGGTCCCTAGCGGAGAGGAAGCTGTATGCTGTGCGCTGTGCTTGAGAGTCCGGCGAACGGCTTCCCTATGTAAAATCGAGGGAAAGAAAGGCCGGTGCCGGAGACGCGTCTCGGCTCAGCTCTTGTCCTGGGGCTAGTACCGTTGCCCCTGTGTGCTTGCAGGCCGAGAGCCAATCTCCTAAGTCGTGGGAACCACACTGTAGAAATTCCTTACTTCGATAGGACTAGGCCTTCCTGAGGGTGGAAGCCTTTTGCTGTGTGAACGCGGGCGAGCACTGCCAGCGAGTCCAAAACCATTTTCCGAGGGAGACTGAGGCCGCGGCAGAAGGGAGAACACAACTCCCCACTTGTTTCCTAAAGTCAGGCCTGAGGCCGCCCCCTTGACCATGCAAGACTCACTGCTCGCGAAACAACGCACGGAAACAGTAGGGTAGGGTACCGGGTTGTACAGAGCCTCAGTGTTCCGGTGAGTGGAAACACTTGGAGTGTGTGTGCATGCGAGCCTGGGAGACGTGTCCACTACGTTATAGGGCGAGAGAAACGAACTCGGTAGCCGCAACTCTCCCACCAGCTCTCAGTGGCAGAATGGTAGCACTCCTGCCGCATGTTTGCCTCTAAGCCTAAGTTGAAGGACCCTATTTGAAAGGCCCAACCCTGTGGAGAAACCGCGCTTTAGCTCCCGCCGGTCCCTAGCGGCGAAAAAGTTGTATTTTGTGCGCTGTGCTTGAGAGCCCAGCGAACGGCTTCCTTATGGAAAACCGAGGGAAAGGAAGGCCGGTGTCGGAGACGCCTCTCGGCTCAGCTCTTGTTCCTGCGTCTAGTAACGTTGCCCCGGTGTGCTTGCAGGCCGAGAGCCAAGCACCTAAGTCGAGGGAAACACACTGTAGAAAATCCCGTCTTCGGCCAGATTAGGCCGTCCTGAGAGTAGAAACCTTTTGCTGTGTGAATGCGGGCGAGCACTGCCAGCGAGTCCAAAACCATTTTCTGAGGCAGACTGAGGCCACGGCAGAAGGGAGAACACAACTCCCTACTTGTTTCCTGAAGCCAGGCCTGCGGCCGCCCCCTTACCCATGCAAGTCTCACTGCTCGCGTACCAACGCAAGGAAAGAGTGGGGTAGGAGACCGTGTTGTACAGAGCCTCACTGCTCCGGAGAGTGGAAACACTTGGAGTGTGTGTGCATGAGAGCTTGGGAGACGAGTCCCCTACGTTACTGGGCGAGAGAAGCGAACTCGAGCAGCCGCACCTCTCCCACCAGCTCTCAGTGGCAGAATGCTAGCACTCCTCCTCCATGTGTGCCTGCAGGCCTAAGTTGAAGGCCCCTCCTTGAAAGGCACAACACTGTGGAGAAACCGCGCTTTAACTCCCGCCGGTCCACAGTGTTGTGCCTTCCACAGAGAGGCCTGCAACTTAGGCCTGCACACACACAGGCCGGAGGAGTGCTAGCATTCTGACACTGAGATGGTGGGAGTGGTGTGGCTTCACGAAACCGTTTCTCTCGCCCAGTAACTTAGGGGACTCGTATGCCAGGCTCTTACGCACAGGCACTGCCTGTGTTCCCACTCCCCACAACAATGAGGCTATCTATAACACGGTTCTCCTACAGTACTGTTTCTTTGTTTTGGTACGCGAGCAGTGAGACTTGAATAACCAAGGGGGCGGCCCTGGGTTGGCTTCAGGAAACAAGTGGGGAGTTCTGTTCTCCCTTCTGCCGCGGCCTCAGTCTCCCTCCGAAAATCGCTTTGGACTTGCTGGCAGTGCTCGCCCGCATTCACACAGCAAAAGGTTTCCACCCTCAGGAAGGCCTAGTCTGGCCGAAGTAAGGAATTTCTACAGTGTAGTTCCCTGGACATAGGAGGTTGGCTCTCGGCCTGCAAGCACACCGGGGCAAGGGTACCACCACAGGAACAAAAGCTGAGCCGAGAGGCGTCTCCGGCACCGGCCTTTCTTTCCCTCGGTTTTACATAGGGAAGCCGTTCGCCGGACTCTCAGGCACAGCGCACAGCATACAGCGTCCTCTCCGCTAGACAACGGCGGGAGGTAAAGCGCGGTTTCTCCACAGTGTTGTGCCTTCCAGGGAGGGGCCTGCAACTTAGGCCTGCACTCACACAGGCCGGAGGAGTGCTAGCATTCTGCCACTGAGAGCTGGTGGGAGAGGTGCGGATGCCCGAGTTCGTTTCTTTCGCCCAGTAACGTAGGGGACTCGTCTCCCAGGCTCTGACGCACACACACTCCAAGTGTTTCCACTCACGGGAACAGTGAGGCTCTGTACAACACGGTCCCCTACCCTACTGTTTCCTTGCTTTGGTACGCGAGCAGTGAGAGTTGCATGGTAAAGGTGGCGGCCGCAGGCCTGGCTTCAGGAAACAAGTGGGGAGTTGTGTTCTCCCTCCTGCCGCGGGCTCAGTCTCCCTCGCTAAATGGTTTTGGAATCGCTGGCAGTATTCCCCCCCCCCATTCACACAGCAAAAGCTTTAGACCCTCAGGAAGGCCTAATCTGGCCAAAGTCGGGAATTTCTACAGTGTGTTTTCCTCGACTAAGGTGGTTGGCTCTCGGCCTGCAAGCACACCGGGGCAACGTTACTAGACGCAGGAACAAGAGCTGAGCCGAGAGGCGTCTCCGGCACCGGCCTTTCTTTCCCTCGGTTTTACATAGAGAAGCCGTTCGCCTGGCTCTCAAGCACAGCGCACAGCATTCATCATTTTCTCCGCTACGGACCGGCGGGAGTTAAAGCGCGGTTTCTCCACAGTGTTGTGCCTTTCAAGGAGGGGCCTTCAACTTAGGCCTGTAGGCACACATGGAGGAGGAGTGCTAGCATTCTGCCAGTGAGAGCTGGTGGGAGAGGTGCGGCTGCCCGAGTTCCTTTCTCTCGCCCAGTAACGTAGGGCACTCGTATACTAGGCTCTCACGCACACACACTCCAGGTGTTTCCACTCTCCGGAACAGTGAGGCTCTACACCAGGGTACCCTACCCTACTGTTTCCTTGCGTTGTTACAGGAGCAGTGGGACTTGCATGCTCAAGGGGGCAGCTGCTGCCCTGGCTTCAGGAAACAAGTGGGGAGTTGTGTTCTCCATTCTGCCGCAGCCTCAGTCTCCCTCCGAAAATGGTTTTGGACTCGCTGGCAGTGCTCGCCCGCATTCACACAGCAAAATGTTTCCACCCTCAGGAAGGCCTAGTCTAGCCGAAGTAAGGAATTTCTACAGTGTGCTTCCCTCGACTTAAGTGGTTGGTTCTCGGCCTGCAAGCACCCCGGGGCAACGGTACTAGCCCCAGGAACAAGAGCTGAGCCGAGAGGCGTCTCCGGCCCCGGCCTTTCTTTTCCTCAGTTTTACATAGGGAAGCCGTTCGCCGGACTCTCAAGCACAGCGCACAGCATACAGCGTCCTCTCCGCTAGGGCCCGGCGGGATCTAAAGCGCGGTTTCTCCACAGTGTTGGGCCTTCCCAGGAGGGGCCTGCAACCTAGGCCTGCACGCACCCATTCCGGAGGAGTGCTAGCATTCTGCCACTGAGAGCTGGTTTGAGAGGTGCGGCTGCCCGAGTTCGTTTCTATCACCCAATAACGTAGTGGACTCGTCTCCCAGGGTCTCACGCACACACATTCCAAGTGTTTCTACTCTCGGGAACAGTGAGGCTCTGTAAAACACGGTCCCCTAACCTACTGTTTCCTTGCGTTGGTACGCGAGCAGTGAGACTTGCATGCACAAGTGGGCAGCGGCAGGACTGACTTCAGGAAACAAGTGGGGAGTTGTGTTCTCCCCTCTGCCGCGGCCTCAGTCTCCCTCGGAAAATGGTTTTGGACTTGCTGGCAGGGCTCGCCCGCATTCACACAGCAAAATGTTTCCACCCTCAGGAAAGCCTAGTCTAGCCGAAGTAAGGAATTTCTACAGTGTGCTTCCCTCGACCTGGAGGTTGGCTCTCGGCCTGCAAGCACCCCGGGGCAACGGTACTAGCCCCAGGAACAAGAGCTGAGCCGAGAGGCGGCTCCGGCCCCGGCCTTTCTTTTCCTCGGTTTTACATAAGGATGCCGTTCGTCGGGCTCTCAAGCACAGCGAACAGCATACAGCGTCCTCTCCACTAGGGACCGGCGGGAGCTAAGGCGCGGGTTCTCCACAGTGTTGTGCCTTCCCGGGAAGGGTCTCCAACTTAGGCCTGCACGCACACAGGCCGGAGGAGTGCTAGCATTCTGATACTGAGAGCTGGTGGGAGAGGTGCGGCTGCACGAATCCGTTTCTCTCGCCCAGTAACTTAGGGGACTCGTCTGCCAGGCTCTGACGCACAGGCACTCCAGGTGTTCCAACTACCCGCAGCAGTGAGGCTATGTACAACACGGTTCCCCTACATTACTGTTTCTTTGTTTTGGTAAGCGAGCATTGAGACTTGCAAGCCCAAGGGGGCGGCCGCTGGGCTGGCTACCGGAAACAAGAGGGGAGTTGTGTTCTCCCTTCTGCCGCGGCCTCAGTCTCCCTCGGAAAATGGTTTTGGACTCGCTGGCTGTTCTGGCCCGCATTCATACAGCAAAAGGTTTCCACCCTCAGGAAGGCCTAATCTGCCCGAGGTCGGGAATTTCTACACTGTGTTTCCCTCGACTTATTTGGTTGGCTCTCGGCCTGCAAGCACACCGGGGCAAGGGTACTAGCCCCAGGAACAAAAGCTGAGCCGAGAGGCGTCTCCGGCTCCGGCCTTTCTTTCCCTCGGTTTTACATAGGGAAGCCGTTCGCCGGGCTCTCAAGCACAGCGCAGAGGATACAGCGTCCTCTCCGCTAGGAAACGGTGGGATCTAAAGCGCGGTTCCTGCAGAGTGTTGGGACTTTCAAGGAGAGTCCTGAAACATAGGCCTACACGCACACATGCTGGAGGAGTGCTAGCATTCTGCCACTGAGAGCTGGTGGGAGAGGTGCGGATGCCCGAGTTCGTTTCTCTCGCCCAGTAACGTAGGGGACTCCTCTCCCAGGCTCTCATGCACACACACTCCAAGTGTTTCCACTCTCCGGAACAGTGAGGCTCTACAGCACGGTACCCTACCCTACTGTTTCCTTGCGTTGGTACGCGAGCAGTGAGAGTTGGATGGTAAAGGTGGCGGCCGCAGGCCTGGCTTCAGGAAACAAGTGGGGAGTTGTGTTCTCCCTTCTGCCGCGGCCTCAGTGTCCCTCGGAAAATGGTTCTGGACTCGCTGGCAGTGCTCGCCTGCATTCACACAGCAAAAGGTTTCCACCCTCAGGACGGCCTAGTCTGGCCAGTGGAACGAATTACATAGGGAAGCCGTTCGCCGGACTCTCAAGCACAGCGCACAGCATACAGCGTTCTCTCCGCTAGGGACCGGCGGGAGCTAAAGCGCGGTTTCTCCACAGTGTTGTGCCTTCCAGGGACGGGCCTGCAACTTAAGCCTGCACGCACACAGGCCGGAGGACTGCTAGCATTCTGCCACTGAGAGCTGGTGCGAGAGGAGCGGTTGCCCGAGTTCGTTTCTCTAGCCCAGTAACGTAGGGAACTCGTCTCCCAGGCTCTCACGCACACACACTCCAAGTGTTTCCACTCTCCGGAACAGTGAGGCTCGGTACAACACGGTCCCCTACCTTACTGTTTCCTTGTGTTAGTACGAGAGTGAGACTTGCAGGGTTAAGGGGCGGCCGCAGGCCTGGCTTCAGGAAACAAGTGGGGAGTTGTGTTCTCCCTTCTGCCGCGGCCTCAGTCTCCCTCGGAAAATGGTTTTAGACTCGCTGGCAGTGCTCGCCCGCATTCACAGAGCAAAAGGTTTTGACCCTCAGGAAGGCCTAAACGGCCGAAGTCGGGGTTTTCTACAGTGTGTTTCCCTCGACTTAGGTGGTTGGTTCTCGGCCTGCAAGCACACCGGGGCAAGGGTACTAGCCCCAGGAACAAGAGCTGAGCCAAGAGGGGTCTCCGCCACCGGCCTTTCTTTCCCTCGGTTTTACATAAGGAAGCCTTTCGCCGGGCTCTCAAGCACAGCGCACAGAATACAGCGTCCTCTCCGCTAGGGACAGGCGGGAGCTTAAGCGCGGTTTCTCCACAGTGTTGGGCCTTTCAAGGAGGGGCCTGCAACTTAGGCCTGCACGCACACATGCTGAAGGAGTGCTAGCATTCTACCACTGGGAGCTGGTGGGAGACGTGCGGCTGCCCGAGTTCGTTTCTCTCGCCGGGTAAAGTAGGGGACTCTTCTCCCAGACTCTCACGCACACACACTTCAAGTGTTTCCACTCTCCGGAACCGTGAGGCTCTGTGCAACGTGGTCCCCTACCCTACTGTTTCCGTGCGTTGGTAAGGGAGCAGTGAGACTTGTATGCTCAAGGGGGTGGCCGCAGGCCTGGCTTCAGGAAACAAGTGGGGAGTTGTGTTCTCCCTTCTGCGGCGACCTCAGTGTCCCTCGGAAAATGGTTTTGGACTCGCTGGCTGTTCTGGCCCGCATTCATACAGCAAAAGGTTTCCACCCTCAGGAAGGCCTAATCTGGCCGAACACGGGAATTTCTACAGTGTGTTTCCCTCGACTTAGTTGCTTGGCCATCGGCCTGCGAGCACACCGTGGCAAGGGTACCAGCCCAAGGAACAAGAGCTGAGCCGAGAGGCGTCTCCGCCACCGGCCTTTCTTTATCTCAGTTTTACATAAGGAAGCCGTTCGCCGGGCTCTCAAGCACAGCGCACAGCATACAGCGTCCTCTCCGCTACAGACCGGCGGGAGGTAAAGCGCGGTTTCTCCACAGTGTTGGGCCTTTCAAGGAGAGTCCTGAAACATAGGCCTGCACGCACTCATGTTGGAGGAGTGCTAGCATTCTGCCACTGAGAGCTGGTGGGAGAGGTGAGGATGCCCGAGTTCGTTTCTCTCGCCTAGTAACGTAGGGGCCTCCTCTACCAGGCTCTCACGCACACACACTCCAAATGTTTCCACTCTCCGGAACAGTGAGGCTCTACAACACGATACCCTACCCTACTGTTTCCTTGCGTTGGTACGCGAGCAGTGAGAGTTGTATGGTAAAGGGGGCGGCCGCAGGCCTGGCTTCAGGAAACAAGTAGGGAGTTGTGTTCTCCCTTCTGCCGCGGCCTCAGTCTCCCTCGGAAAATGGTTCTGGACTCGATGGCAGTGCTTGCCCGCATTCACACAGCCAAAGGTTTCCACCCTCAGGAAGGCCTAATTTGGCCGAAGTCGGGATTTTGTAGTGTGTTTCACTCGACTTGGCTCTCGGCCTGCAAGCACACCGGGGCAAGGTTACTAGCCCCAGGAACAAGAGGTGGGCCGAGAGGCGTCTCCGCCACCGGCCTTTCTTTCCCTCGGTTTTACTTAAGGAAGCCGTTCGCCGGGCTCTCAAGCACAGTGCACAGCATACAGCGTCCTCTCCGCTACGGACCGGCGGGAGGTAAAGCGCGCTTTCTCCACAGTGTTGTGCCTTCCAGGGTGGGGCCTGCAACTTAGGCCTGCACGTACACAGGCCTGAGGAGTGCTAGCATTCTGATCCTGAGAGCTGGTGGGCGAGGTGCGGCTGCACGAATCCGTTTCTCTCGCCCAGGAACTTAGGGGACTCGTGTGCCAGGGTCTTACGCACAGGCACTCCAGGTGTTCCCACTCCCCGCAACAGTGAGGCTATCTACAACAGGGTTCCGCTACAGTACTGTTACGTTGTTTTAGTACGCGAGCAGTGAGACTTGCATTCCCAAGGGGGCGGCCGCTGGGCTGGCTTGAGGAAGCAAGTGGGGAGTTGTGTTCTCCGTTCTGCCGTGACCTCAGTCTCCCTCAGAAAATGGTTTTGGACTCGCTGGCAGTTCTCGCCCGGATTCATACAGCAAAAGGTTTTGACCCTCAGGAAGGCCTAATCTTGCCGAAGACGGGATTTTCTACAGTGTGTTTCCCTCGACTGAGTTGGTTGGCTCTCGGCCTGCAAGCACACCGGGGCAAGGGTACTAGCCCCAGGAACAAGAGCTGAGCCGAGAGGCGTCTCCAGCACCGGCCTTTCTTTCCCTCGGTTTTACATAGGGAAGCCGTTCGCCGGGCTCTCAAGCACAGCGCCGAGCATACAGCCTCCTCTCTGCTAGGGACCAGGGGAGCTAAAGCGCGGTTTCTCCACAGTGTTGGGCCTTTCAAGGAGGGGCCCGCAACTTAGGCCTGCACGCACACATGCCGGCGGAATGCTAGCATTCTGCCACTGAGAGCTGGTGGGAGAGGTGCGGCTGCCCGAGTTCGTTTCTCTCACCCAGCAAAGTAGGGGACTCCTCTCCCAGGCTCTCACGCAGATACACTCCAAGTGTTTCCACCCTCGAGAACAGTGAGGCTCTGTACAACACGGTCCCCTACCCTACTGTTTCTGTGCGTTGGTACCCGAGAAATGAGAGTTGCATGTGTAAGGGGGCGGCCGCAGGCCTGGATTCAGGAATCAAGTGGGGAGTTGTGTTCTCCCTTCTGCCGCGGCCTCAGTCTCCCTCGGAAAATGGTTTTGGACTCGCTGGCAGTGCTCGCCCGCATTCGCACAGCAAAACGTTTCCACCCTCAGGAAGGCCTAAACTGGCCGAAGTCGGGATTTTCTGCAGTGTGTTTCCCTCGACTGAGTTGGATGGCTCTCGGCCCGCAAGCACACCGGGGCAAGAGTACTAGCCTCAGGAACAAGAGCTGAGCCGAGAGGCGTCTCCACCACCGGCATTTCTTTCCCTCCGTTTTACATAAGGAAGCCGTTCGCCGGGCTCTCAAGCACAGCACACAGCATACAGCGTGCTCTCCGCTAGGGACCGGCGGGAGCTAAAGCGCGCTTTCTCCACAGTGTTGGGCCTTTCAAGGAGGGCCCTGCACCTTCGGCCTGCACGCACACAGGCCGGAGGAGTGCTAGCGTTCTGCCACTGAGAGCTGTTGCGAGACGTGCGGATGCCCGAGTTCGTTTCTTTCGCCCAGTAAAATAGGGGACTCGTCTCCCAGGCTCTCACGCACACACACTCCAAGTGTTTCCACTCTCCGGAACAGTGAGGCTCTGTATAACACGGTCTCCTACCCTACTATATCCTTGCGTTGGTACGCGACCAGTGAGACCTGTATGCTGAAGGGGGCGGCCGCAGGCCTGACTTCAGGAATCAAGTGGGGAGTTGTGTTCTCCCTTCTGCCGCGGCCTCAGTCTCCCTCGCTAAATGGTTTTGGACTCGCTGGCAGTGCTCGCCCGCATTCACACTGCAAAGTGTTCGACCTTCAGGAAGGCCTAATCTGGCCGAAGTCGGGATTATCTACAGTGTGTTTCCCTCGACTTAGGAGGTTCGCTCTCGGCCTGCAAGCACACCGGGGCAAGGTTACTAGCCGCAGGAATAAGAGCTGAGCCGAGAGGCGTCTCCGGCACCGGCCTTTCTTTCCCTCGATTTTACATAAGGATGCCGTTCGCCGGGCTCTCAAGCACAGCGAACAGCATACAGCGTCCTCTCCGCTAGGGACCGGCGGGAGCTAAAGCGCGGGTTCTCCACAGTGTTGTGCCTTCCCGGGAAGGGCCTCCGACTTAGGCCTGCACGCACACAGGCCGGAGGAGTGCTAGCATTCTGATACTGAGAGCTGGTGGGAGAGGTGCGGGTGCACGAATCCGTTTCTCTCGCCCAGTAACTTAGGGCACTCGTCTGCCAGGCTCTGACGCACAGGCACTCCAGGTGTTCCAACTACCCGCAGCAGTGAGGCTATGTACAACACGGTTCCCCTACATTACTGTTTCTTTGTTTTGGTCAGCGAGCAGTGAGACTTGCAAGCCCAAGGGGGCGGTCGCTGGGCTGGCTACCGGAAACAAGAGGGGAGTTGTGTTCTCCCTTCTGCCGCGGCCTCAGTCTCCCTCGGAAAATGGTTTTGGACTCGCTGGCTGTTCTGGCCCGCATTCATACAGCAAAAGGTTTCCACCCTCAGGAAGGCCTAATCTGCCCGAGGTCGGGAATTTCTACAGTGTGTTTCCCTCGACTTAGTTGCTTGGCCATCGGCCTGCGAGCACACCGTGGCAAGGGTACCAGCCCAAGGAACAAGAGCTGAGCCGAGAGGCGCCTCCGGCACCGGCCTTTCTTTCCCTCGGTTTTACATAGAGAAGCCGTTCGCCTGGCTCTCAAGAACAGCGCACAGCATTCATCATTTTCTCCGCTAGGGAGCGGCGTGAGTTAAAGCGCGGTTTCTCCACAGTGTTGTGCCTTTCAAGGAGGGGCCTTCAACTTAGGCCTGTAGGCACACATGGAGGAGGAGTGCTAGCATTCTGCCAGTGAGAGCTGGTGGGAGAGGTGCGGCTGCCCGAGTTCCTTTCTCTCGCCCAGTAACGTAGGGCACTCGTATACCAGGCTCTCACGCACACACACTCCAGGTGTTTCCACTCTCCGGAACAGTGAGGCTCTACACCAGGGTACCCTACCCTACTGTTTCTTTGCGTTGGTACACGAGCAGTGGGACTTGCATGCTCAAGGGGGCAGCCGCTGCCCTGGCTTCAGGAAACAAGTGGGGAGTTGTGTTCTCCCTTCTGCCGCGGCCTCAGTCTCCCTCGGAAAATGGTTTTGGACTCGCTGGCAGTGCTCGCCCGCATTCACACAGCAAAATGTTTCCACCCTCAGGAAGGCCTAGTCTAGCAGAAGTTAGGAATTTCTACAGTGTGTTTCCCTCGACTTAAGTGGTTGGTTCTCGGCCTGCAAGCACCCCGGGGCAACGGTACTAGCCCCAGGAACAAGAGCTGAGCCGAGAGGCGTCTCCGCCAGCGGCCTTTCTTTATCTCAGTTTTACATAAGGAAGCCGTTCGCCGGGCTCTCAAGCACAGCGCACAGCATACAGCGTCCTCTCCGCTACAGACCGGCAGATGGTAAAGCGCGGTTTCTCCACAGTGTTGGGCCTTTCAAGGAGAGTCCTGAAACATAGGCCTGCACGCACTCATGTTGGAGGAGTGCTAGCATTCTGCCACTGAGAGCTGGTGGGAGAGGTGCGGATGCCCGAGTTCGTTTCTCTCGCCTAGTAACGTAGGGGCCTCGTCTACCAGGCTCTCACGCACACACACTCCAAATGTTTCCACTCTCCGGAACAGTGAGGCTCTACAACACGATACCCTACCCTTCTGTTTCCTTGCGTTGGTACGCGAGCAGTGAGAGTTGTATGGTAAAGGGGGCGGCCGCAGGCCTGGCTTCTGGAAACAAGTAGGGAGTTGTGTTCTCCCTTCTGCCGCGGCCTCAGTCTCCCTCGGAAAATGGTTTTGGACTCGATGGCAGTGCTTGCCCGCATTCACACAGCCAAAGGTTTCCACCCTCAGGAAGGCCTAATTTGGCCGAAGTCGGGATTTTCTAGTGTGTTTCCCTCGACTTGGCTCTCGGCCTGCAAGCACACCGGGGCAAGGTTACTAGCCCCAGGAACAAGATGTGGGCCGAGACGCGTCTCTGCCACCGGCCTTTCTTTCCCTCGGTTTTACTTAAGGAAGCCGATCGCCGGGCTCTCAAGCACAGTGCACAGCATACAGCGTCCTCTCCACTACGGCCGGCGGGAGGTAAAGCGCGCTTTCTCCACAGTGTTGTGACTTCCAGGGTGGGGCCTGCAACTTAGGCCTGCACGTACACAGGCCTGAGGAGTGCTAGCATTCTGATCCTGAGAGCTGGTGGGCGAGGTGCGGCTGCACGAATCCGTTTCTCTCGCCCAGGAACTTAGGGGACTCGTGTGCCAGGCTCTTACGCACAGGCACTCCAGGTGTTCCCACTCCCCGCAACAGTGAGGCTATCTACAACAGGGTTCCGCTACAGTACTGTTACTTTGTTTTAGTACGCGAGCAGTGAGACTTGCAGTCCCAAGGGGGCGGCCGCTGGGCTGGCTTGAGGAAGCAAGTGGGGAGTTGTGTTCTCCCTTCTGCCGTGACCTCAGTCTCCCTCGGAAAATGGTTTTGGACTCGCTGGCAGTTCTCGCCCGGATTCATACAGCAAAAGGTTTTGACCCTCAGGAAGGCCTAATCTGGCCGAAGTCGGGATTTTCTGCAGTGTGTTTCCCTCGACTGAGTTGGTTGGCTCTCGGCCCGCAAGCACACCGGGGCAAGAGTACTAGCCCCAGGAACAAGAGCTGAGCCGAGAGGCTTCTCCGCCACCGGCATTTCTTTCCCTCCCTTTTACATAAGGAAGCCGTTCGCCGGGCTCTCAAGCACAGCACACAGCATACAGCGTGCTCTCCGCTAGGGACCGGCGGGAGCTAAAGCGCGGTTTCTCCACAGTGTTGCGCCTTTCAAGGAGGGCCCTGCACCTTAGGCCTGCACGCACACAGGCCGGAGGACTGCTAGCGTTCTGCCACTGAGAGCTGTTGCGAGACGTGCGGATGCCCGAGTTCGTTTCTTTCGCCCAGTAAAATAGGGGACTCGTCTCCCAGGCTCTCACGCACACACACTCCAAGTGTTTCCACTCTCCGGAACAGTGAGGCTCTGTATAACACGGTCTCCTACCCTACTATATCCTTGCGTTGGTACGCGACCAGTGAGACCTGTATGCTGAAGGGGGCGGCCGCAGGCCTGGCTTCAGGAAACAAGTGGGGAGTTGTGTTCTCCCTCTGCCGCAACCTCAGTGTCCCCCGGAAATTGGTTTTGGACTCGCTGGCTGTTTTCGCCCGCATTCATACAGCAAAAGTTTTCCACCCTCAGGAAGGCCTAATATGGCCGAACACGGGATTTTCTACAGTGTGTTTCCCTAGAGATAGTTACTTGGCTCTCGCCTGCGAGCACACCGTGGCAAGGCTACCAGCCCAAGGAACAAGAGCTGAGCCGAGAGGCGTCTCCGCCACCGGCCTTTCTTTATCTCAGTTTTACATAAGGAAGCCGTTCGCCGGGCTCTCAAGCACAGCGGACAGCATACAGCGTCCTCTCCGCTACGGACCGGCGGGAGGTAAAGCGCGGTTTCTCCACAGTGTTGGGCCTTTCAAGGAGAGTCCTGAAACATAGGCCTGCACGCACTCATGTTGGAGGAGTGCTAGCCTTCTGCCACTGACAGCTGGTGGGACAGGTGCGGATGCCCGAGTTCGTTTCACTCGCCTAGTAACGTAGGGGACTCCTCTCCCAGGCTCTCACGCACACACACTCCAAGTGTTTCCACTCTCTGGAACAGTGAGGCTCTTTACAACACGGTCCCCTGCCTTACTGTTTCCTTGCGTTGGTACGCGAGCAGTGAGACTTGCATGCTCATGGGAGCGGCCGCTGGGCTGGCTTCAGGAAAGAAGTGGGGAATTGTGTTCTCCCTTCTACCGCGGAATCCGTCTCCCTGGAAAATGGTTTTGGACTCGCTGGCAGCGCTCGCCCGCATTCACACAGCAAAAGGTTTCCACACTCAGGAACGCCTAATCTGGCCGAAGTCGGGGTTTTCTGCAGCGTGTTTCCATCGACTTAGTTGGTTGGCTCTCGGCCTGCAAGTACACCGGGGAAAGGGTACTAGCCCCAGGAACAAGAGCTGAGCCGAGAGGCATCTCCGCCACCGGCCTTTCTTTCCCTCAGTTTTTTTTTTAATTTTCTTATTCTTATGTTAAACACCATATATTACATCATTAATTTTTGCTGCAGTGTTCCATGACTCATTGTTTCTTCATAACACCCAGTGCTCCATGCAGAACGTGCCCTCCTCAATACCCATCACCAGGCTAACACATCCCCCTACGCCCCTCCCCTCTAGAACCCTCAGTTTGTTTTTCAGAGTCCTTCATCTGTCATGGTTCCTCTCTCCCTCTCACATACTCCCCTTCTCTTCCTTTCCTGTTACCTTCTTTCTCTTTTTTCTTAAAATATGTTGCGTTATTTGTTTCAGAAGTACAGATCTGTGATTCAACACTCTTGCACAATTCACAGGGCTCACCGTAGCACATATCCTCCCAAATGTCTATCACCAAGCCACCCCATCCCTCCAAACCCCAACCACTCCAGTAACACTCAGTTTGTTTCCTGAGATTAAGAATTCCTCATATCCGTGAGGTCATGCGATACATGTCTTTCTCTGATTGACATATTTCATTCAACATAACACCCTCCAGTTCCATCCACGTCGCTGCCAATGGCAAGATCTCATTACTTTTGACGGCTGCATAATATTCCATTGTGTATATATACCACCACTTCTTTATCCATTCATCTGTCGATGGACATCTTGGCTCTTTCCACAGTTTGGCTATTGTGGATATTGCTGCTATAAACATTGGGGTACACGTACACCTTCGGGTCCCTACATTTGTATCTTTGGGGTAAATACCCAGTAGTGCAATTGCTGGATCAAACGATAGCTCTAATTTCAACTGTTTGAGGAACCTCCATACTGTTTTCCAGAGTGGTTGCACCGGCTTGCATTCCCTCCAACAGTGTAGGAGGTTTCCCCTTTCTCCACATGCCCGCCAACATCTGTCGTTCCCTCACTTGTTAATTTTAGCCATTCTGATGGGTGTGATATGGCATCTCATTGAGGTTTTGATTTGGATATCCCTGATGCCGAGCGATGTTGAGCACTTTTTCATGTGCCTGTTGGCCATTTGGATGTCTTCTTTGGAAAAATGTCTCCTCATGTCTTCTGCCCATTTCTTGATTGGATTATTTGATCTTTGGGTGTTGAGTTTGATAAGTTCTTTATAGATTTTGTATACTAGCCCTTTATCTGATATGTCATTTGTAAATATTTTCTCCCATTCTGTCGGTTGTCTTTTGGGGTTGTGGACTGTTTCTTTTGCTGTGCAAAAGCTTTTTTTTTATTTTTTAATGTTATGTTAATCACTATATATTACATCATTAGTTTCTCGTGCAGTGTTCCATTATTCATTGATACTGGAATGGTTGGGGTGGGAGGGATGGGGTGGCTGGGTGATAGACATTGGGGAGGGTATGTGCTATGGTGAGCGCTGTGAATTGTGCAAGATTGCTGAATCACAGATCTGTACTTCTGAAACAAATAACGCAACATATTTTAAGAAAAATAAAAGAAGAAGATAACAGGAGAGGAAGAGAAGGGGAGTATTTCAAAGGGGGAGACGAACCATGAGAGATGATGGATTCTGAGAAACAAACTGAGGGTTCTAGAGGAGAGGGGGGTAGGGGGATGGGTTAGCCTGGTGATGGATATTGAGGAGGGCACTTTCTGCATGGAGCACTGGGTGTTATGAACAAACAATGAATCATGGAAGACTGCACCAAAAACGAATGATGTAATATATCATTCTTAAGTTATGATTAACATAACAATTAAGAAAAAAGCTTATGCACAGCAAGACAAACACTCCACATACCCAAAAGACAACCGACAGAATGGGAGAAAATATTGGCAAATGACATATCAGATAAAGGGCTAGTATCCCAAATCTATAAAGAACTTATCAAACTCAACACCCAAAGAACAAATAATCCAATCAAGAAATGGGCCGAAGACATGAACACACATTTTTCCAAAGAAGACATCCAAATGGCCGACAGGCACATGAAAAAGTGCTCAACATCGCTCGGCATCAAGGAAATCCAAATCAAAACCTCAATGAGATACCACCTGACACCCGTCAGAATGGCTAAAGTTAACAAGTCAGGGAACGACAGATGTTGGCGGGGATGTGGAGAAAGGGGAACCCTCCTCCACTGTTGGTGGGAATGCAAGCTGGTAAAACGACTCTGGAAAACAGTATGGAGGATCCTCAAACAGTTGAAATTAGTGCTACCGTTCGATACAGCAATTGACTACTGGGTATTTAACACAAATATACAAATGTAGGGACCGAAAGGGGTACGTGTACCCCAAAGTTTATAGCAGCAAAGTCCACAATAGCCAAACTGTGGAAAGAGCCAAGATGTCCATCAACAGATGAATGGATAAAGAAGAGGTGGTATATATACACAATGGAATATTATGCAGCCGTCAAAAGGAATGAGATCTTACCATTTGCAACGTCGTGGATGCAACTGAAGGGTGTTCTGTTGAGTGAAATAAGTCAATCAGAGAAAGACACGTATTGCATGAGCTCACGGATGTGAGGATTTTTTAATCTCAGGAAACAAACTGAGTGACTGGAGTGGTTGGGGGTTGGAGGGATGGGGTGGCTGGGTGATAGACATTGGGGAGGGAATGTGCTACGGTGAGCGCTGTGAATTGTGCAAGACTGTTGAATCACAGATCTGTACTTCTGAAAGAAAAAACGCAACACATTTTAAGAAAAAGGAAAAGAAGAAGATAACAGGAGAGGAAGAGAAGGGGAGTATGTCAGAGGGGGAGACGAACCATGAGAGATGATGGACTCTGAAAAACAAAGTGAGGGCTCTAGAGGGGAGGGGGTAGGGGTTTGGGTTAGCCTGGTGATGGGTATTGAGGAGGGCACGTTCTGCATGGAGCACTGGGTTTTATGAACAAAAAATGAATCATGGAACACTGCACCAAAAACTAATGATGTAATATATTGTGATTAACATAACAATAAAAAAAAGCTTTTGCACAGCAAAAGAAACAGTCCACAAAACCAAAAGACAACTGACAGAATGGGAGAAAATATTTGCAAATGACATATCAGATAAAGGGCTAGTATCCAAAATCTATAAAGAAGTTATCAAACTCAACACCCAAAGAAAAAATAATCCAATCAAGAAATGGGCCGAAGACATGAACACACATTTTTCCAAAGAAGACATCCAAATGGCCGACAGGCACATGAAAAAGTGCTCAACATCGCTCGGCATCAAGGAAATCCAAATCAAAACCTCAATGAGATACCACCTGACACCCGTCAGAATGGCTAAAGTTAACAAGTCAGGGAACGACAGATTTTGGCGGGGATGTGGAGAAAGGGGAACCCTCCTCCACTGTTGGTGGGAATGCAAGCTAGTGCAACCACTCTGGAAAAGAGTATGGAGGATCCTCAAACAGTTGAAATTAGTGCTACCGTTCGATCCAGCAATTGACTACTGGGTATTTAACACAAAGATACAAATGTAGGGACCCGAAGGGGTACGTGTACCGCAATGTTTATAGCAACAATGTCCACAATAGCCAAACTGTGGAAAGAGCCAAGATGTCCATCGACAGATGAATGGATAAGGAAGAGGTGGTATATATACACAATGGAATATTACGCAGCCTTCAAAAGGAATGAGATGTTGCCATTTGCAAAGACGTGGTTGGAACTGGAGGGTGTTATGTTGAGTGAAATAAGTTAATCAGAGGAAGACATGTAACGCATGACCTCACAGATATGAGGAATTCTTAATATCAGGAAACAAACTGACTGTTACTGGAGTGTTAGGGGGTGTGAGGGATGGGGTGGCTGGGTGATAGACATTGGGGAGAGTATGTGCTACGGTGAGGGCTGTGAATTGTGCAAGACTGTTGAATCACAAATCTGTACTTCTGAAACAAATAACGCAACATATTTTAAGAAAAAGAAAAAGAAAAAGAAGATAACAGGAGAGGAAGAGAAGGGGAGTATGTCAGAGGGGGACACGAACCATGACAGATGATGGACTCTGAAAAACAAAGGGAGGGTCTAGATGGGAGGGCGGGAGGGGTTTGGGTTATCCTGGTGATGGGTATTGAGGAGGGCATGTTCTGCATGGAGCACTGGGTGTTATGAACAAACAATGAATCATGGAACACTACGAAAAACTAATGATGTAATATATGGTGATTAACATAACAATAAAAAATTTAAAAAAAGCTTTTGCACAGCTAAAGAAACAGTCCACAAAACCAAAAGACACCCGACAGAATGGGAGAAAATATTGACAAATGACATAGCAGATAAAGGGCTAGTATCCAAAATGTATAAAGAACTTATCAAACTCAACACCCAAAGAACATATAATCCAATCAAGAAATGGCCCGAAGACATGAACAGACATTTTTCCAAAGAAGACATCCAAATGGCCAACAGGCACTTGAAAAAGTGCTCAACATCGCTCGGCATCAGGGAAATCCAAATCAAAACCTCAATGAGATACCACCTCACACTCGTCAGAATGGCTAAAATTAACAAGTCAGTGAAGACAGATTTTGGCGGGGTTGTGGAGAAAGGGGAACCCTCCTACACTGTTGGTGGGAATGCAAGCTGGTGCAACCACTCTGGAAAACACTATGGAGGATCCTCAAACAGTTGAAATTAGTGCTACCGTTCGATCCAGCAATTGACTACTGGGTAGTTAACACAAAGATTCAAATGTAGGGACCCGAAGGGGTACGTGTACCGCAATGTTTATAGCAACAATGTCCACAATAGTCAAACTGTGGAAAGAGCTAAGATGTCCATCGACAGATGAATGGATAAAGAAGAGGTGGTATATATACACAATGGAATATTATGCAGCCGTCAAAAGGAATGAGATGTTGCCATTTGCAAAGACGTGGATGGAACTGGAGGGTGTTATGTTGAGTGAAATAAGTCAATCAGGGAAAGACATGTATCGCATGACCTCACTGATATGAGGAATTCTTAATCTCAGGAAACAAACTGAGTGTTACTGGAGTGTTTGGGGGTGGGAGGGATGGGGTGGCTGGGTGATAGACATTGGGGAGAGTATGTGTTACGGTGAGCGCTGTGAATTGTGCAAGACTGTTGAATCACAGATCTGTACTTCTGAAAGAAAAAACGCAACATATTTTAAGAAAAAGTAAAAGAAGAAGATAACAGGAGAGGAAGAGAAGGGGAGTATGTCAGAGGGGGAGACCAACCATGACAGATGATGGACTCTGAAAAACAAAGTGAGGGTTCTAGAGGGGAGGGCGGTAGGGGTTTGGGTTAGCCTGGAGATGGGTATTGGGGAGGGCACGTTCTGCATGGAGCACTCGGTGTTATGAACAAACAATGAATCATGGAACACTGCACCAAAAACTAATGATGTAATATATGGTGATTAACATAACAATAAAAACGCTTTTGCACAGCAAAAGAAACAGTCCACAAAACCAAAAGACAACCGACAGAATGGGAGAAAATATTTGCAAATGACATATCAGATAAAGGGCTAGTCTCCAAAATCCATAAAGAACTTATCAAACTCAACACCCAAAGAACAAATAATCCAATCAAGAAATGGGCCGAAGACATGAACAGACATTTTTCCAAAGAAGACCTCCAGATGGCCAATAGGCACATGAAAAAGTGCTCAACATCGCTCGGCATGAGGGAAATCCAAATCAAACCCTCAATGAGATACCACCTCACACCCGTCAGAATGGCTAAAATTAACAAGTCAGGGAATGACAGATGTTGGCGGGAAGTGGAGAAAGGGGAACCCTCCTACACTGTTGGTGGGAAGGCAAGCTGGTGCAACCACTCTGGAAAACACTATGGAGGATCCTCAAACAGTTGAAATTAGAGCTACCATTCGATCCAGCAATTGCACTACTGGGTATTTACCACAAAGATACAAATGTAGGGACCCGAACGGGTACGTGTACCCCAATGTTTATAGCAGCAATGTCCAAAATAGGTAAATTGTGGAAAGAGCGAAGATGTCCATCGGCAGATGAACGGATAAAGAAGAAGTGGTGTATATACACAATGGAATATTATACAGCCGTCAAAAGGAATGAGATCATGCCATTTGCAACGACGCGGATGGAACTGGAGGGTGCTATGTTGAGTGAAATAAGTGAATCAGAGAAATACACCTATCGCATGACTCACTGATATGAGGAATTTTTAATCTCAGGAAAGAAACTGTTTGAATGGAGTGGTTGGGGCTGGGAGGGATGGGTTGGCTGGGTGATAGACATTGGGGAAGTATGTGCCACGGTGAGCGCTGTGAATTGTGCAAGACTGTTGAATCACAGATCTGTACTTCTGAATCAAATAACGCAACATATATTAAGAAAAGAGAAAAAAAGAAATAGATAACAGGAGATGAAGAGAGGGGGAGTATGTCAGACGGGGAGACGAACCATGAGAGATGATGGACTCTGAAAAACAAACTGAGGGTTCTAGAGGGGAGGGGGGTATGGGGATCGGTTAGCCTGGTGATGGGTATTGAGGAGGGCACGTTCTGCATGGAGCAGTGGGTGTTATGAACAAACAATTAATCATGGAACAGTGCACCAAAAACTAATGATGTAATATATGGTGATTAACATAACAATAAAAAAATTAAAAAAAAAAGATTTTGCACAGCAAAAGAAACAGTCCACAAAACCAAAAGACAACCGACAGAATGGGAGAAAATATGTGCAAATGACATATCAGATAAAGGGCTAGTATCCAAAATCGATAAAGAACTTATCAAACTCAACACCCAAAGAACACATAATCCAATCAAGAAATGGGCCGAAGACATGAACAGACATTTTTTCAAAGAAGACATCCAAATGGCCAACAGGCACATGAAAAAGTGCTCAACATAGCTCGGTATCAGGGAAATCCAAATCAAAACCTCAATGAGATACCACCTCACACCCGTCAGAATGGCTAAAATTAACAAGTCAGGGAACGACAGATGTTGGTGGGCATGTGGAGAAAGGGGAACCCTCCTACACTGTTGGTGGAAATGCAAGCTGGTGCAACCACTCTGGAAAACACTATGGAGGATCCTCAAACAGTTGAAATTAGCGCTACCGTTCGATCCAGCAATTGACTACTGGGTGTTTAACACAAAGATACAAATGTAGGGACCCGAAGGTGTACGTGTACCCCAAAGTTTATAGCAGCAATGTCCACAATAGCCAAACTGTGGAAAGAGCCAAGATGTCCATCGACAGATGAATGGATAAAGAAGAGGTGGTATATATACACAATGGAATATTATGCAGCCTTCTAAAGGAATGAGATGTTGCCATTTGCAAAGACGTGGATGGAACTGGAGGGTGTTATGTTGAGTGAAATAAGTCAATCAGAGAAAGACATGTATCGCATGACCTCACTGATATGAGGAATTCTTAATCTCAGGAAACAAACTGGGTTTTACTGGAGTGGTTGTGGGTGGGAGGGATGGGGTGGCTGGGTGATAGACATTGGGGAGGATATGTGCTACGGTGAGCACTGTCGATTGTGCAAGACTGTTGAATCACAGATCTGTACTTCTGAAACAAATAAAGCAACATATTTTAAGAAAAAGAAAAAGAAGAAGATAACAGGAGAGGAAGAGAAGGGGAGTATGTCAGAGGGGGAGACGAACCATGACAGATGATGGACTTTGAAAAACAAAATGAGGGTTCTAGAGGGGAGGGCGGTAGGGGTTCGGGTTTGCCTGGTGATGGGTATTGAGGAGGGCACGTTCTGCATGGAGGACTGGGTGTTATGAACAAACAATGAATCATGGAACACTGCACCAAAAACTAATGATGTAATATATGGTGATTAACATAACAATAAAAAAGCTTTTGCACAGCAAAAGAAACAGCCCACAAAACCAAAAGACAACCGACAGAATGGGAGAAAATATTTGCAAATGACATATCAGATAAAGGGCTAGTATCCAAAATCTATAAAGAACTTATCAAACTCAACACCCAAAGAACAAATAATCCAATCAAGAAATGGGCCGAAGACATGAACAGACATTTTTCCAAAGAAGACCTCCAAATGGCCAATAGGCACATGAAAAAGTGCTCAACATCGCTCGGCATGAGGGAAATCCAAATCAAAACCTCAATGAGATACCACCTCACACCCGTCAAAATGGCTAAAATTAACAAGTCAGGGAACGACAGATGTTGGCGGGGATGTGGAGAAAGGGGAAGCCTCCTACACTGTTGGTGGGAAGGCAAGCTTGTTTAAGCACTCTGGAAAACAGTATGGAGGTTCCTCAAAGAGTTGAAATTAGAGCTACCGTTCGATCCAGCAATTGACTACTGGGTATTTACCACAAAGATACAAATGTAGGGACCCGAAGGGGTACGTGTACCCAAAGTTTATAGCAGCAATGTCCACAATAACCAAACTGTGGAAAGAGCCAAGAGGTCCATCGACAGATGAATGGATAAAGAAGAAGTGGTATATATACACAAGGGAATATTATGCAGCCGTCAAAAGGAATGAGATCTTGCCATTTGCAATGACGTGGATGGAACTGGAGGGTGTTATGTTGAGTGAAATAGGTCACTCAGAGAAAGCCACGTATCGCATGACCTCACTGATATGAGGAATTCTTAATCTTAGGAAACAAACTGAGTGTTACTGGAGTGGTTGGAGGTGGGAGGGATGGGTTGGCTGGGTCATAGACATTGGGGAGGGTATGTGCCACGGTGAGCGCTGTGAATTGTGCAACACTGTTGAATCACAGATCTGTACTTCTGAATCAAATAACGCAACATATTTTAAGAAAAAAGAAAAAGAATTAGATAACAGGAGATGAAGAGAGGGGGAGTATGTCAGACGGGGAGAAGAACCATGAGAGATGATGGACTCTGAAAAACAAACTGAGGGTTCTAGAGGGGAGGGGGGTAGGGGGATCGGTTAGCCTGGTGATGGGTACAGAGGAGGGCAGGTTCTGCATGCAGCATTGGGTGTTATGAACAAACAATGAATCATGGAACACTGCACGAAAAACTAATGATGTAATATATGGTGCTTCACATAACAATAAAAAATTTAAAAAAAAGCTTTTGCAGAGCTAAAGAAACAGTCCACAAAACCAAAAGACACCCGACAGAATGGGAGAAAATATTTGCAAATGACATATCAGATAAAGGGCTAGTATCCAAAATCTATAACTAACTTATAAAACTCAACACCCAAAGAACATATAATCCAATCAAGAAAGGGGCCGAAGATATGAACAGACATTTTTCCAAAGAAGACATCCAAATGGCCAACAGGCACATGAAAAAGTGCTCAACATCGCTCGGCATCAGGGAAATCCAAATCAAAACTTCAATGAGATACCACCTCACACCCGTCAGAATGGCTAAAATTAACAAGTCAGGGAACGACAGATGTTGGCGGGGATGTGGAGAAAGGGGAACCCTCCTCCACTGTTGGTGGGAATGCAAGCTGGTGCAACCACTCTGGAAAACAGTATGGAGGATCCTCAAACAGTTGAAATTAGTGCTACCGTTCGATCCAGCAATTGACTACTGGGTATTTAACACAAAGATACAAATGTAGGGACCCGAAGGGGTACGTGTACCCCAAAGTCTATAGCAGCAATGTCCACAATAGCCAAACTGTGGAAAGAGCCAAGATGTCCATCGACAGATGAATGGATAAAGAAGAGGTGGAATATATACACAATGGAATATTATGCAGCCTTCAAAAGGAATGAGATGTTGCCATTTGCAAAGACGTGGATGGAACGGTAGGGTGTTATGTTGAGTGAAATAAGTCAATCAGAGAAAGACACGTATCGCATGACCTCACTGATATGAGGAATTCTTAATCTCAGGAAACAAACTGAGTGTTACTGGAGTGGTTGTGGGTGGGAGGGATGGGGTGGCTGGGTGATAGACAATGGGGACGGTATGTGCTACGGTGAGCGCTGTGCATTGTGCAAGACTGTTGAATCACAGATCTGTACTTCTGAAACAAATAACGCAACATATTTTAAGAAAAAGAAAAAGAAGATAACAGGAGAGGAAGAGAAGGGGAGTATGTCAGTGGGGGACACGAACCATGAGAGATAATGGACTCTGAAAAACAAAGGGAGGGTCTAGAGGGGAGGGCGGGAGGGGTTTGGGTTATCCTGGTGATGGGTATTGAGGAGGGCACGTTCTGCATGGAGCACTGGGTGTTATGAACAAACAATGAATCATGGAACACTGTAGGAAAAACTAATGATATAATATATGGTGATTAACATAACAATAAAAAATATTAAAAAAAGCTTTTGCACAGCTAAAGAAACAGTCCACAAAACCAAAAGACACCCGACAGAATGGGAGAAAATATTGACAAATGACATAGCAGATAAAGGGCTAGTATCCAAAATGTATAAAGAACTTATCAAACTCAACACCCAAAGAACATATAATCCAATCAAGAAATGGGCCGAAGACATGAACAGACATTTTTCCAAAGAAGACATCCATGGCCAACAGGCACATGAAAAAGTGCTCAACATCGCTCGGCATCAGGGAAATCAATCAAAACCTCAATGAGATACCACCTCACACCCGTCAGAATGGCTAAAATTAGCAAGTCAGTGAAGACAGATTTTGGCGGGGTTGTGGAGAAAGGGGAACCCTCCTACACTGTTGGTGGGAATGCAAGCTGGTGCAACCACTCTGGAAAACACTATGGAGGATCCTCAAACAGTTGAAATTAGAGCTACCATTCGATCCAGCAATTGCACTACTGGGTATTTACCACAAAGATACAAATGTAGGGACCCGAACGGGTACGTGTACCCCAATGTTTATAGCAGCAATGTCCAAAATAGGTAAATTGTGGAAAGAGCGAAGATGTCCATCGGCAGATGAACGGATAAAGAAGAAGTGGTGTATATACACAATGGAATATTATACAGCCGTCAAAAGGAATGAGATCATGCCATTTGCAACGACGCGGATGGAACTGGAGGGTGCTATGTTGAGTGAAATAAGTGAATCAGAGAAATACACCTATCGCATGACTCACTGATATGAGGAATTTTTAATCTCAGGAAAGAAACTGTTTGAATGGAGTGGTTGGGGCTGGGAGGGATGGGTTGGCTGGGTGATAGACATTGGGGAAGTATGTGCCACGGTGAGCGCTGTGAATTGTGCAAGACTGTTGAATCACAGATCTGTACTTCTGAATCAAATAACGCAACATATATTAAGAAAAGAGAAAAAAAGAAATAGATAACAGGAGATGAAGAGAGGGGGAGTATGTCAGACGGGGAGACGAACCATGAGAGATGATGGACTCTGAAAAACAAACTGAGGGTTCTAGAGGGGAGGGGGGTATGGGGATCGGTTAGCCTGGTGATGGGTATTGAGGAGGGCACGTTCTGCATGGAGCAGTGGGTGTTATGAACAAACAATTAATCATGGAACAGTGCACCAAAAACTAATGATGTAATATATGGTGATTAACATAACAATAAAAACGCGTTTGCACAGCAAAAGAAACAGTCCACAAATCCAAAAGACAACCGACAGAATGGGAGAAAATATTTGCAAATGACATATCAGATAAAGGGCTAGTCTCCAAAATCCATAAAGAACTTATCAAACTCAACACCCAAAGAACAAATAATCCAATCAAGAAATGGGCCGAAGACATGAACAGACATTTTTCCAAAGAAGACCTCCAAATGGCCAATAGGCACATGAAAAAGTGCTCAACATCGCTCGGCATGAGGGAAATCCAAATCAAACCCTCAATGAGATACCACCTCACACCCGTCAGAATGGCTAAAATTAACAAGTCAGGGAATGACAGATGTTGGCGGGGTTGTGGAGAAAGGGGAACCCTCCTACACTGTTGGTGGGAAGGCAAGCTGGTGCAACCACTCTGGAAAACACTATGGAGGATCCTCAAACAGTTGAAATTAGAGCTACCATTCGATCCAGCAATTGCACTACTGGGTATTTACCACAAAGATACAAATGTAGGGACCCGAACGGGTACGTGTACCCCAATGTTTATAGCAGCAATGTCCAAAATAGGTAAATTGTGGAAAGAGCGAAGATGTCCATCGGCAGATGAACGGATAAAGAAGAAGTGGTGTATATACACAATGGAATATTATACAGCCGTCAAAAGGAATGAGATCATGCCATTTGCAACGACGCGGATGGAACTGGAGGGTGCTATGTTGAGTGAAATAAGTGAATCAGAGAAATACACCTATCGCATGACTCACTGATATGAGGAATTTTTAATCTCAGGAAAGAAACTGTTTGAATGGAGTGGTTGGGGCTGGGAGGGATGGGTTGGCTGGGTGATAGACATTGGGGAAGTATGTGCCACGGTGAGCGCTGTGAATTGTGCAACACTGTTGAATCACAGATCTGTACTTCTGAATCAAATAACGCAACATATACTAAGAAAAGAGAAAAAAAGAAATAGATAACAGGAGATGAAGAGAGGGGGAGTATGTCAGACGGGGAGACGAACCATGAGAGATGATGGACTCTGAAAAACAAACTGAGGGTTCTAGAGGGGAGGGGGGTATGGGGATCGGTTAGCCTGGTGATGGGTATTGAGGAGGGCACGTTCTGCATGGAGCAGTGGGTGTTATGAACAAACAATTAATCATGGAACAGTGCACCAAAAACTAATGATGTAATATATGGTGATTAACATAACAATAAAAAAATTAAAAAAAAAAGATTTTGCACAGCAAAAGAAACAGTCCACAAAACCAAAAGACAACCGACAGAATGGGAGAAAATATGTGCAAATGACATATCAGATAAAGGGCTAGTATCCAAAATCGATAAAGAACTTATCAAACTCAACACCCAAAGAACACATAATCCAATCAAGAAATGGGCCGAAGACATGAACAGACATTTTTTCAAAGAAGACATCCAAATGGCCAACAGGCACATGAAAAAGTGCTCAACATAGCTCGGTATCAGGGAAATCCAAATCAAAACCTCAATGAGATACCACCTCACACCCGTCAGAATGGCTAAAATTAACAAGTCAGGGAACGACAGATGTTGGCGGGCATGTGGAGAAAGGGGAACCCTCCTACACTGTTGGTGGAAATGCAAGCTGGTGCAACCACTCTGGAAAACACTATGGAGGATCCTCAAACAGTTGAAATTAGCGCTACCGTTCGATCCAGCAATTGACTACTGGGTGTTTAACACAAAGATACAAATGTAGGGACCCGAAGGTGTACGTGTACCCCAAAGTTTATAGCAGCAATGTCCACAATAGCCAAACTGTGGAAAGAGCCAAGATGTCCATCGACAGATGAATGGATAAAGAAGAGGTGGTATATATACACAATGGAATATTATGCAGCCTTCTAAAGGAATGAGATGTTGCCATTTGCAAAGACGTGGATGGAACTGGAGGGTGTTATGTTGAGTGAAATAAGTCAATCAGAGAAAGACATGTATCGCATGACCTCACTGATATGAGGAATTCTTAATCTCAGGAAACAAACTGGGTTTTACTGGAGTGGTTGTGGGTGGGAGGGATGGGGTGGCTGGGTGATAGACATTGGGGAGGATATGTGCTACGGTGAGCACTGTCGATTGTGCAAGACTGTTGAATCACAGATCTGTACTTCTGAAACAAATAAAGCAACATATTTTAAGAAAAAGAAAAAGAAGAAGATAACAGGAGAGGAAGAGAAGGGGAGTATGTCAGAGGGGGAGACGAACCATGACAGATGATGGACTTTGAAAAACAAAATGAGGGTTCTAGAGGGGAGGGCGGTAGGGGTTCGGGTTTGCCTGGTGATGGGTATTGAGGAGGGCACGTTCTGCATGGAGGACTGGGTGTTATGAACAAACAATGAATCATGGAACACTGCACCAAAAACTAATGATGTAATATATGGTGATTAACATAACAATAAAAAAGCTTTTGCACAGCAAAAGAAACAGCCCACAAAACCAAAAGACAACCGACAGAATGGGAGAAAATATTTGCAAATGACATATCAGATAAAGGGCTAGTATCCAAAATCTATAAAGAACTTATCAAACTCAACACCCAAAGAACAAATAATCCAATCAAGAAATGGGCCGAAGACATGAACAGACATTTTTCCAAAGAAGACCTCCAAATGGCCAATAGGCACATGAAAAAGTGCTCAACATCGCTCGGCATGAGGGAAATCCAAATCAAAACCTCAATGAGATACCACCTCACACCCGTCAAAATGGCTAAAATTAACAAGTCAGGGAACGACAGATGTTGGCGGGGATGTGGAGAAAGGGGAAGCCTCCTACACTGTTGGTGGGAAGGCAAGCTTGTTTAAGCACTCTGGAAAACAGTATGGAGGTTCCTCAAAGAGTTGAAATTAGAGCTACCGTTCGATCCAGCAATTGACTACTGGGTATTTACCACAAAGATACAAATGTAGGGACCCGAAGGGGTACGTGTACCCAAAGTTTATAGCAGCAATGTCCACAATAACCAAACTGTGGAAAGAGCCAAGAGGTCCATCGACAGATGAATGGATAAAGAAGAAGTGGTATATATACACAAGGGAATATTATGCAGCCGTCAAAAGGAATGAGATCTTGCCATTTGCAATGACGTGGATGGAACTGGAGGGTGTTATGTTGAGTGAAATAGGTCACTCAGAGAAAGCCACGTATCGCATGACCTCACTGATATGAGGAATTCTTAATCTTAGGAAACAAACTGAGTGTTACTGGAGTGGTTGGAGGTGGGAGGGATGGGTTGGCTGGGTCATAGACATTGGGGAGGGTATGTGCCACGGTGAGCGCTGTGAATTGTGCAACACTGTTGAATCACAGATCTGTACTTCTGAATCAAATAACGCAACATATTTTAAGAAAAAAGAAAAAGAATTAGATAACAGGAGATGAAGAGAGGGGGAGTATGTCAGACGGGGAGACGAACCATGAGAGATGATGGACTCTGAAAAACAAACTGAGGGTTCTAGAGGGGAGGGGGGTATGGGGATCGGTTATCCTGGTGATGGGTATTGAGGAGGGCACGTTCTGCATGGAGCAGTGGGTGTTATGAACAAACAATTAATCATGGAACAGTGCACCAAAAACTAATGATGTAATATATGGTGATTAACATAACAATAAAAAAATTAAAAAAAAAAGATTTTGCACAGCAAAAGAAACAGTCCACAAAACCAAAAGACAACCGACAGAATGGGAGAAAATATGTGCAAATGACATATCAGATAAAGGGCTAGTATCCAAAATCGATAAAGAACTTATCAAACTCAACACCCAAAGAACACATAATCCAATCAAGAAATGGGCCGAAGACATGAACAGACATTTTTTCAAAGAAGACATCCAAATGGCCAACAGGCACATGAAAAAGTGCTCAACATAGCTCGGTATCAGGGAAATCCAAATCAAAACCTCAATGAGATACCACCTCACACCCGTCAGAATGGCTAAAATTAACAAGTCAGGGAACGACAGATGTTGGCGGGCATGTGGAGAAAGGGGAACCCTCCTACACTGTTGGTGGAAATGCAAGCTGGTGCAACCACTCTGGAAAACACTATGGAGGATCCTCAAACAGTTGAAATTAGCGCTACCGTTCGATCCAGCAATTGACTACTGGGTGTTTAACACAAAGATACAAATGTAGGGACCCGAAGGTGTACGTGTACCCCAAAGTTTATAGCAGCAATGTCCACAATAGCCAAACTGTGGAAAGAGCCAAGATGTCCATCGACAGATGAATGGATAAAGAAGAGGTGGTATATATACACAATGGAATATTATGCAGCCTTCTAAAGGAATGAGATGTTGCCATTTGCAAAGACGTGGATGGAACTGGAGGGTGTTATGTTGAGTGAAATAAGTCAATCAGAGAAAGACATGTATCGCATGACCTCACTGATATGAGGAATTCTTAATCTCAGGAAACAAACTGGGTTTTACTGGAGTGGTTGTGGGTGGGAGGGATGGGGTGGCTGGGTGATAGACATTGGGGAGGATATGTGCTACGGTGAGCACTGTCGATTGTGCAAGACTGTTGAATCACAGATCTGTACTTCTGAAACAAATAAAGCAACATATTTTAAGAAAAAGAAAAAGAAGAAGATAACAGGAGAGGAAGAGAAGGGGAGTATGTCAGAGGGGGAGACGAACCATGACAGATGATGGACTTTGAAAAACAAAATGAGGGTTCTAGAGGGGAGGGCGGTAGGGGTTCGGGTTTGCCTGGTGATGGGTATTGAGGAGGGCACGTTCTGCATGGAGGACTGGGTGTTATGAACAAACAATGAATCATGGAACACTGCACCAAAAACTAATGATGTAATATATGGTGATTAACATAACAATAAAAAAGCTTTTGCACAGCAAAAGAAACAGCCCACAAAACCAAAAGACAACCGACAGAATGGGAGAAAATATTTGCAAATGACATATCAGATAAAGGGCTAGTATCCAAAATCTATAAAGAACTTATCAAACTCAACACCCAAAGAACAAATAATCCAATCAAGAAATGGGCCGAAGACATGAACAGACATTTTTCCAAAGAAGACCTCCAAATGGCCAATAGGCACATGAAAAAGTGCTCAACATCGCTCGGCATGAGGGAAATCCAAATCAAAACCTCAATGAGATACCACCTCACACCCGTCAAAATGGCTAAAATTAACAAGTCAGGGAACGACAGATGTTGGCGGGGATGTGGAGAAAGGGGAAGCCTCCTACACTGTTGGTGGGAAGGCAAGCTTGTTTAAGCACTCTGGAAAACAGTATGGAGGTTCCTCAAAGAGTTGAAATTAGAGCTACCGTTCGATCCAGCAATTGACTACTGGGTATTTACCACAAAGATACAAATGTAGGGACCCGAAGGGGTACGTGTACCCAAAGTTTATAGCAGCAATGTCCACAATAACCAAACTGTGGAAAGAGCCAAGAGGTCCATCGACAGATGAATGGATAAAGAAGAAGTGGTATATATACACAAGGGAATATTATGCAGCCGTCAAAAGGAATGAGATCTTGCCATTTGCAATGACGTGGATGGAACTGGAGGGTGTTATGTTGAGTGAAATAGGTCACTCAGAGAAAGCCACGTATCGCATGACCTCACTGATATGAGGAATTCTTAATCTTAGGAAACAAACTGAGTGTTACTGGAGTGGTTGGAGGTGGGAGGGATGGGTTGGCTGGGTCATAGACATTGGGGAGGGTATGTGCCACGGTGAGCGCTGTGAATTGTGCAACACTGTTGAATCACAGATCTGTACTTCTGAATCAAATAACGCAACATATTTTAAGAAAAAAGAAAAAGAATTAGACAACAGGAGATGAAGAGAGGGGGAGTATGTCAGACGGGGTGAAGAACCATGAGAGATGATGGACTCTGAAAAACAAACTGAGGGTTCTAGAGGGGAGGGGGGTAGGGGGATCGGTTAGCCTGGTGATGGGTACAGAGGAGGGCAGGTTCTGCATGCAGCATTGGGTGTTATGAACAAACAATGAATCATGGAACACTGCACGAAAAACTAATGATGTAATATATGGTGCTTCACATAACAATAAAAAATTTAAAAAAAAGCTTTTGCAGAGCTAAAGAAACAGTCCACAAAACCAAAAGACACCCGACAGAATGGGAGAAAATATTTGCAAATGACATATCAGATAAAGGGCTAGTATCCAAAATCTATAACTAACTTATAAAACTCAACACCCAAAGAACATATAATCCAATCAAGAAAGGGGCCGAAGATATGAACAGACATTTTTCCAAAGAAGACATCCAAATGGCCAACAGGCACATGAAAAAGTGCTCAACATCGCTCGGCATCAGGGAAATCCAAATCAAAACTTCAATGAGATACCACCTCACACCCGTCAGAATGGCTAAAATTAACAAGTCAGGGAACGACAGATGTTGGCGGGGATGTGGAGAAAGGGGAACCCTCCTCCACTGTTGGTGGGAATGCAAGCTGGTGCAACCACTCTGGAAAACAGTATGGAGGATCCTCAAACAGTTGAAATTAGTGCTACCGTTCGATCCAGCAATTGACTACTGGGTATTTAACACAAAGATACAAATGTAGGGACCCGAAGGGGTACGTGTACCCCAAAGTCTATAGCAGCAATGTCCACAATAGCCAAACTGTGGAAAGAGCCAAGATGTCCATCGACAGATGAATGGATAAAGAAGAGGTGGAATATATACACAATGGAATATTATGCAGCCTTCAAAAGGAATGAGATGTTGCCATTTGCAAAGACGTGGATGGAACGGTAGGGTGTTATGTTGAGTGAAATAAGTCAATCAGAGAAAGACACGTATCGCATGACCTCACTGATATGAGGAATTCTTAATCTCAGGAAACAAACTGAGTGTTACTGGAGTGGTTGTGGGTGGGAGGGATGGGGTGGCTGGGTGATAGACAATGGGGACGGTATGTGCTACGGTGAGCGCTGTGCATTGTGCAAGACTGTTGAATCACAGATCTGTACTTCTGAAACAAATAACGCAACATATTTTAAGAAAAAGAAAAAGAAGATAACAGGAGAGGAAGAGAAGGGGAGTATGTCAGTGGGGGACACGAACCATGAGAGATAATGGACTCTGAAAAACAAAGGGAGGGTCTAGAGGGGAGGGCGGGAGGGGTTTGGGTTATCCTGGTGATGGGTATTGAGGAGGGCACGTTCTGCATGGAGCACTGGGTGTTATGAACAAACAATGAATCATGGAACACTGTAGGAAAAACTAATGATATAATATATGGTGATTAACATAACAATAAAAAATATTAAAAAAAGCTTTTGCACAGCTAAAGAAACAGTCCACAAAACCAAAAGACACCCGACAGAATGGGAGAAAATATTGACAAATGACATAGCAGATAAAGGGCTAGTATCCAAAATGTATAAAGAACTTATCAAACTCAACACCCAAAGAACATATAATCCAATCAAGAAATGGGCCGAAGACATGAACAGACATTTTTCCAAAGAAGACATCCATGGCCAACAGGCACATGAAAAAGTGCTCAACATCGCTCGGCATCAGGGAGATCAATCAAAACCTCAATGAGATACCACCTCACACCCGTCAGAATGGCTAAAATTAACAAGTCAGTGAAGACAGATTTTGGCGGGGTTGTGGAGAAAGGGGAACCCTCCTACACTGTTGGTGGGAATGCAAGCTGGTGCAACCACTCTGGAAAACACTATGGAGGATCCTCAAACAGTTGAAATTAGTGCTACAATTCGATCCAGCAATTGACTACTGGGTATTTAACACAAGTTTGAAATGTAGGGACCCGAAGGGGTACGTGTACCGCAATGTTTATAGCAACAATGTCCACAATAGCCAAAATGTGGAAAGAGCCAAGATGTCCATCGACAGACGAATGGATAAAGAAGTGGTGGTATATATTCACAATGGAATATTATGCAGCCTTCAAAAGGAATGAGATGTTGCCATTTGCAAAGACGTGGATGGAACTGGAGGGTGTTATGTTGAGTGAAATAAGTCAATCAGAGAAAGACATGTATCGCATGACCTCACGGATATGAGGAATTCTTAATCTCAGGAAAAACACTGAGTGTTACTGGAGTGGTTGGGGGTGGGAGGGATGGGGTGGCTGGGTGATAGACATTGGGGAGAGTATGTGCTACGGTGAGCGCTGTGAATTGTGCAAGACTGTTGAATCACAGATCTGTACTTCTGAAACAAATAAAGCAACATATTTTAAGAAAAAGTAAAAGAAGAAGATAACAGGAGAGGAAGAGAAGGGGAGTATGTCAGAGGGGGAGACGAACCATGACAGATGATGGACTCTGAAAAACAAAGTGAGGGTTCTAGAGGGGAGGGCGGTAAGGGTTTGGGTTAGCCTGGAGATGGGTATTGGGGAGGGCACGTTCTGCATGGAGCACTCGGTATTATGAACAAACAATGAATCATGGAACACTGCACCAAAAACTAATGATGTTATATATGGCGATTAACATAACAATAAAAACGCTTTTGCACAGCAAAAGAAACAGTCCACAAAACCAAAAGACAACCGACAGAATGGGAGAAAATATTTGCAAATGACATATCAGATAAAGGGCTAGTCTCCAAAATCCATAAAGAACTTATCAAACTCAACACCCAAAGAACAAATAATCCAATCAAGTAATGGGTCGAAGACATGAACAGACATTTTTCCAAAGAAGACCTCCAAATGGCCAATAGGCACATGAAAAAGTGCTCAACATCGCTCGGCATGAGGGAATTCCAAATCAAACCCTCAATGAGATACCACCTCACACCCGTCAGAATGGCTAAAATTAACAAGTCAGGGAATGACAGATGTTGGCGGGAAGTGGAGAAAGGGGAACCCTCCTACACTGTTGGTGGGAAGGCAAGCTGGTGCAACCACTCTGGAAAACACTATGGAGGATCCTCAAACAGTTGAAATTAGAGCTACCATTCGATCCAGCAATTGCACTACTGGGTATTTACCACAAAGATACAAATGTAGGGACCCGAACGGGTACGTGTACCCCAATGTTTATAGCAGCAATGTCCAAAATAGGTAAATTGTGGAAAGAGCGAAGATGTCCATTGACAGATGAACGGATAAAGAAGAAGTGGTGTATATACACAATGGAATATTATACAGCCGTCAAAAGGAATGAGATCTTGCCATTTGCAACGACGCGGATGGAACTGGAGGGTGTTATGTTGAGTGAAATAAGTGAATCAGAGAAATACACCTATCGCATGACTCACTGATATGAGGAACTTTTAATCTCAGGAAAGAAACTGTTTAAATGGAGTGGTTGGGGCTGGGAGGGATGGGTTGGCTGGGTGATAGACATTGGGGAGGTATTTGCCACGGTGAGCGCTGTGAATTGTGCAAGACTGTTGAATCACAGATCTGTACTTCTGAATCAAATAACGCAACATATTTTAAGAAAATAGAAAAAAAGAAATAGATAACAGGAGATGAAGAGAGGGGGAGTATGTCAGACGGGGAGACGAACCATGAGAGATGATGGACTCTGAAAAACAAACTGAGGGTTCTAGAGGGGAGGGGGGTATGGGGATCGGTTAGCCTGGTGATGGGTATTGAGGAGGGCACGTTCTGCATGGAGCAGTGGGTGTTATGAACAAACAATTAATCATGGAACAGTGCACCAAAAACTAATGATGTAATATATGGTGATTAACATAACAATAAAAAAATAAAAAAAAAAAGATTTTGCACAGCAAAAGAAACAGTCCACAAAACCAAAAGACAACCGACAGAATGGGAGAAAATATGTGCAAATGACATATCAGATAAAGGGCTAGTATCCAAAATCTATAAATAAATTATAAAACTCAACACCCAAAGAACATATAATCCAATCAAGAAATGGGCCGAAAACATGAACAGACATTTTTCCAAAGAAGACATCCAAATGGCCAACAGGCACATGAAAAAGTGCTCAACATCGCTCGGCATGAGGGGAATCCAAATCAAAACCTCAATGAGATACCACCTCACACCCGTCAAAATGGCTAAAATTAACAAGTCAGGGAACGACAGATGGCGGGGATGTGGAGAAAGGGGAACCCTCCTCCACTGTTGGTGGGAATGCAAGCTGCTGCAGCCTCTCTGGAAAACAGTATCGAGGTTCCTCAAACAGTTGAAATTCGAGCTACTGTTCGAGCCAGCAATTGCACTACAGGGTATTTACCAGAACGTTACAAATGTAGGGACCAGAAGGGGTACGTGTACCCCAGTGTTTATAGCAGCAATGTCCACAATAGCCAAACTGTGGAAAGAGCCAAGATGTCCAGCGACAGATGAACGGATAAGGAAGACGTGGTATATATTCACAATGGAATATTATGCAGCCGTCAAAGGAATGAGATCTTGCCATTTGCAACGACGTGGATGGAACTGGATGGTGTTATGTTGAGTGAAATAAGTCAATCAGAGAAAGACACGTATCGCATGACGTCACTGATATGAGGAATTCTTAATCTCAGGAAACAAACTGAGTGTTACTGGAGTGGTTGGGGGTGGGAGAGATGGGGTGGCTGGGTGATAGACATTGGGGAGGGTATGTGCTACGGTGAGCGCTCTGAATTGTGCAAGACTGTTGAATCACAGATCTGTACTTCTGAATCAAATAACGCAACATATTTTAAGAAGAAAGAAAAAGAAGAAGATAACAGGAGAGGAAGGGAAGGGGAGTATGTCAGAGGGGAGACGAACCATGAGAGATGATGGACTCTGAAAAACAAACTGAGGGTTCGATAGGGGAGGGTGGTAGGGGCATATGTTAGCCTGGTGATGGGTATTGAGGAGGGCACGTTCTGCATGGAGCACTGGGTGTTATGAACAAACAATGAATCATGGAACACTGCACCAAAAACTAATGATGTAATATATGGTGATTAACATAACAATTAAAAAAATAAAAAAAAAAACACTGAGGGAATGGAAGGCCGGTGTCGGATACGCCTCTCGGCTCAGCTCTTGTTCCTGTGGCTAGTACCCTTGCCCCGGTGTACTTGCAGGCCGAGAGCCAACCAACTCACTCGGTGGAAACACACTGCAGAAAACACCGATTTCGGCCAATTTGGCCTTCCTGAGGGGGGAATCCTTTTGCTCTGTGAATGCGGGCGAGCACTGCCAGCGAGGCCAAAACCATTTTCGAGGGAGCCTGAGGCTGCGGTAGAAGGGAGAACACAACTCCCCACTTCTTTCCTGAAGCCAGCCCAGCGGCCGCCCCCTTGAGCATGCAAGTCTCACTGCTCGCGTACCAACGCAAGGAAACAGTAAGGTAAGGGACCGTGTTGTACAGAGCCTCACTGTTCCAGAGAGTGGAAACACTTGGAGTGTGTGTGCGTGAGAGCCCGGAAGACGAGTCCCCTACTTTACTGGGCGAGTGAAACGAACACGGGCAGCCGCACGTCTCCCACCAGCTCTCAGTGGTAGAATGCTAGCACTCCTTCGGCATGTGTGCGTGCAGGCCTAAGTTGCAGGCCCCTCCCTGGAAGGCACAACACTGTGGAGAAACCGCACTTTACCTCCCGCCGTTCCCTAGCGGAGAGGACGCTGTATGCTGTGCGCTGTGCCTGAGAGTCCGGCGAACGGCTTCCCTATGTAAAACCGAGGGAAAGAAAGGCCGGTGCCAGAGACGCCTCTGGGCTCAGCTCTTGTTCCTGAGGTAGTACCCTTGCCCCGGTGTGCTTGCAGCCCGAGAGCCAACCTCCTAAGTCCAGGGAACCACTCTGTAGAAATTCCTTACTTCGGCCAGACTAGGCCTTCCTGAGGGTGGAAACCTTTTGCTGTGTGAATCCGGGCGAGCTCTGCCAGCAAGTCCAAAACGATTTTCCGAGGGAGACTGAGGCCGCGGCAGAAGGGAGAACACAACTCCCCACTTGTTTCCTGAAGTCAGCCTAGGGCCGCCCCCTTGGGTATTCAAGTCTCACTGTTCGCGTACCAAAACAAAGAAAGCGTACTGTGGGAGAACCGTGTTATAGATAGCCTCATCGTTGTGGGGAGTGGGAACACAGGCAGTGCCTGTGCGTAAGAGCCTGGCATACGAGTCCCCTAAGTTCCTGGGCGAGAGAAACGGATTCGTGCAGCCGCACCTCTCCCACCAGCTCTCAGGATCAGAATGCTAGCACTCCTCCGGCCTGTGTGCGTGCAGGCCTGCGTTGAAGGCCCCTCCCTGGAAGGCACAACACTGTGGAGAAACCGCGCTTTAGCTCACGGCGGTCCCTAGCGGAGAGGAAGCTGTATGCTGTGCGCTGTGCTTGAGAGTCCGGCGAACGGCTTCCCTATGTAAAATCGAGGGAAAGAAAGGCCGGTGCCGGAGACGCGTCTCGGCTCAGCTCTTGTCCTGGGGCTAGTACCGTTGCCCCTGTGTGCTTGCAGGCCGAGAGCCAATCTCCTAAGTCGTGGGAACCACACTGTAGAAATTCCTTACTTCGATAGGACTAGGCCTTCCTGAGGGTGGAAGCCTTTTGCTGTGTGAACGCGGGCGAGCACTGCCAGCGAGTCCAAAACCATTTTCCGAGGGAGACTGAGGCCGCGGCAGAAGGGAGAACACAACTCCCCACTTGTTTCCTAAAGTCAGGCCTGAGGCCACCCCCTTGACCATGCAAGACTCACTGCTCGCGAAACAACGCACGGAAACAGTAGGGTAGGGTACCGGGTTGTACAGAGCCTCAGTGTTCCGGTGAGTGGAAACACTTGGAGTGTGTGTGCATGCGAGCCTGGGAGACGTGTCCACTACGTTATAGGGCGAGAGAAACGAACTCGGTAGCCGCAACTCTCCCACCAGCTCTCAGTGGCAGAATGGTAGCACTCCTGCCGCATGTTTGCCTCTAAGCCTAAGTTGAAGGACCCTATTTGAAAGGCCCAACCCTGTGGAGAAACCGCGCTTTAGCTCCCGCCGGTCCCTAGCGGCGAAAAAGTTGTATTTTGTGCGCTGTGCTTGAGAGCCCAGCGAACGGCTTCCTTATGGAAAACCGAGGGAAAGGAAGGCCGGTGTCGGAGACGCCTCTCGGCTCAGCTCTTGTTCCTGCGTCTAGTAACGTTGCCCCGGTGTGCTTGCAGGCCGAGAGCCAAGCACCTAAGTCGAGGGAAACACACTGTAGAAAATCCCGTCTTCGGCCAGATTAGGCCGTCCTGAGAGTAGAAACCTTTTGCTGTGTGAATGCGGGCGAGCACTGCCAGCGAGTCCAAAACCATTTTCTGAGGCAGACTGAGGCCACGGCAGAAGGGAGAACACAACTCCCTACTTGTTTCCTGAAGCCAGGCCTGCGGCCGCCCCCTTACCCATGCAAGTCTCACTGCTCGCGTACCAACGCAAGGAAAGAGTGGGGTAGGAGACCGTGTTGTACAGAGCCTCACTGCTCCGGAGAGTGGAAACACTTGGAGTGTGTGTGCATGAGAGCTTGGGAGACGAGTCCCCTACGTTACTGGGCGAGAGAAGCGAACTCGAGCAGCCGCACCTCTCCCACCAGCTCTCAGTGGCAGAATGCTAGCACTCCTCCTCCATGTGTGCCTGCAGGCCTAAGTTGAAGGCCCCTCCTTGA
The DNA here is from genome assembly GCF_037043125.1 of Eumetopias jubatus. Lineage (NCBI taxonomy): Eukaryota > Metazoa > Chordata > Mammalia > Carnivora > Otariidae > Eumetopias > Eumetopias jubatus. The sequence goes on from NW_028274868.1 coordinate 1,151,563, forward strand.
AAGGCACAACACTGTGGAGAAACCGCGCTTTAACTCCCGCCGGTCCACAGTGTTGTGCCTTCCACAGAGAGGCCTGCAACTTAGGCCTGCACACACACAGGCCGGAGGAGTGCTAGCATTCTGACACTGAGATGGTGGGAGTGGTGTGGCTTCACGAAACCGTTTCTCTCGCCCAGTAACTTAGGGGACTCGTATGCCAGGCTCTTACGCACAGGCACTGCCTGTGTTCCCACTCCCCACAACAATGAGGCTATCTATAACACGGTTCTCCTACAGTACTGTTTCTTTGTTTTGGTACGCGAGCAGTGAGACTTGAATAACCAAGGGGGCGGCCCTGGGTTGGCTTCAGGAAACAAGTGGGGAGTTCTGTTCTCCCTTCTGCCGCGGCCTCAGTCTCCCTCCGAAAATCGCTTTGGACTTGCTGGCAGTGCTCGCCCGCATTCACACAGCAAAAGGTTTCCACCCTCAGGAAGGCCTAGTCTGGCCGAAGTAAGGAATTTCTACAGTGTAGTTCCCTGGACATAGGAGGTTGGCTCTCGGCCTGCAAGCACACCGGGGCAAGGGTACCACCACAGGAACAAAAGCTGAGCCGAGAGGCGTCTCCGGCACCGGCCTTTCTTTCCCTCGGTTTTACATAGGGAAGCCGTTCGCCGGACTCTCAGGCACAGCGCACAGCATACAGCGTCCTCTCCGCTAGACAACGGCGGGAGGTAAAGCGCGGTTTCTCCACAGTGTTGTGCCTTCCAGGGAGGGGCCTGCAACTTAGGCCTGCACTCACACAGGCCGGAGGAGTGCTAGCATTCTGCCACTGAGAGCTGGTGGGAGAGGTGCGGATGCCCGAGTTCGTTTCTTTCGCCCAGTAACGTAGGGGACTCGTCTCCCAGGCTCTGACGCACACACACTCCAAGTGTTTCCACTCACGGGAACAGTGAGGCTCTGTACAACACGGTCCCCTACCCTACTGTTTCCTTGCTTTGGTACGCGAGCAGTGAGAGTTGCATGGTAAAGGTGGCGGCCGCAGGCCTGGCTTCAGGAAACAAGTGGGGAGTTGTGTTCTCCCTCCTGCCGCGGGCTCAGTCTCCCTCGCTAAATGGTTTTGGAATCGCTGGCAGTATTCCCCCCCCCCATTCACACAGCAAAAGCTTTAGACCCTCAGGAAGGCCTAATCTGGCCAAAGTCGGGAATTTCTACAGTGTGTTTTCCTCGACTAAGGTGGTTGGCTCTCGGCCTGCAAGCACACCGGGGCAACGTTACTAGACGCAGGAACAAGAGCTGAGCCGAGAGGCGTCTCCGGCACCGGCCTTTCTTTCCCTCGGTTTTACATAGAGAAGCCGTTTGCCTGGCTCTCAAGCACAGCGCACAGCATTCATCATTTTCTCCGCTACGGACCGGCGGGAGTTAAAGCGCGGTTTCTCCACAGTGTTGTGCCTTTCAAGGAGGGGCCTTCAACTTAGGCCTGTAGGCACACATGGAGGAGGAGTGCTAGCATTCTGCCAGTGAGAGCTGGTGGGAGAGGTGCGGCTGCCCGAGTTCCTTTCTCTCGCCCAGTAACGTAGGGCACTCGTATACTAGGCTCTCACGCACACACACTCCAGGTGTTTCCACTCTCCGGAACAGTGAGGCTCTACACCAGGGTACCCTACCCTACTGTTTCCTTGCGTTGTTACAGGAGCAGTGGGACTTGCATGCTCAAGGGGGCAGCTGCTGCCCTGGCTTCAGGAAACAAGTGGGGAGTTGTGTTCTCCATTCTGCCGCAGCCTCAGTCTCCCTCCGAAAATGGTTTTGGACTCGCTGGCAGTGCTCGCCCGCATTCACACAGCAAAATGTTTCCACCCTCAGGAAGGCCTAGTCTAGCCGAAGTAAGGAATTTCTACAGTGTGCTTCCCTCGACTTAAGTGGTTGGTTCTCGGCCTGCAAGCACCCCGGGGCAACGGTACTAGCCCCAGGAACAAGAGCTGAGCCGAGAGGCGTCTCCGGCCCCGGCCTTTCTTTTCCTCAGTTTTACATAGGGAAGCCGTTCGCCGGACTCTCAAGCACAGCGCACAGCATACAGCGTCCTCTCCGCTAGGGCCCGGCGGGATCTAAAGCGCGGTTTCTCCACAGTGTTGGGCCTTCCCAGGAGGGGCCTGCAACCTAGGCCTGCACGCACCCATTCCGGAGGAGTGCTAGCATTCTGCCACTGAGAGCTGGTTTGAGAGGTGCGGCTGCCCGAGTTCGTTTCTATCACCCAATAACGTAGTGGACTCGTCTCCCAGGGTCTCACGCACACACATTCCAAGTGTTTCTACTCTCGGGAACAGTGAGGCTCTGTAAAACACGGTCCCCTAACCTACTGTTTCCTTGCGTTGGTACGCGAGCAGTGAGACTTGCATGCACAAGTGGGCAGCGGCAGGACTGACTTCAGGAAACAAGTGGGGAGTTGTGTTCTCCCCTCTGCCGCGGCCTCAGTCTCCCTCGGAAAATGGTTTTGGACTTGCTGGCAGGGCTCGCCCGCATTCACACAGCAAAATGTTTCCACCCTCAGGAAAGCCTAGTCTAGCCGAAGTAAGGAATTTCTACAGTGTGCTTCCCTCGACCTGGAGGTTGGCTCTCGGCCTGCAAGCACCCCGGGGCAACGGTACTAGCCCCAGGAACAAGAGCTGAGCCGAGAGGCGGCTCCGGCCCCGGCCTTTCTTTTCCTCGGTTTTACATAAGGATGCCGTTCGTCGGGCTCTCAAGCACAGCGAACAGCATACAGCGTCCTCTCCACTAGGGACCGGCGGGAGCTAAGGCGCGGGTTCTCCACAGTGTTGTGCCTTCCCGGGAAGGGTCTCCAACTTAGGCCTGCACGCACACAGGCCGGAGGAGTGCTAGCATTCTGATACTGAGAGCTGGTGGGAGAGGTGCGGCTGCACGAATCCGTTTCTCTCGCCCAGTAACTTAGGGGACTCGTCTGCCAGGCTCTGACGCACAGGCACTCCAGGTGTTCCAACTACCCGCAGCAGTGAGGCTATGTACAACACGGTTCCCCTACATTACTGTTTCTTTGTTTTGGTAAGCGAGCATTGAGACTTGCAAGCCCAAGGGGGCGGCCGCTGGGCTGGCTACCGGAAACAAGAGGGGAGTTGTGTTCTCCCTTCTGCCGCGGCCTCAGTCTCCCTCGGAAAATGGTTTTGGACTCGCTGGCTGTTCTGGCCCGCATTCATACAGCAAAAGGTTTCCACCCTCAGGAAGGCCTAATCTGCCCGAGGTCGGGAATTTCTACACTGTGTTTCCCTCGACTTATTTGGTTGGCTCTCGGCCTGCAAGCACACCGGGGCAAGGGTACTAGCCCCAGGAACAAAAGCTGAGCCGAGAGGCGTCTCCGGCTCCGGCCTTTCTTTCCCTCGGTTTTACATAGGGAAGCCGTTCGCCGGGCTCTCAAGCACAGCGCAGAGGATACAGCGTCCTCTCCGCTAGGAAACGGTGGGATCTAAAGCGCGGTTCCTGCAGAGTGTTGGGACTTTCAAGGAGAGTCCTGAAACATAGGCCTACACGCACACATGCTGGAGGAGTGCTAGCATTCTGCCACTGAGAGCTGGTGGGAGAGGTGCGGATGCCCGAGTTCGTTTCTCTCGCCCAGTAACGTAGGGGACTCCTCTCCCAGGCTCTCATGCACACACACTCCAAGTGTTTCCACTCTCCGGAACAGTGAGGCTCTACAGCACGGTACCCTACCCTACTGTTTCCTTGCGTTGGTACGCGAGCAGTGAGAGTTGGATGGTAAAGGTGGCGGCCGCAGGCCTGGCTTCAGGAAACAAGTGGGGAGTTGTGTTCTCCCTTCTGCCGCGGCCTCAGTGTCCCTCGGAAAATGGTTCTGGACTCGCTGGCAGTGCTCGCCTGCATTCACACAGCAAAAGGTTTCCACCCTCAGGACGGCCTAGTCTGGCCAGTGGAACGAATTACATAGGGAAGCCGTTCGCCGGACTCTCAAGCACAGCGCACAGCATACAGCGTTCTCTCCGCTAGGGACCGGCGGGAGCTAAAGCGCGGTTTCTCCACAGTGTTGTGCCTTCCAGGGACGGGCCTGCAACTTAAGCCTGCACGCACACAGGCCGGAGGACTGCTAGCATTCTGCCACTGAGAGCTGGTGCGAGAGGAGCGGTTGCCCGAGTTCGTTTCTCTAGCCCAGTAACGTAGGGAACTCGTCTCCCAGGCTCTCACGCACACACACTCCAAGTGTTTCCACTCTCCGGAACAGTGAGGCTCGGTACAACACGGTCCCCTACCTTACTGTTTCCTTGTGTTAGTACGAGAGTGAGACTTGCAGGGTTAAGGGGCGGCCGCAGGCCTGGCTTCAGGAAACAAGTGGGGAGTTGTGTTCTCCCTTCTGCCGCGGCCTCAGTCTCCCTCGGAAAATGGTTTTAGACTCGCTGGCAGTGCTCGCCCGCATTCACAGAGCAAAAGGTTTTGACCCTCAGGAAGGCCTAAACGGCCGAAGTCGGGGTTTTCTACAGTGTGTTTCCCTCGACTTAGGTGGTTGGTTCTCGGCCTGCAAGCACACCGGGGCAAGGGTACTAGCCCCAGGAACAAGAGCTGAGCCAAGAGGGGTCTCCGCCACCGGCCTTTCTTTCCCTCGGTTTTACATAAGGAAGCCTTTCGCCGGGCTCTCAAGCACAGCGCACAGAATACAGCGTCCTCTCCGCTAGGGACAGGCGGGAGCTTAAGCGCGGTTTCTCCACAGTGTTGGGCCTTTCAAGGAGGGGCCTGCAACTTAGGCCTGCACGCACACATGCTGAAGGAGTGCTAGCATTCTACCACTGGGAGCTGGTGGGAGACGTGCGGCTGCCCGAGTTCGTTTCTCTCGCCGGGTAAAGTAGGGGACTCTTCTCCCAGACTCTCACGCACACACACTTCAAGTGTTTCCACTCTCCGGAACCGTGAGGCTCTGTGCAACGTGGTCCCCTACCCTACTGTTTCCGTGCGTTGGTAAGGGAGCAGTGAGACTTGTATGCTCAAGGGGGTGGCCGCAGGCCTGGCTTCAGGAAACAAGTGGGGAGTTGTGTTCTCCCTTCTGCGGCGACCTCAGTGTCCCTCGGAAAATGGTTTTGGACTCGCTGGCTGTTCTCGCCCGCATTCATACAGCAAAAGGTTTCCACCCTCAGGAAGGCCTAATCTGGCCGAACACGGGAATTTCTACAGTGTGTTTCCCTCGACTTAGTTGCTTGGCCATCGGCCTGCGAGCACACCGTGGCAAGGGTACCAGCCCAAGGAACAAGAGCTGAGCCGAGAGGCGTCTCCGCCACCGGCCTTTCTTTATCTCAGTTTTACATAAGGAAGCCGTTCGCCGGGCTCTCAAGCACAGCGCACAGCATACAGCGTCCTCTCCGCTACAGACCGGCGGGAGGTAAAGCGCGGTTTCTCCACAGTGTTGGGCCTTTCAAGGAGAGTCCTGAAACATAGGCCTGCACGCACTCATGTTGGAGGAGTGCTAGCATTCTGCCACTGAGAGCTGGTGGGAGAGGTGAGGATGCCCGAGTTCGTTTCTCTCGCCTAGTAACGTAGGGGCCTCCTCTACCAGGCTCTCACGCACACACACTCCAAATGTTTCCACTCTCCGGAACAGTGAGGCTCTACAACACGATACCCTACCCTACTGTTTCCTTGCGTTGGTACGCGAGCAGTGAGAGTTGTATGGTAAAGGGGGCGGCCGCAGGCCTGGCTTCAGGAAACAAGTAGGGAGTTGTGTTCTCCCTTCTGCCGCGGCCTCAGTCTCCCTCGGAAAATGGTTCTGGACTCGATGGCAGTGCTTGCCCGCATTCACACAGCCAAAGGTTTCCACCCTCAGGAAGGCCTAATTTGGCCGAAGTCGGGATTTTGTAGTGTGTTTCACTCGACTTGGCTCTCGGCCTGCAAGCACACCGGGGCAAGGTTACTAGCCCCAGGAACAAGAGGTGGGCCGAGAGGCGTCTCCGCCACCGGCCTTTCTTTCCCTCGGTTTTACTTAAGGAAGCCGTTCGCCGGGCTCTCAAGCACAGTGCACAGCATACAGCGTCCTCTCCGCTACGGACCGGCGGGAGGTAAAGCGCGCTTTCTCCACAGTGTTGTGCCTTCCAGGGTGGGGCCTGCAACTTAGGCCTGCACGTACACAGGCCTGAGGAGTGCTAGCATTCTGATCCTGAGAGCTGGTGGGCGAGGTGCGGCTGCACGAATCCGTTTCTCTCGCCCAGGAACTTAGGGGACTCGTGTGCCAGGGTCTTACGCACAGGCACTCCAGGTGTTCCCACTCCCCGCAACAGTGAGGCTATCTACAACAGGGTTCCGCTACAGTACTGTTACGTTGTTTTAGTACGCGAGCAGTGAGACTTGCATTCCCAAGGGGGCGGCCGCTGGGCTGGCTTGAGGAAGCAAGTGGGGAGTTGTGTTCTCCGTTCTGCCGTGACCTCAGTCTCCCTCAGAAAATGGTTTTGGACTCGCTGGCAGTTCTCGCCCGGATTCATACAGCAAAAGGTTTTGACCCTCAGGAAGGCCTAATCTTGCCGAAGACGGGATTTTCTACAGTGTGTTTCCCTCGACTGAGTTGGTTGGCTCTCGGCCTGCAAGCACACCGGGGCAAGGGTACTAGCCCCAGGAACAAGAGCTGAGCCGAGAGGCGTCTCCAGCACCGGCCTTTCTTTCCCTCGGTTTTACATAGGGAAGCCGTTCGCCGGGCTCTCAAGCACAGCGCCGAGCATACAGCCTCCTCTCTGCTAGGGACCAGGGGAGCTAAAGCGCGGTTTCTCCACAGTGTTGGGCCTTTCAAGGAGGGGCCCGCAACTTAGGCCTGCACGCACACATGCCGGCGGAATGCTAGCATTCTGCCACTGAGAGCTGGTGGGAGAGGTGCGGCTGCCCGAGTTCGTTTCTCTCACCCAGCAAAGTAGGGGACTCCTCTCCCAGGCTCTCACGCAGATACACTCCAAGTGTTTCCACCCTCGAGAACAGTGAGGCTCTGTACAACACGGTCCCCTACCCTACTGTTTCTGTGCGTTGGTACCCGAGAAATGAGAGTTGCATGTGTAAGGGGGCGGCCGCAGGCCTGGATTCAGGAATCAAGTGGGGAGTTGTGTTCTCCCTTCTGCCGCGGCCTCAGTCTCCCTCGGAAAATGGTTTTGGACTCGCTGGCAGTGCTCGCCCGCATTCGCACAGCAAAACGTTTCCACCCTCAGGAAGGCCTAAACTGGCCGAAGTCGGGATTTTCTGCAGTGTGTTTCCCTCGACTGAGTTGGATGGCTCTCGGCCCGCAAGCACACCGGGGCAAGAGTACTAGCCTCAGGAACAAGAGCTGAGCCGAGAGGCGTCTCCACCACCGGCATTTCTTTCCCTCCGTTTTACATAAGGAAGCCGTTCGCCGGGCTCTCAAGCACAGCACACAGCATACAGCGTGCTCTCCGCTAGGGACCGGCGGGAGCTAAAGCGCGCTTTCTCCACAGTGTTGGGCCTTTCAAGGAGGGCCCTGCACCTTCGGCCTGCACGCACACAGGCCGGAGGAGTGCTAGCGTTCTGCCACTGAGAGCTGTTGCGAGACGTGCGGATGCCCGAGTTCGTTTCTTTCGCCCAGTAAAATAGGGGACTCGTCTCCCAGGCTCTCACGCACACACACTCCAAGTGTTTCCACTCTCCGGAACAGTGAGGCTCTGTATAACACGGTCTCCTACCCTACTATATCCTTGCGTTGGTACGCGACCAGTGAGACCTGTATGCTGAAGGGGGCGGCCGCAGGCCTGACTTCAGGAATCAAGTGGGGAGTTGTGTTCTCCCTTCTGCCGCGGCCTCAGTCTCCCTCGCTAAATGGTTTTGGACTCGCTGGCAGTGCTCGCCCGCATTCACACTGCAAAGTGTTCGACCTTCAGGAAGGCCTAATCTGGCCGAAGTCGGGATTATCTACAGTGTGTTTCCCTCGACTTAGGAGGTTCGCTCTCGGCCTGCAAGCACACCGGGGCAAGGTTACTAGCCGCAGGAATAAGAGCTGAGCCGAGAGGCGTCTCCGGCACCGGCCTTTCTTTCCCTCGATTTTACATAAGGATGCCGTTCGCCGGGCTCTCAAGCACAGCGAACAGCATACAGCGTCCTCTCCGCTAGGGACCGGCGGGAGCTAAAGCGCGGGTTCTCCACAGTGTTGTGCCTTCCCGGGAAGGGCCTCCGACTTAGGCCTGCACGCACACAGGCCGGAGGAGTGCTAGCATTCTGATACTGAGAGCTGGTGGGAGAGGTGCGGGTGCACGAATCCGTTTCTCTCGCCCAGTAACTTAGGGCACTCGTCTGCCAGGCTCTGACGCACAGGCACTCCAGGTGTTCCAACTACCCGCAGCAGTGAGGCTATGTACAACACGGTTCCCCTACATTACTGTTTCTTTGTTTTGGTCAGCGAGCAGTGAGACTTGCAAGCCCAAGGGGGCGGTCGCTGGGCTGGCTACCGGAAACAAGAGGGGAGTTGTGTTCTCCCTTCTGCCGCGGCCTCAGTCTCCCTCGGAAAATGGTTTTGGACTCGCTGGCTGTTCTGGCCCGCATTCATACAGCAAAAGGTTTCCACCCTCAGGAAGGCCTAATCTGCCCGAGGTCGGGAATTTCTACAGTGTGTTTCCCTCGACTTAGTTGCTTGGCCATCGGCCTGCGAGCACACCGTGGCAAGGGTACCAGCCCAAGGAACAAGAGCTGAGCCGAGAGGCGCCTCCGGCACCGGCCTTTCTTTCCCTCGGTTTTACATAGAGAAGCCGTTCGCCTGGCTCTCAAGCACAGCGCACAGCATTCATCATTTTCTCCGCTAGGGAGCGGCGTGAGTTAAAGCGCGGTTTCTCCACAGTGTTGTGCCTTTCAAGGAGGGGCCTTCAACTTAGGCCTGTAGGCACACATGGAGGAGGAGTGCTAGCATTCTGCCAGTGAGAGCTGGTGGGAGAGGTGCGGCTGCCCGAGTTCCTTTCTCTCGCCCAGTAACGTAGGGCACTCGTATACCAGGCTCTCACGCACACACACTCCAGGTGTTTCCACTCTCCGGAACAGTGAGGCTCTACACCAGGGTACCCTACCCTACTGTTTCTTTGCGTTGGTACACGAGCAGTGGGACTTGCATGCTCAAGGGGGCAGCCGCTGCCCTGGCTTCAGGAAACAAGTGGGGAGTTGTGTTCTCCCTTCTGCCGCGGCCTCAGTCTCCCTCGGAAAATGGTTTTGGACTCGCTGGCAGTGCTCGCCCGCATTCACACAGCAAAATGTTTCCACCCTCAGGAAGGCCTAGTCTAGCAGAAGTTAGGAATTTCTACAGTGTGTTTCCCTCGACTTAAGTGGTTGGTTCTCGGCCTGCAAGCACCCCGGGGCAACGGTACTAGCCCCAGGAACAAGAGCTGAGCCGAGAGGCGTCTCCGCCAGCGGCCTTTCTTTATCTCAGTTTTACATAAGGAAGCCGTTCGCCGGGCTCTCAAGCACAGCGCACAGCATACAGCGTCCTCTCCGCTACAGACCGGCAGATGGTAAAGCGCGGTTTCTCCACAGTGTTGGGCCTTTCAAGGAGAGTCCTGAAACATAGGCCTGCACGCACTCATGTTGGAGGAGTGCTAGCATTCTGCCACTGAGAGCTGGTGGGAGAGGTGCGGATGCCCGAGTTCGTTTCTCTCGCCTAGTAACGTAGGGGCCTCGTCTACCAGGCTCTCACGCACACACACTCCAAATGTTTCCACTCTCCGGAACAGTGAGGCTCTACAACACGATACCCTACCCTTCTGTTTCCTTGCGTTGGTACGCGAGCAGTGAGAGTTGTATGGTAAAGGGGGCGGCCGCAGGCCTGGCTTCTGGAAACAAGTAGGGAGTTGTGTTCTCCCTTCTGCCGCGGCCTCAGTCTCCCTCGGAAAATGGTTTTGGACTCGATGGCAGTGCTTGCCCGCATTCACACAGCCAAAGGTTTCCACCCTCAGGAAGGCCTAATTTGGCCGAAGTCGGGATTTTCTAGTGTGTTTCCCTCGACTTGGCTCTCGGCCTGCAAGCACACCGGGGCAAGGTTACTAGCCCCAGGAACAAGATGTGGGCCGAGACGCGTCTCTGCCACCGGCCTTTCTTTCCCTCGGTTTTACTTAAGGAAGCCGATCGCCGGGCTCTCAAGCACAGTGCACAGCATACAGCGTCCTCTCCACTACGGCCGGCGGGAGGTAAAGCGCGCTTTCTCCACAGTGTTGTGACTTCCAGGGTGGGGCCTGCAACTTAGGCCTGCACGTACACAGGCCTGAGGAGTGCTAGCATTCTGATCCTGAGAGCTGGTGGGCGAGGTGCGGCTGCACGAATCCGTTTCTCTCGCCCAGGAACTTAGGGGACTCGTGTGCCAGGCTCTTACGCACAGGCACTCCAGGTGTTCCCACTCCCCGCAACAGTGAGGCTATCTACAACAGGGTTCCGCTACAGTACTGTTACTTTGTTTTAGTACGCGAGCAGTGAGACTTGCATTCCCAAGGGGGCGGCCGCTGGGCTGGCTTGAGGAAGCAAGTGGGGAGTTGTGTTCTCCCTTCTGCCGTGACCTCAGTCTCCCTCGGAAAATGGTTTTGGACTCGCTGGCAGTTCTCGCCCGGATTCATACAGCAAAAGGTTTTGACCCTCAGGAAGGCCTAATCTGGCCGAAGTCGGGATTTTCTGCAGTGTGTTTCCCTCGACTGAGTTGGTTGGCTCTCGGCCCGCAAGCACACCGGGGCAAGAGTACTAGCCCCAGGAACAAGAGCTGAGCCGAGAGGCTTCTCCGCCACCGGCATTTCTTTCCCTCCGTTTTACATAAGGAAGCCGTTCGCCGGGCTCTCAAGCACAGCACACAGCATACAGCGTGCTCTCCGCTAGGGACCGGCGGGAGCTAAAGCGCGGTTTCTCCACAGTGTTGCGCCTTTCAAGGAGGGCCCTGCACCTTAGGCCTGCACGCACACAGGCCGGAGGACTGCTAGCGTTCTGCCACTGAGAGCTGTTGCGAGACGTGCGGATGCCCGAGTTCGTTTCTTTCGCCCAGTAAAATAGGGGACTCGTCTCCCAGGCTCTCACGCACACACACTCCAAGTGTTTCCACTCTCCGGAACAGTGAGGCTCTGTATAACACGGTCTCCTACCCTACTATATCCTTGCGTTGGTACGCGACCAGTGAGACCTGTATGCTGAAGGGGGCGGCCGCAGGCCTGGCTTCAGGAAACAAGTGGGGAGTTGTGTTCTCCCTCTGCCGCAACCTCAGTGTCCCCCGGAAATTGGTTTTGGACTCGCTGGCTGTTCTCGCCCGCATTCATACAGCAAAAGTTTTCCACCCTCAGGAAGGCCTAATATGGCCGAACACGGGATTTTCTACAGTGTGTTTCCCTAGAGATAGTTGCTTGGCTCTCGCCTGCGAGCACACCGTGGCAAGGCTACCAGCCCAAGGAACAAGAGCTGAGCCGAGAGGCGTCTCCGCCACCGGCCTTTCTTTATCTCAGTTTTACATAAGGAAGCCGTTCGCCGGGCTCTCAAGCACAGCGCACAGCATACAGCGTCCTCTCCGCTACGGACCGGCGGGAGGTAAAGCGCGGTTTCTCCACAGTGTTGGGCCTTTCAAGGAGAGTCCTGAAACATAGGCCTGCACGCACTCATGTTGGAGGAGTGCTAGCCTTCTGCCACTGACAGCTGGTGGGACAGGTGCGGATGCCCGAGTTCGTTTCACTCGCCTAGTAACGTAGGGGACTCCTCTCCCAGGCTCTCACGCACACACACTCCAAGTGTTTCCACTCTCTGGAACAGTGAGGCTCTTTACAACACGGTCCCCTGCCTTACTGTTTCCTTGCGTTGGTACGCGAGCAGTGAGACTTGCATGCTCATGGGAGCGGCCGCTGGGCTGGCTTCAGGAAAGAAGTGGGGAATTGTGTTCTCCCTTCTACCGCGGAATCCGTCTCCCTGGAAAATGGTTTTGGACTCGCTGGCAGCGCTCGCCCGCATTCACACAGCAAAAGGTTTCCACACTCAGGAAGGCCTAATCTGGCCGAAGTCGGGGTTTTCTGCAGCGTGTTTCCATCGACTTAGTTGGTTGGCTCTCGGCCTGCAAGTACACCGGGGAAAGGGTACTAGCCCCAGGAACAAGAGCTGAGCCGAGAGGCATCTCCGCCACCGGCCTTTCTTTCCCTCAGTTTTTTTTTTAATTTTCTTATTCTTATGTTAAACACCATATATTACATCATTAATTTTTGCTGCAGTGTTCCATGACTCATTGTTTCTTCATAACACCCAGTGCTCCATGCAGAACGTGCCCTCCTCAATACCCATCACCAGGCTAACACATCCCCCTACGCCCCTCCCCTCTAGAACCCTCAGTTTGTTTTTCAGAGTCCTTCATCTGTCATGGTTCCTCTCTCCCTCTCACATACTCCCCTTCTCTTCCTTTCCTGTTACCTTCTTTCTCTTTTTTCTTAAAATATGTTGCGTTATTTGTTTCAGAAGTACAGATCTGTGATTCAACACTCTTGCACAATTCACAGGGCTCACCGTAGCACATATCCTCCCAAATGTCTATCACCAAGCCACCCCATCCCTCCAAACCCCAACCACTCCAGTAACACTCAGTTTGTTTCCTGAGATTAAGAATTCCTCATATCCGTGAGGTCATGCGATACATGTCTTTCTCTGATTGACATATTTCATTCAACATAACACCCTCCAGTTCCATCCACGTCGCTGCCAATGGCAAGATCTCATTACTTTTGACGGCTGCATAATATTCCATTGTGTATATATACCACCACTTCTTTATCCATTCATCTGTCGATGGACATCTTGGCTCTTTCCACAGTTTGGCTATTGTGGATATTGCTGCTATAAACATTGGGGTACACGTACACCTTCGGGTCCCTACATTTGTATCTTTGGGGTAAATACCCAGTAGTGCAATTGCTGGATCAAACGATAGCTCTAATTTCAACTGTTTGAGGAACCTCCATACTGTTTTCCAGAGTGGTTGCACCGGCTTGCATTCCCTCCAACAGTGTAGGAGGTTTCCCCTTTCTCCACATGCCCGCCAACATCTGTCGTTCCCTCACTTGTTAATTTTAGCCATTCTGACGGGTGTGATATGGCATCTCATTGAGGTTTTGATTTGGATATCCCTGATGCCGAGCGATGTTGAGCACTTTTTCATGTGCCTGTTGGCCATTTGGATGTCTTCTTTGGAAAAATGTCTCCTCATGTCTTCTGCCCATTTCTTGATTGGATTATTTGATCTTTGGGTGTTGAGTTTGATAAGTTCTTTATAGATTTTGTATACTAGCCCTTTATCTGATATGTCATTTGTAAATATTTTCTCCCATTCTGTCGGTTGTCTTTTGGGGTTGTGGACTGTTTCTTTTGCTGTGCAAAAGCTTTTTTTTTATTTTTTAATGTTATGTTAATCACTATATATTACATCATTAGTTTCTCGTGCAGTGTTCCATTATTCATTGATACTGGAATGGTTGGGGTGGGAGGGATGGGGTGGCTGGGTGATAGACATTGGGGAGGGTATGTGCTATGGTGAGCGCTGTGAATTGTGCAAGATTGCTGAATCACAGATCTGTACTTCTGAAACAAATAACGCAACATATTTTAAGAAAAATAAAAGAAGAAGATAACAGGAGAGGAAGAGAAGGGGAGTATTTCAAAGGGGGAGACGAACCATGAGAGATGATGGATTCTGAGAAACAAACTGAGGGTTCTAGAGGAGAGGGGGGTAGGGGGATGGGTTAGCCTGGTGATGGATATTGAGGAGGGCACTTTCTGCATGGAGCACTGGGTGTTATGAACAAACAATGAATCATGGAAGACTGCACCAAAAACGAATGATGTAATATATCATTCTTAAGTTATGATTAACATAACAATTAAGAAAAAAGCTTATGCACAGCAAGACAAACACTCCACATACCCAAAAGACAACCGACAGAATGGGAGAAAATATTGGCAAATGACATATCAGATAAAGGGCTAGTATCCCAAATCTATAAAGAACTTATCAAACTCAACACCCAAAGAACAAATAATCCAATCAAGAAATGGGCCGAAGACATGAACACACATTTTTCCAAAGAAGACATCCAAATGGCCGACAGGCACATGAAAAAGTGCTCAACATCGCTCGGCATCAAGGAAATCCAAATCAAAACCTCAATGAGATACCACCTGACACCCGTCAGAATGGCTAAAGTTAACAAGTCAGGGAACGACAGATTTTGGCGGGGATGTGGAGAAAGGGGAACCCTACTCCACTGTTGGTGGGAATGCAAGCTAGTGCAACCACTCTGGAAAAGAGTATGGAGGATCCTCAAACAGTTGAAATTAGTGCTACCGTTCGATCCAGCAATTGACTACTGGGTATTTAACACAAAGATACAAATGTAGGGACCCGAAGGGGTACGTGTACCGCAATGTTTATAGCAACAATGTCCACAATAGCCAAACTGTGGAAAGAGCCAAGATGTCCATCGACAGATGAATGGATAAGGAAGAGGTGGTATATATACACAATGGAATATTACGCAGCCTTCAAAAGGAATGAGATGTTGCCATTTGCAAAGACGTGGTTGGAACTGGAGGGTGTTATGTTGAGTGAAATAAGTTAATCAGAGGAAGACATGTAACGCATGACCTCACAGATATGAGGAATTCTTAATATCAGGAAACAAACTGACTGTTACTGGAGTGTTAGGGGGTGTGAGGGATGGGGTGGCTGGGTGATAGACATTGGGGAGAGTATGTGCTACGGTGAGGGCTGTGAATTGTGCAAGACTGTTGAATCACAAATCTGTACTTCTGAAACAAATAACGCAACATATTTTAAGAAAAAGAAAAAGAAAAAGAAGATAACAGGAGAGGAAGAGAAGGGGAGTATGTCAGAGGGGGACACGAACCATGACAGATGATGGACTCTGAAAAACAAAGGGAGGGTCTAGATGGGAGGGCGGGAGGGGTTTGGGTTATCCTGGTGATGGGAATTGAGGAGGGCATGTTCTGCATGGAGCACTGGGTGTTATGAACAAACAATGAATCATGGAACACTACGAAAAACTAATGATGTAATATATGGTGATTAACATAACAATAAAAAATTTAAAAAAAGCTTTTGCACAGCTAAAGAAACAGTCCACAAAACCAAAAGACACCCGACAGAATGGGAGAAAATATTGACAAATGACATAGCAGATAAAGGGCTAGTATCCAAAATGTATAAAGAACTTATCAAACTCAACACCCAAAGAACATATAATCCAATCAAGAAATGGCCCGAAGACATGAACAGACATTTTTCCAAAGAAGACATCCAAATGGCCAACAGGCACTTGAAAAAGTGCTCAACATCGCTCGGCATCAGGGAAATCCAAATCAAAACCTCAATGAGATACCACCTCACACTCGTCAGAATGGCTAAAATTAACAAGTCAGTGAAGACAGATTTTGGCGGGGTTGTGGAGAAAGGGGAACCCTCCTACACTGTTGGTGGGAATGCAAGCTGGTGCAACCACTCTGGAAAACACTATGGAGGATCCTCAAACAGTTGAAATTAGTGCTACCGTTCGATCCAGCAATTGACTACTGGGTAGTTAACACAAAGATTCAAATGTAGGGACCCGAAGGGGTACGTGTACCGCAATGTTTATAGCAACAATGTCCACAATAGTCAAACTGTGGAAAGAGCTAAGATGTCCATCGACAGATGAATGGATAAAGAAGAGGTGGTATATATACACAATGGAATATTATGCAGCCGTCAAAAGGAATGAGATGTTGCCATTTGCAAAGACGTGGATGGAACTGGAGGGTGTTATGTTGAGTGAAATAAGTCAATCAGGGAAAGACATGTATCGCATGACCTCACTGATATGAGGAATTCTTAATCTCAGGAAACAAACTGAGTGTTACTGGAGTGTTTGGGGGTGGGAGGGATGGGGTGGCTGGGTGATAGACATTGGGGAGAGTATGTGTTACGGTGAGCGCTGTGAATTGTGCAAGACTGTTGAATCACAGATCTGTACTTCTGAAAGAAAAAACGCAACATATTTTAAGAAAAAGTAAAAGAAGAAGATAACAGGAGAGGAAGAGAAGGGGAGTATGTCAGAGGGGGAGACGAACCATGACAGATGATGGACTCTGAAAAACAAAGTGAGGGTTCTAGAGGGGAGGGCGGTAGGGGTTTGGGTTAGCCTGGAGATGGGTATTGGGGAGGGCACGTTCTGCATGGAGCACTCGGTGTTATGAACAAACAATGAATCATGGAACACTGCACCAAAAACTAATGATGTAATATATGGTGATTAACATAACAATAAAAACGCTTTTGCACAGCAAAAGAAACAGTCCACAAAACCAAAAGACAACCGACAGAATGGGAGAAAATATTTGCAAATGACATATCAGATAAAGGGCTAGTCTCCAAAATCCATAAAGAACTTATCAAACTCAACACCCAAAGAACAAATAATCCAATCAAGAAATGGGCCGAAGACATGAACAGACATTTTTCCAAAGAAGACCTCCAAATGGCCAATAGGCACATGAAAAAGTGCTCAACATCGCTCGGCATGAGGGAAATCCAAATCAAACCCTCAATGAGATACCACCTCACACCCGTCAGAATGGCTAAAATTAACAAGTCAGGGAATGACAGATGTTGGCGGGGTTGTGGAGAAAGGGGAACCCTCCTACACTGTTGGTGGGAAGGCAAGCTGGTGCAACCACTCTGGAAAACACTATGGAGGATCCTCAAACAGTTGAAATTAGAGCTACCATTCGATCCAGCAATTGCACTACTGGGTATTTACCACAAAGATACAAATGTAGGGACCCGAACGGGTACGTGTACCCCAATGTTTATAGCAGCAATGTCCAAAATAGGTAAATTGTGGAAAGAGCGAAGATGTCCATCGGCAGATGAACGGATAAAGAAGAAGTGGTGTATATACACAATGGAATATTATACAGCCGTCAAAAGGAATGAGATCATGCCATTTGCAACGACGCGGATGGAACTGGAGGGTGCTATGTTGAGTGAAATAAGTGAATCAGAGAAATACACCTATCGCATGACTCACTGATATGAGGAATTTTTAATCTCAGGAAAGAAACTGTTTGAATGGAGTGGTTGGGGCTGGGAGGGATGGGTTGGCTGGGTGATAGACATTGGGGAAGTATGTGCCACGGTGAGCGCTGTGAATTGTGCAACACTGGTGAATCACAGATCTGTACTTCTGAATCAAATAACGCAACATATATTAAGAAAAGAGAAAAAAAGAAATAGATAACAGGAGATGAAGAGAGGGGGAGTATGTCAGACGGGGAGACGAACCATGAGAGATGATGGACTCTGAAAAACAAACTGAGGGTTCTAGAGGGGAGGGGGGTATGGGGATCGGTTAGCCTGGTGATGGGTATTGAGGAGGGCACGTTCTGCATGGAGCAGTGGGTGTTATGAACAAACAATTAATCATGGAACAGTGCACCAAAAACTAATGATGTAATATATGGTGATTAACATAACAATAAAAAAATTTAAAAAAAAAGATTTTGCACAGCAAAAGAAACAGTCCACAAAACCAAAAGACAACCGACAGAATGGGAGAAAATATGTGCAAATGACATATCAGATAAAGGGCTAGTATCCAAAATCGATAAAGAACTTATCAAACTCAACACCCAAAGAACACATAATCCAATCAAGAAATGGGCCGAAGACATGAACAGACATTTTTTCAAAGAAGACATCCAAATGGCCAACAGGCACATGAAAAAGTGCTCAACATAGCTCGGTATCAGGGAAATCCAAATCAAAACCTCAATGAGATACCACCTCACACCCGTCAGAATGGCTAAAATTAACAAGTCAGGGAACGACAGATGTTGGTGGGCATGTGGAGAAAGGGGAACCCTCCTACACTGTTGGTGGAAATGCAAGCTGGTGCAACCACTCTGGAAAACACTATGGAGGATCCTCAAACAGTTGAAATTAGCGCTACCGTTCGATCCAGCAATTGACTACTGGGTGTTTAACACAAAGATACAAATGTAGGGACCCGAAGGTGTACGTGTACCCCAAAGTTTATAGCAGCAATGTCCACAATAGCCAAACTGTGGAAAGAGCCAAGATGTCCATCGACAGATGAATGGATAAAGAAGAGGTGGTATATATACACAATGGAATATTATGCAGCCTTCTAAAGGAATGAGATGTTGCCATTTGCAAAGACGTGGATGGAACTGGAGGGTGTTATGTTGAGTGAAATAAGTCAATCAGAGAAAGACATGTATCGCATGACCTCACTGATATGAGGAATTCTTAATCTCAGGAAACAAACTGGGTTTTACTGGAGTGGTTGTGGGTGGGAGGGATGGGGTGGCTGGGTGATAGACATTGGGGAGGATATGTGCTACGGTGAGCACTGTCGATTGTGCAAGACTGTTGAATCACAGATCTGTACTTCTGAAACAAATAAAGCAACATATTTTAAGAAAAAGAAAAAGAAGAAGATAACAGGAGAGGAAGAGAAGGGGAGTATGTCAGAGGGGGAGACGAACCATGACAGATGATGGACTTTGAAAAACAAAATGAGGGTTCTAGAGGGGAGGGCGGTAGGGGTTCGGGTTTGCCTGGTGATGGGTATTGAGGAGGGCACGTTCTGCATGGAGGACTGGGTGTTATGAACAAACAATGAATCATGGAACACTGCACCAAAAACTAATGATGTAATATATGGTGATTAACATAACAATAAAAAAGCTTTTGCACAGCAAAAGAAACAGCCCACAAAACCAAAAGACAACCGACAGAATGGGAGAAAATATTTGCAAATGACATATCAGATAAAGGGCTAGTATCCAAAATCTATAAAGAACTTATCAAACTCAACACCCAAAGAACAAATAATCCAATCAAGAAATGGGCCGAAGACATGAACAGACATTTTTCCAAAGAAGACCTCCAAATGGCCAATAGGCACATGAAAAAGTGCTCAACATCGCTCGGCATGAGGGAAATCCAAATCAAAACCTCAATGAGATACCACCTCACACCCGTCAAAATGGCTAAAATTAACAAGTCAGGGAACGACAGATGTTGGCGGGGATGTGGAGAAAGGGGAAGCCTCCTACACTGTTGGTGGGAAGGCAAGCTTGTTTAAGCACTCTGGAAAACAGTATGGAGGTTCCTCAAAGAGTTGAAATTAGAGCTACCGTTCGATCCAGCAATTGACTACTGGGTATTTACCACAAAGATACAAATGTAGGGACCCGAAGGGGTACGTGTACCCAAAGTTTATAGCAGCAATGTCCACAATAACCAAACTGTGGAAAGAGCCAAGAGGTCCATCGACAGATGAATGGATAAAGAAGAAGTGGTATATATACACAAGGGAATATTATGCAGCCGTCAAAAGGAATGAGATCTTGCCATTTGCAATGACGTGGATGGAACTGGAGGGTGTTATGTTGAGTGAAATAGGTCACTCAGAGAAAGCCACGTATCGCATGACCTCACTGATATGAGGAATTCTTAATCTTAGGAAACAAACTGAGTGTTACTGGAGTGGTTGGAGGTGGGAGGGATGGGTTGGCTGGGTCATAGACATTGGGGAGGGTATGTGCCACGGTGAGCGCTGTGAATTGTGCAACACTGTTGAATCACAGATCTGTACTTCTGAATCAAATAACGCAACATATTTTAAGAAAAAAGAAAAAGAATTAGATAACAGGAGATGAAGAGAGGGGGAGTATGTCAGACGGGGAGAAGAACCATGAGAGATGATGGACTCTGAAAAACAAACTGAGGGTTCTAGAGGGGAGGGGGGTAGGGGGATCGGTTAGCCTGGTGATGGGTACAGAGGAGGGCAGGTTCTGCATGCAGCATTGGGTGTTATGAACAAACAATGAATCATGGAACACTGCACGAAAAACTAATGATGTAATATATGGTGCTTCACATAACAATAAAAAATTTAAAAAAAAGCTTTTGCAGAGCTAAAGAAACAGTCCACAAAACCAAAAGACACCCGACAGAATGGGAGAAAATATTTGCAAATGACATATCAGATAAAGGGCTAGTATCCAAAATCTATAACTAACTTATAAAACTCAACACCCAAAGAACATATAATCCAATCAAGAAAGGGGCCGAAGATATGAACAGACATTTTTCCAAAGAAGACATCCAAATGGCCAACAGGCACATGAAAAAGTGCTCAACATCGCTCGGCATCAGGGAAATCCAAATCAAAACTTCAATGAGATACCACCTCACACCCGTCAGAATGGCTAAAATTAACAAGTCAGGGAACGACAGATGTTGGCGGGGATGTGGAGAAAGGGGAACCCTCCTCCACTGTTGGTGGGAATGCAAGCTGGTGCAACCACTCTGGAAAACAGTATGGAGGATCCTCAAACAGTTGAAATTAGTGCTACCGTTCGATCCAGCAATTGACTACTGGGTATTTAACACAAAGATACAAATGTAGGGACCCGAAGGGGTACGTGTACCCCAAAGTCTATAGCAGCAATGTCCACAATAGCCAAACTGTGGAAAGAGCCAAGATGTCCATCGACAGATGAATGGATAAAGAAGAGGTGGAATATATACACAATGGAATATTATGCAGCCTTCAAAAGGAATGAGATGTTGCCATTTGCAAAGACGTGGATGGAACGGTAGGGTGTTATGTTGAGTGAAATAAGTCAATCAGAGAAAGACACGTATCGCATGACCTCACTGATATGAGGAATTCTTAATCTCAGGAAACAAACTGAGTGTTACTGGAGTGGTTGTGGGTGGGAGGGATGGGGTGGCTGGGTGATAGACAATGGGGACGGTATGTGCTACGGTGAGCGCTGTGCATTGCGCAAGACTGTTGAATCACAGATCTGTACTTCTGAAACAAATAACGCAACATATTTTAAGAAAAAGAAAAAGAAGATAACAGGAGAGGAAGAGAAGGGGAGTATGTCAGTGGGGGACACGAACCATGAGAGATAATGGACTCTGAAAAACAAAGGGAGGGTCTAGAGGGGAGGGCGGGAGGGGTTTGGGTTATCCTGGTGATGGGTATTGAGGAGGGCACGTTCTGCATGGAGCACTGGGTGTTATGAACAAACAATGAATCATGGAACACTGTAGGAAAAACTAATGATATAATATATGGTGATTAACATAACAATAAAAAATATTAAAAAAAGCTTTTGCACAGCTAAAGAAACAGTCCACAAAACCAAAAGACACCCGACAGAATGGGAGAAAATATTGACAAATGACATAGCAGATAGAGGGCTAGTATCCAAAATGTATAAAGAACTTATCAAACTCAACACCCAAAGAACATATAATCCAATCAAGAAATGGGCCGAAGACATGAACAGACATTTTTCCAAAGAAGACATCCATGGCCAACAGGCACATGAAAAAGTGCTAAACATCGCTCGGCATCAGGGAAATCAATCAAAACCTCAATGAGATACCACCTCACACCCGTCAGAATGGCTAAAATTAACAAGTCAGTGAAGACAGATTTTGGCGGGGTTGTGGAGAAAGGGGAACCCTCCTACACTGTTGGTGGGAATGCAAGCTGGTGCAACCACTCTGGAAAACACTATGGAGGATCCTCAAACAGTTGAAATTAGAGCTACCATTCGATCCAGCAATTGCACTACTGGGTATTTACCACAAAGATACAAATGTAGGGACCCGAACGGGTACGTGTACCCCAATGTTTATAGCAGCAATGTCCAAAATAGGTAAATTGTGGAAAGAGCGAAGATGTCCATCGGCAGATGAACGGATAAAGAAGAAGTGGTGTATATACACAATGGAATATTATACAGCCGTCAAAAGGAATGAGATCATGCCATTTGCAACGACGCGGATGGAACTGGAGGGTGCTATGTTGAGTGAAATAAGTGAATCAGAGAAATACACCTATCGCATGACTCACTGATATGAGGAATTTTTAATCTCAGGAAAGAAACTGTTTGAATGGAGTGGTTGGGGCTGGGAGGGATGGGTTGGCTGGGTGATAGACATTGGGGAAGTATGTGCCACGGTGAGCGCTGTGAATTGTGCAACACTGTTGAATCACAGATCTGTACTTCTGAATCAAATAACGCAACATATATTAAGAAAAGAGAAAAAAAGAAATAGATAACAGGAGATGAAGAGAGGGGGAGTATGTCAGACGGGGAGACGAACCATGAGAGATGATGGACTCTGAAAAACAAACTGAGGGTTCTAGAGGGGAGGGGGGTATGGGGATCGGTTAGCCTGGTGATGGGTATTGAGGAGGGCACGTTCTGCATGGAGCAGTGGGTGTTATGAACAAACAATTAATCATGGAACAGTGCACCAAAAACTAATGATGTAATATATGGTGATTAACATAACAATAAAAAAATTAAAAAAAAAAGATTTTGCACAGCAAAAGAAACAGTCCACAAAACCAAAAGACAACCGACAGAATGGGAGAAAATATGTGCAAATGACATATCAGATAAAGGGCTAGTATCCAAAATCGATAAAGAACTTATCAAACTCAACACCCAAAGAACACATAATCCAATCAAGAAATGGGCCGAAGACATGAACAGACATTTTTTCAAAGAAGACATCCAAATGGCCAACAGGCACATGAAAAAGTGCTCAACATAGCTCGGTATCAGGGAAATCCAAATCAAAACCTCAATGAGATACCACCTCACACCCGTCAGAATGGCTAAAATTAACAAGTCAGGGAACGACAGATGTTGGCGGGCATGTGGAGAAAGGGGAACCCTCCTACACTGTTGGTGGAAATGCAAGCTGGTGCAACCACTCTGGAAAACACTATGGAGGATCCTCAAACAGTTGAAATTAGCGCTACCGTTCGATCCAGCAATTGACTACTGGGTGTTTAACACAAAGATACAAATGTAGGGACCCGAAGGTGTACGTGTACCCCAAAGTTTATAGCAGCAATGTCCACAATAGCCAAACTGTGGAAAGAGCCAAGATGTCCATCGACAGATGAATGGATAAAGAAGAGGTGGTATATATACACAATGGAATATTATGCAGCCTTCTAAAGGAATGAGATGTTGCCATTTGCAAAGACGTGGATGGAACTGGAGGGTGTTATGTTGAGTGAAATAAGTCAATCAGAGAAAGACATGTATCGCATGACCTCACTGATATGAGGAATTCTTAATCTCAGGAAACAAACTGGGTTTTACTGGAGTGGTTGTGGGTGGGAGGGATGGGGTGGCTGGGTGATAGACATTGGGGAGGATATGTGCTACGGTGAGCACTGTCGATTGTGCAAGACTGTTGAATCACAGATCTGTACTTCTGAAACAAATAAAGCAACATATTTTAAGAAAAAGAAAAAGAAGAAGATAACAGGAGAGGAAGAGAAGGGGAGTATGTCAGAGGGGGAGACGAACCATGACAGATGATGGACTTTGAAAAACAAAATGAGGGTTCTAGAGGGGAGGGCGGTAGGGGTTCGGGTTTGCCTGGTGATGGGTATTGAGGAGGGCACGTTCTGCATGGAGGACTGGGTGTTATGAACAAACAATGAATCATGGAACACTGCACCAAAAACTAATGATGTAATATATGGTGATTAACATAACAATAAAAAAGCTTTTGCACAGCAAAAGAAACAGCCCACAAAACCAAAAGACAACCGACAGAATGGGAGAAAATATTTGCAAATGACATATCAGATAAAGGGCTAGTATCCAAAATCTATAAAGAACTTATCAAACTCAACACCCAAAGAACAAATAATCCAATCAAGAAATGGGCCGAAGACATGAACAGACATTTTTCCAAAGAAGACCTCCAAATGGCCAATAGGCACATGAAAAAGTGCTCAACATCGCTCGGCATGAGGGAAATCCAAATCAAAACCTCAATGAGATACCACCTCACACCCGTCAAAATGGCTAAAATTAACAAGTCAGGGAACGACAGATGTTGGCGGGGATGTGGAGAAAGGGGAAGCCTCCTACACTGTTGGTGGGAAGGCAAGCTTGTTTAAGCACTCTGGAAAACAGTATGGAGGTTCCTCAAAGAGTTGAAATTAGAGCTACCGTTCGATCCAGCAATTGACTACTGGGTATTTACCACAAAGATACAAATGTAGGGACCCGAAGGGGTACGTGTACCCAAAGTTTATAGCAGCAATGTCCACAATAACCAAACTGTGGAAAGAGCCAAGATGTCCATCGACAGATGAATGGATAAAGAAGAAGTGGTATATATACACAAGGGAATATTATGCAGCCGTCAAAAGGAATGAGATCTTGCCATTTGCAATGACGTGGATGGAACTGGAGGGTGTTATGTTGAGTGAAATAGGTCACTCAGAGAAAGCCACGTATCGCATGACCTCACTGATATGAGGAATTCTTAATCTTAGGAAAGAAACTGAGTGTTACTGGAGTGGTTGGAGGTGGGAGGGATGGGTTGGCTGGGTCATAGACATTGGGGAGGGTATGTGCCACGGTGAGCGCTGTGAATTGTGCAACACTGTTGAATCACAGATCTGTACTTCTGAATCAAATAACGCAACATATTTTAAGAAAAAAGAAAAAGAATTAGATAACAGGAGATGAAGAGAGGGGGAGTATGTCAGACGGGGTGAAGAACCATGAGAGATGATGGACTCTGAAAAACAAACTGAGGGTTCTAGAGGGGAGGGGGGTAGGGGGATCGGTTAGCCTGGTGATGGGTACAGAGGAGGGCAGGTTCTGCATGCAGCATTGGGTGTTATGAACAAACAATGAATCATGGAACACTGCACGAAAAACTAATGATGTAATATATGGTGCTTCACATAACAATAAAAAATTTAAAAAAAAGCTTTTGCAGAGCTAAAGAAACAGTCCACAAAACCAAAAGACACCCGACAGAATGGGAGAAAATATTTGCAAATGACATATCAGATAAAGGGCTAGTATCCAAAATCTATAACTAACTTATAAAACTCAACACCCAAAGAACATATAATCCAATCAAGAAAGGGGCCGAAGATATGAACAGACATTTTTCCAAAGAAGACATCCAAATGGCCAACAGGCACATGAAAAAGTGCTCAACATCGCTCGGCATCAGGGAAATCCAAATCAAAACTTCAATGAGATACCACCTCACACCCGTCAGAATGGCTAAAATTAACAAGTCAGGGAACGACAGATGTTGGCGGGGATGTGGAGAAAGGGGAACCCTCCTCCACTGTTGGTGGGAATGCAAGCTGGTGCAACCACTCTGGAAAACAGTATGGAGGATCCTCAAACAGTTGAAATTAGTGCTACCGTTCGATCCAGCAATTGACTACTGGGTATTTAACACAAAGATACAAATGTAGGGACCCGAAGGGGTACGTGTACCCCAAAGTCTATAGCAGCAATGTCCACAATAGCCAAACTGTGGAAAGAGCCAAGATGTCCATCGACAGATGAATGGATAAAGAAGAGGTGGAATATATACACAATGGAATATTATGCAGCCTTCAAAAGGAATGAGATGTTGCCATTTGCAAAGACGTGGATGGAACGGTAGGGTGTTATGTTGAGTGAAATAAGTCAATCAGAGAAAGACACGTATCGCATGACCTCACTGATATGAGGAATTCTTAATCTCAGGAAACAAACTGAGTGTTACTGGAGTGGTTGTGGGTGGGAGGGATGGGGTGGCTGGGTGATAGACAATGGGGACGGTATGTGCTACGGTGAGCGCTGTGCATTGCGCAAGACTGTTGAATCACAGATCTGTACTTCTGAAACAAATAACGCAACATATTTTAAGAAAAAGAAAAAGAAGATAACAGGAGAGGAAGAGAAGGGGAGTATGTCAGTGGGGGACACGAACCATGAGAGATAATGGACTCTGAAAAACAAAGGGAGGGTCTAGAGGGGAGGGCGGGAGGGGTTTGGGTTATCCTGGTGATGGGTATTGAGGAGGGCACGTTCTGCATGGAGCACTGGGTGTTATGAACAAACAATGAATCATGGAACACTGTAGGAAAAACTAATGATATAATATATGGTGATTAACATAACAATAAAAAATATTAAAAAAAGCTTTTGCACAGCTAAAGAAACAGTCCACAAAACCAAAAGACACCCGACAGAATGGGAGAAAATATTGACAAATGACATAGCAGATAAAGGGCTAGTATCCAAAATGTATAAAGAACTTATCAAACTCAACACCCAAAGAACATATAATCCAATCAAGAAATGGGCCGAAGACATGAACAGACATTTTTCCAAAGAAGACATCCATGGCCAACAGGCACATGAAAAAGTGCTAAACATCGCTCGGCATCAGGGAAATCAATCAAAACCTCAATGAGATACCACCTCACACCCGTCAGAATGGCTAAAATTAACAAGTCAGTGAAGACAGATTTTGGCGGGGTTGTGGAGAAAGGGGAACCCTCCTACACTGTTGGTGGGAATGCAAGCTGGTGCAACCACTCTGGAAAACACTATGGAGGATCCTCAAACAGTTGAAATTAGAGCTACCATTCGATCCAGCAATTGCACTACTGGGTATTTACCACAAAGATACAAATGTAGGGACCCGAACGGGTACGTGTACCCCAATGTTTATAGCAGCAATGTCCAAAATAGGTAAATTGTGGAAAGAGCGAAGATGTCCATCGGCAGATGAACGGATAAAGAAGAAGTGGTGTATATACACAATGGAATATTATACAGCCGTCAAAAGGAATGAGATCATGCCATTTGCAACGACGCGGATGGAACTGGAGGGTGCTATGTTGAGTGAAATAAGTGAATCAGAGAAATACACCTATCGCATGACTCACTGATATGAGGAATTTTTAATCTCAGGAAAGAAACTGTTTGAATGGAGTGGTTGGGGCTGGGAGGGATGGGTTGGCTGGGTGATAGACATTGGGGAAGTATGTGCCACGGTGAGCGCTGTGAATTGTGCAAGACTGTTGAATCACAGATCTGTACTTCTGAATCAAATAACGCAACATATATTAAGAAAAGAGAAAAAAAGAAATAGATAACAGGAGATGAAGAGAGGGGGAGTATGTCAGACGGGGAGACGAACCATGAGAGATGATGGACTCTGAAAAACAAACTGAGGGTTCTAGAGGGGAGGGGGGTATGGGGATCGGTTAGCCTGGTGATGGGTATTGAGGAGGGCACGTTCTGCATGGAGCAGTGGGTGTTATGAACAAACAATTAATCATGGAACAGTGCACCAAAAACTAATGATGTAATATATGGTGATTAACATAACAATAAAAAAATTAAAAAAAAAAGATTTTGCACAGCAAAAGAAACAGTCCACAAAACCAAAAGACAACCGACAGAATGGGAGAAAATATGTGCAAATGACATATCAGATAAAGGGCTAGTATCCAAAATCGATAAAGAACTTATCAAACTCAACACCCAAAGAACACATAATCCAATCAAGAAATGGGCCGAAGACATGAACAGACATTTTTTCAAAGAAGACATCCAAATGGCCAACAGGCACATGAAAAAGTGCTCAACATAGCTCGGTATCAGGGAAATCCAAATCAAAACCTCAATGAGATACCACCTCACACCCGTCAGAATGGCTAAAATTAACAAGTCAGGGAACGACAGATGTTGGCGGGCATGTGGAGAAAGGGGAACCCTCCTACACTGTTGGTGGAAATGCAAGCTGGTGCAACCACTCTGGAAAACACTATGGAGGATCCTCAAACAGTTGAAATTAGCGCTACCGTTCGATCCAGCAATTGACTACTGGGTGTTTAACACAAAGATACAAATGTAGGGACCCGAAGGTGTACGTGTACCCCAAAGTTTATAGCAGCAATGTCCACAATAGCCAAACTGTGGAAAGAGCCAAGATGTCCATCGACAGATGAATGGATAAAGAAGAGGTGGTATATATACACAATGGAATATTATGCAGCCTTCTAAAGGAATGAGATGTTGCCATTTGCAAAGACGTGGATGGAACTGGAGGGTGTTATGTTGAGTGAAATAAGTCAATCAGAGAAAGACATGTATCGCATGACCTCACTGATATGAGGAATTCTTAATCTCAGGAAACAAACTGGGTTTTACTGGAGTGGTTGTGGGTGGGAGGGATGGGGTGGCTGGGTGATAGACATTGGGGAGGATATGTGCTACGGTGAGCACTGTCGATTGTGCAAGACTGTTGAATCACAGATCTGTACTTCTGAAACAAATAAAGCAACATATTTTAAGAAAAAGAAAAAGAAGAAGATAACAGGAGAGGAAGAGAAGGGGAGTATATCAGAGGGGGAGACGAACCATGACAGATGATGGATTTGAAAAACAAAATGAGGGTTCTAGAGGGGAGGGCGGTAGGGGTTCGGGTTTGCCTGGTGATGGGTATTGAGGAGGGCACGTTCTGCATGGAGGACTGGGTGTTATGAACAAACAATGAATCATGGAACACTGCACCAAAAACTAATGATGTAATATATGGTGATTAACATAACAATAAAAAAGCTTTTGCACAGCAAAAGAAACAGCCCACAAAACCAAAAGACAACCGACAGAATGGGAGAAAATATTTGCAAATGACATATCAGATAAAGGGCTAGTATCCAAAATCTATAAAGAACTTATCAAACTCAACACCCAAAGAACAAATAATCCAATCAAGAAATGGGCCGAAGACATGAACAGACATTTTTCCAAAGAAGACCTCCAAATGGCCAATAGGCACATGAAAAAGTGCTCAACATCGCTCGGCATGAGGGAAATCCAAATCAAAACCTCAATGAGATACCACCTCACACCCGTCAAAATGGCTAAAATTAACAAGTCAGGGAACGACAGATGTTGGCGGGGATGTGGAGAAAGGGGAAGCCTCCTACACTGTTGGTGGGAAGGCAAGCTTGTTTAAGCACTCTGGAAAACAGTATGGAGGTTCCTCAAAGAGTTGAAATTAGAGCTACCGTTCGATCCAGCAATTGACTACTGGGTATTTACCACAAAGATACAAATGTAGGGACCCGAAGGGGTACGTGTACCCCAAAGTCTATAGCAGCAATGTCCACAATAGCCAAACTGTGGAAAGAGCCAAGATGTCCATCGACAGATGAATGGATAAAGAAGAGGTGGAATATATACAAAATGGAATATTATGCAGCCTTCAAAAGGAATGAGATGTTGCCATTTGCAAAGACGTGGATGGAACGGTAGGGTGTTATGTTGAGTGAAATAAGTCAATCAGAGAAAGACACGTATCGCATGACCTCACTGATATGAGGAATTCTTAATCTCAGGAAACAAACTGAGTGTTACTGGAGTGGTTGTGGGTGGGAGGGATGGGGTGGCTGGGTGATAGACAATGGGGACGGTATGTGCTACGGTGAGCGCTGTGCATTGTGCAAGACTGTTGAATCACAGATCTGTACTTCTGAAACAAATAACGCAACATATTTTAAGAAAAAGAAAAAGAAGATAACAGGAGAGGAAGAGAAGGGGAGTATGTCAGTGGGGGACACGAACCATGAGAGATAATGGAATCTGAAAAACAAAGGGAGGGTCTAGAGGGGAGGGCGGGAGGGGTTTGGGTTATCCTGGTGATGGGTATTGAGGAGGGCACGTTCTGCATGGAGCACTGGGTGTTATGAACAAACAATGAATCATGGAACACTGTAGGAAAAACTAATGATATAATATATGGTGATTAACATAACAATAAAAAATATTAAAAAAAGCTTTTGCACAGCTAAAGAAACAGTCCACAAAACCAAAAGACACCCGACAGAATGGGAGAAAATATTGACAAATGACATAGCAGATAAAGGGCTAGTATCCAAAATGTATAAAGAACTTATCAAACTCAACACCCAAAGAACATATAATCCAATCAAGAAATGGGCCGAAGACATGAACAGACATTTTTCCAAAGAAGACATCCATGGCCAACAGGCACATGAAAAAGTGCTCAACATCGCTCGGCATGAGGGAAATCCAAATCAAACCCTCAATGAGATACCACCTCACACCCGTCAGAATGGCTAAAATTAACAAGTCAGTGAAGACAGATTTTGGCGGGGTTGTGGAGAAAGGGGAACCCTCCTACACTGTTGGTGGGAATGCAAGCTGGTGCAACCACTCTGGAAAACACTATGGAGGATCCTCAAACAGTTGAAATTAGTGCTACAATTCGATCCAGCAATTGACTACTGGGTATTTAACACAAGTTTGAAATGTAGGGACCCGAAGGGGTACGTGTACCGCAATGTTTATAGCAACAATGTCCACAATAGCCAAAATGTGGAAAGAGCCAAGATGTCCATCGACAGACGAATGGATAAAGAAGTGGTGGTATATATTCACAATGGAATATTATGCAGCCTTCAAAAGGAATGAGATGTTGCCATTTGCAAAGACGTGGATGGAACTGGAGGGTGTTATGTTGAGTGAAATAAGTCAATCAGAGAAAGACATGTATCGCATGACCTCACGGATATGAGGAATTCTTAATCTCAGGAAAAACACTGAGTGTTACTGGAGTGGTTGGGGGTGGGAGGGATGGGGTGGCTGGGTGATAGACATTGGGGAGAGTATGTGCTACGGTGAGCGCTGTGAATTGTGCAAGACTGTTGAATCACAGATCTGTACTTCTGAAACAAATAAAGCAACATATTTTAAGAAAAAGTAAAAGAAGAAGATAACAGGAGAGGAAGAGAAGGGGAGTATGTCAGAGGGGGAGACGAACCATGACAGATGATGGACTCTGAAAAACAAAGTGAGGGTTCTAGAGGGGAGGGCGGTAGGGGTTTGGGTTAGCCTGGAGATGGGTATTGGGGAGGGCAGGTTCTGCATGGAGCACTCGGTGTTATGAACAAACAATGAATCATGGAACACTGCACCAAAAACTAATGATGTTATATATGGTGATTAACATAACAATAAAAACGCTTTTGCACGGCAAAAGAAACAGTCCACAAAACCAAAAGACAACCGACAGAATGGGAGAAAATATTTGCAAATGACATATCAGATAAAGGGCTAGTCTCCAAAATCCATAAAGAACTTATCAAACTCAACACCCAAAGAACAAATAATCCAATCAAGTAATGGGTCGAAGACATGAACAGACATTTTTCCAAAGAAGACCTCCAAATGGCCAATAGGCACATGAAAAAGTGCTCAACATCGCTCGGCATGAGGGAAATCCAAATCAAACCCTCAATGAGATACCACCTCACACCCGTCAGAATGGCTAAAATTAACAAGTCAGGGAATGACAGATGTTGGCGGGAAGTGGAGAAAGGGGAACCCTCCTACACTGTTGGTGGGAAGGCAAGCTGGTGCAACCACTCTGGAAAACACTATGGAGGATCCTCAAACAGTTGAAATTAGAGCTACCATTCGATCCAGCAATTGCACTACTGGGTATTTACCACAAAGATACAAATGTAGGGACCCGAACGGGTACGTGTACCCCAATGTTTATAGCAGCAATGTCCAAAATAGGTAAATTGTGGAAAGAGCGAAGATGTCCATTGGCAGATGAACGGATAAAGAAGAAGTGGTGTATATACACAATGGAATATTATACAGCCGTCAAAAGGAATGAGATCTTGCCATTTGCAACGACGCGGATGGAACTGGAGGGTGTTATGTTGAGTGAAATAAGTGAATCAGAGAAATACACCTATCGCATGACTCACTGATATGAGGAATTTTTAATCTCAGGAAAGAAACTGTTTGAATGGAGTGGTTGGGGCTGGGAGGGATGGGTTGGCTGGGTGATAGACATTGGGGAGGTATTTGCCACGGTGAGCGCTGTGAATTGTGCAAGACTGTTGAATCACAGATCTGTACTTCTGAATCAAATAACGCAACATATTTTAAGAAAATAGAAAAAAAGAAATAGATAACAGGAGATGAAGAGAGGGGGAGTATGTCAGACGGGGAGACGAACCATGAGAGATGATGGACTCTGAAAAACAAACTGAGGGTTCTAGAGGGGAGGGGGGTATGGGGATCGGTTAGCCTGGTGATGGGTATTGAGGAGGGCACGTTCTGCATGGAGCAGTGGGTGTTATGAACAAACAATTAATCATGGAACAGTGCACCAAAAACTAATGATGTAATATATGGTGATTAACATAACAATAAAAAAATAAAAAAAAAAAGATTTTGCACAGCAAAAGAAACAGTCCACAAAACCAAAAGACAACCGACAGAATGGGAGAAAATATGTGCAAATGACATATCAGATAAAGGGCTAGTATCCAAAATCTATAAATAAATTATAAAACTCAACACCCAAAGAACATATAATCCAATCAAGAAATGGGCCGAAAACATGAACAGACATTTTTCCAAAGAAGACATCCAAATGGCCAACAGGCACATGAAAAAGTGCTCAACATCGCTCGGCATGAGGGGAATCCAAATCAAAACCTCAATGAGATACCACCTCACACCCGTCAAAATGGCTAAAATTAACAAGTCAGGGAACGACAGATGGCGGGGATGTGGAGAAAGGGGAACCCTCCTCCACTGTTGGTGGGAATGCAAGCTGCTGCAGCCTCTCTGGAAAACAGTATCGAGGTTCCTCAAACAGTTGAAATTCGAGCTACTGTTCGAGCCAGCAATTGCACTACAGGGTATTTACCAGAACGTTACAAATGTAGGGACCAGAAGGGGTACGTGTACCCCAGTGTTTATAGCAGCAATGTCCACAATAGCCAAACTGTGGAAAGAGCCAAGATGTCCAGCGACAGATGAACGGATAAGGAAGACGTGGTATATATTCACAATGGAATATTATGCAGCCGTCAAAGGAATGAGATCTTGCCATTTGCAACGACGTGGATGGAACTGGATGGTGTTATGTTGAGTGAAATAAGTCAATCAGAGAAAGACACGTATCGCATGACGTCACTGATATGAGGAATTCTTAATCTCAGGAAACAAACTGAGTGTTACTGGAGTGGTTGGGGGTGGGAGAGATGGGGTGGCTGGGTGATAGACATTGGGGAGGGTATGTGCTACGGTGAGCGCTCTGAATTGTGCAAGACTGTTGAATCACAGATCTGTACTTCTGAATCAAATAACGCAACATATTTTAAGAAGAAAGAAAAAGAAGAAGATAACAGGAGAGGAAGGGAAGGGGAGTATGTCAGAGGGGAGACGAACCATGAGAGATGATGGACTCTGAAAAACAAACTGAGGGTTCGATAGGGGAGGGTGGTAGGGGCATATGTTAGCCTGGTGATGGGTATTGAGGAGGGCACGTTCTGCATGGAGCACTGGGTGTTATGAACAAACAATGAATCATGGAACACTGCACCAAAAACTAATGATGTAATATATGGTGATTAACATAACAATTAAAAAAATAAAAAAAAAACACTGAGGGAATGGAAGGCCGGTGTCGGATACGCCTCTCGGCTCAGCTCTTGTTCCTGTGGCTAGTACCCTTGCCCCGGTGTACTTGCAGGCCGAGAGCCAACCAACTCACTCGGTGGAAACACACTGCAGAAAACACCGATTTCGGCCAATTTGGCCTTCCTGAGGGGGGAATCCTTTTGCTCTCTGAATGCGGGCGAGCACTGCCAGCGAGTCCAAAACCATTTTCGAGTGAGCCTGAGGCTGCGGTAGAAGGGAGAACACAACTCCCCACTTCTTTCCTGAAGCCAGCCCAGCGGCCGCCCCCTTGAGCATGCAAGTCTCACTGCTCGCGTACCAACGCAAGGAAACAGTAAGGTAAGGGACCGTGTTGTACAGAGCCTCACTGTTCCAGAGAGTGGAAACACTTGGAGTGTGTGTGCGTGAGAGCCCGGAAGACGAGTCCCCTACTTTACTGGGCGAGTGAAACGAACACGGGCAGCCGCACGTCTCCCACCAGCTCTCAGTGGTAGAATGCTAGCACTCCTTCGGCATGTGTGCGTGCAGGCCTAAGTTGCAGGCCCCTCCCTGGAAGGCACAACACTGTGGAGAAACCGCACTTTACCATCCGCCGTTCCCTAGCGGAGAGGACGCTGTATGCTGTGCGCTGTGCCTGAGAGTCCGGCGAACGTCTTCCCTATGTAAAACCGAGGGAAAGAAAGGCCGGTGCCAGAGACGCCTCTGGGCTCAGCTCTTGTTCCTGAGGTAGTACCCTTGCCCCGGTGTGCTTGCAGCCCGAGAGCCAACCTCCTAAGTCCAGGGAACCACTCTGTAGAAATTCCTTACTTCGGCCAGACTAGGCCTTCCTGAGGGTGGAAACCTTTTGCTGTGTGAATCCGGGCGAGCTCTGCCAGCAAGTCCAAAACGATTTTCCGAGGGAGACTGAGGCCGCGGCAGAAGGGAGAACACAACTCCCCACTTGTTTCCTGAAGTCAGCCTAGGGCCGCCCCCTTGGGTATTCAAGTCTCACTGTTCGCGTACCAAAACAAAGAAAGCGTACTGTGGGAGAACCGTGTTATAGATAGCCTCATCGTTGTGGGGAGTGGGAACACAGGCAGTGCCTGTGCGTAAGAGCCTGGCATACGAGTCCCCTAAGTTCCTGGGCGAGAGAAACGGATTCGTGCAGCCGCACCTCTCCCACCAGCTCTCAGGATCAGAATGCTAGCACTCCTCCGGCCTGTGTGCGTGCAGGCCTGCGTTGAAGGCCCCTCCCTGGAAGGCACAACACTGTGGAGAAACCGCGCTTTAGCTCACGGCGGTCCCTAGCGGAGAGGAAGCTGTATGCTGTGCGCTGTGCTTGAGAGTCCGGCGAACGGCTTCCCTATGTAAAATCGAGGGAAAGAAAGGCCGGTGCCGGAGACGCGTCTCGGCTCAGCTCTTGTCCTGGGGCTAGTACCGTTGCCCCTGTGTGCTTGCAGGCCGAGAGCCAATCTCCTAAGTCGTGGGAACCACACTGTAGAAATTCCTTACTTCGATAGGACTAGGCCTTCCTGAGGGTGGAAGCCTTTTGCTGTGTGAACGCGGGCGAGCACTGCCAGCGAGTCCAAAACCATTTTCCGAGGGAGACTGAGGCCGCGGCAGAAGGGAGAACACAACTCCCCACTTGTTTCCTAAAGTCAGGCCTGAGGCCGCCCCCTTGACCATGCAAGACTCACTGCTCGCGAAACAACGCACGGAAACAGTAGGGTAGGGTACCGGGTTGTACAGAGCCTCAGTGTTCCGGTGAGTGGAAACACTTGGAGTGTGTGTGCATGCGAGCCTGGGAGACGTGTCCACTACGTTATAGGGCGAGAGAAACGAACTCGGTAGCCGCAACTCTCCCACCAGCTCTCAGTGGCAGAATGGTAGCACTCCTGCCGCATGTTTGCCTCTAAGCCTAAGTTGAAGGACCCTATTTGAAAGGCCCAACCCTGTGGAGAAACCGCGCTTTAGCTCCCGCCGGTCCCTAGCGGCGAAAAAGTTGTATTTTGTGCGCTGTGCTTGAGAGCCCGGCGAACGGCTTCCTTATGGAAAACCGAGGGAAAGGAAGGCCGGTGTCGGAGACGCCTCTCGGCTCAGCTCTTGTTCCTGCGTCTAGTAACGTTGCCCCGGTGTGCTTGCAGGCCGAGAGCCAAGCACCTAAGTCGAGGGAAACACACTGTAGAAAATCCCGTCTTCGGCCAGATTAGGCCGTCCTGAGAGTAGAAACCTTTTGCTGTGTGAATGCGGGCGAGCACTGCCAGCGAGTCCAAAACCATTTTCTGAGGCAGACTGAGGCCACGGCAGAAGGGAGAACACAACTCCCTACTTGTTTCCTGAAGCCAGGCCTGCGGCCGCCCCCTTACCCATGCAAGTCTCACTGCTCGCGTACCAACGCAAGGAAAGAGTGGGGTAGGAGACCGTGTTGTACAGAGCCTCACTGCTCCGGAGAGTGGAAACACTTGGAGTGTGTGTGCATGAGAGCTTGGGAGACGAGTCCCCTACGTTACTGGGCGAGAGAAGCGAACTCGAGCAGCCGCACCTCTCCCACCAGCTCTCAGTGGCAGAATGCTAGCACTCCTCCTCCATGTGTGCCTGCAGGCCTAAGTTGAAGGCCCCTCCTTGAAAGGCACAACACTGTGGAGAAACCGCGCTTTAACTCCCGCCGGTCCACAGTGTTGTGCCTTCCACAGAGAGGCCTGCAACTTAGGCCTGCACACACACAGGCCGGAGGAGTGCTAGCATTCTGACACTGAGATGGTGGGAGTGGTGTGGCTTCACGAAACCGTTTCTCTCGCCCAGTAACTTAGGGGACTCGTATGCCAGGCTCTTACGCACAGGCACTGCCTGTGTTCCCACTCCCCACAACAATGAGGCTATCTATAACACGGTTCTCCTACAGTACTGTTTCTTTGTTTTGGTACGCGAGCAGTGAGACTTGAATAACCAAGGGGGCGGCCCTGGGTTGGCTTCAGGAAACAAGTGGGGAGTTCTGTTCTCCCTTCTGCCGCGGCCTCAGTCTCCCTCCGAAAATCGCTTTGGACTTGCTGGCAGTGCTCGCCCGCATTCACACAGCAAAAGGTTTCCACCCTCAGGAAGGCCTAGTCTGGCCGAAGTAAGGAATTTCTACAGTGTAGTTCCCTGGACCTAGGAGGTTGGCTCTCGGCCTGCAAGCACACCGGGGCAAGGGTACCACCACAGGAACAAAAGCTGAGCCGAGAGGCGTCTCCGGCACCGGCCTTTCTTTCCCTCGGTTTTACATAGGGAAGCCGTTCGCCGGACTCTCAGGCACAGCGCACAGCATACAGCGTCCTCTCCGCTAGACAACGGCGGGAGGTAAAGCGCGGTTTCTCCACAGTGTTGTGCCTTCCAGGGAGGGGCCTGCAACTTAGGCCTGCACTCACACAGGCCGGAGGAGTGCTAGCATTCTGCCACTGAGAGCTGGTGGGAGAGGTGCGGATGCCCGAGTTCGTTTCTTTCGCCCAGTAACGTAGGGGACTCGTCTCCCAGGCTCTGACGCACACACACTCCAAGTGTTTCCACTCACGGGAACAGTGAGGCTCTGTACAACACGGTCCCCTACCCTACTGTTTCCTTGCTTTGGTACGCGAGCAGTGAGAGTTGCATGGTAAAGGTGGCGGCCGCAGGCCTGGCTTCAGGAAACAAGTGGGGAGTTGTGTTCTCCCTCCTGCCGCGGGCTCAGTCTCCCTCGCTAAATGGTTTTGGAATCGCTGGCAGTATTCCCCCCCCCCCCATTCACACAGCAAAAGCTTTAGACCCTCAGGAAGGCCTAATCTGGCCAAAGTCGGGAATTTCTACAGTGTGTTTTCCTCGACTAAGGTGGTTGGCTCTCGGCCTGCAAGCACACCGGGGCAACGTTACTAGACGCAGGAACAAGAGCTGAGCCGAGAGGCGTCTCCGGCACCGGCCTTTCTTTCCCTCGGTTTTACATAGAGAAGCCGTTTGCCTGGCTCTCAAGCACAGCGCACAGCATTCATCATTTTCTCCGCTACGGACCGGCGGGAGTTAAAGCGCGGTTTCTCCACAGTGTTGTGCCTTTCAAGGAGGGGCCTTCAACTTAGGCCTGTAGGCACACATGGAGGAGGAGTGCTAGCATTCTGCCAGTGAGAGCTGGTGGGAGAGGTGCGGCTGCCCGAGTTCCTTTCTCTCGCCCAGTAACGTAGGGCACTCGTATACTAGGCTCTCACGCACACACACTCCAGGTGTTTCCACTCTCCGGAACAGTGAGGCTCTACACCAGGGTACCCTACCCTACTGTTTCCTTGCGTTGTTACAGGAGCAGTGGGACTTGCATGCTCAAGGGGGCAGCTGCTGCCCTGGCTTCAGGAAACAAGTGGGGAGTTGTGTTCTCCCTTCTGCCGCAGCCTCAGTCTCCCTCCGAAAATGGTTTTGGACTCGCTGGCAGTGCTCGCCCGCATTCACACAGCAAAATGTTTCCACCCTCAGGAAGGCCTAGTCTAGCCGAAGTAAGGAATTTCTACAGTGTGCTTCCCTCGACTTAAGTGGTTGGTTCTCGGCCTGCAAGCACCCCGGGGCAACGGTACTAGCCCCAGGAACAAGAGCTGAGCCGAGAGGCGTCTCCGGCCCCGGCCTTTCTTTTCCTCAGTTTTACATAGGGAAGCCGTTCGCCGGACTCTCAAGCACAGCGCACAGCATACAGCGTCCTCTCCGCTAGGGCCCGGCGGGATCTAAAGCGCGGTTTCTCCACAGTGTTGGGCCTTCCCAGGAGGGGCCTGCAACCTAGGCCTGCACGCACCCATTCCGGAGGAGTGCTAGCATTCTGCCACTGAGAGCTGGTTTGAGAGGTGCGGCTGCCCGAGTTCGTTTCTATCACCCAATAACGTAGTGGACTCGTCTCCCAGGGTCTCACGCACACACATTCCAAGTGTTTCTACTCTCGGGAACAGTGAGGCTCTGTAAAACACGGTCCCCTAACCTACTGTTTCCTTGCGTTGGTACGCGAGCAGTGAGACTTGCATGCACAAGTGGGCAGCGGCAGGACTGACTTCAGGAAACAAGTGGGGAGTTGTGTTCTCCCCTCTGCCGCGGCCTCAGTCTCCCTCGGAAAATGGTTTTGGACTTGCTGGCAGGGCTCGCCCGCATTCACACAGCAAAATGTTTCCACCCTCAGGAAAGCCTAGTCTAGCCGAAGTAAGGAATTTCTACAGTGTGCTTCCCTCGACCTGGAGGTTGGCTCTCGGCCTGCAAGCACCCCGGGGCAACGGTACTAGCCCCAGGAACAAGAGCTGAGCCGAGAGGCGGCTCCGGCCCCGGCCTTTCTTTTCCTCGGTTTTACATAAGGATGCCGTTCGTCGGGCTCTCAAGCACAGCGAACAGCATACAGCGTCCTCTCCACTAGGGACCGGCGGGAGCTAAGGCGCGGGTTCTCCACAGTGTTGTGCCTTCCCGGGAAGGGTCTCCAACTTAGGCCTGCACGCACACAGGCCGGAGGAGTGCTAGCATTCTGATACTGAGAGCTGGTGGGAGAGGTGCGGCTGCACGAATCCGTTTCTCTCGCCCAGTAACTTAGGGGACTCGTCTGCCAGGCTCTGACGCACAGGCACTCCAGGTGTTCCAACTACCCGCAGCAGTGAGGCTATGTACAACACGGTTCCCCTACATTACTGTTTCTTTGTTTTGGTAAGCGAGCATTGAGACTTGCAAGCCCAAGGGGGCGGCCGCTGGGCTGGCTACCGGAAACAAGAGGGGAGTTGTGTTCTCCCTTCTGCCGCGGCCTCAGTCTCCCTCGGAAAATGGTTTTGGACTCGCTGGCTGTTCTGGCCCGCATTCATACAGCAAAAGGTTTCCACCCTCAGGAAGGCCTAATCTGCCCGAGGTCGGGAATTTCTACACTGTGTTTCCCTCGACTTATTTGGTTGGCTCTCGGCCTGCAAGCACACCGGGGCAAGGGTACTAGCCCCAGGAACAAAAGCTGAGCCGAGAGGCGTCTCCGGCTCCGGCCTTTCTTTCCCTCGGTTTTACATAGGGAAGCCGTTCGCCGGGCTCTCAAGCACAGCGCAGAGGATACAGCGTCCTCTCCGCTAGGAAACGGTGGGATCTAAAGCGCGGTTCCTGCAGAGTGTTGGGACTTTCAAGGAGAGTCCTGAAACATAGGCCTACACGCACACATGCTGGAGGAGTGCTAGCATTCTGCCACTGAGAGCTGGTGGGAGAGGTGCGGATGCCCGAGTTCGTTTCTCTCGCCCAGTAACGTAGGGGACTCCTCTCCCAGGCTCTCATGCACACACACTCCAAGTGTTTCCACTCTCCGGAACAGTGAGGCTCTACAGCACGGTACCCTACCCTACTGTTTCCTTGCGTTGGTACGCGAGCAGTGAGAGTTGGATGGTAAAGGTGGCGGCCGCAGGCCTGGCTTCAGGAAACAAGTGGGGAGTTGTGTTCTCCCTTCTGCCGCGGCCTCAGTGTCCCTCGGAAAATGGTTCTGGACTCGCTGGCAGTGCTCGCCTGCATTCACACAGCAAAAGGTTTCCACCCTCAGGACGGCCTAGTCTGGCCAGTGGAACGAATTACATAGGGAAGCCGTTCGCCGGACTCTCAAGCACAGCGCACAGCATACAGCGTTCTCTCCGCTAGGGACCGGCGGGAGCTAAAGCGCGGTTTCTCCACAGTGTTGTGCCTTCCAGGGACGGGCCTGCAACTTAAGCCTGCACGCACACAGGCCGGAGGACTGCTAGCATTCTGCCACTGAGAGCTGGTGCGAGAGGAGCGGTTGCCCGAGTTCGTTTCTCTAGCCCAGTAACGTAGGGAACTCGTCTCCCAGGCTCTCACGCACACACACTCCAAGTGTTTCCACTCTCCGGAACAGTGAGGCTCGGTACAACACGGTCCCCTACCTTACTGTTTCCTTGTGTTAGTACGAGAGTGAGACTTGCAGGGTTAAGGGGCGGCCGCAGGCCTGGCTTCAGGAAACAAGTGGGGAGTTGTGTTCTCCCTTCTGCCGCGGCCTCAGTCTCCCTCGGAAAATGGTTTTAGACTCGCTGGCAGTGCTCGCCCGCATTCACAGAGCAAAAGGTTTTGACCCTCAGGAAGGCCTAAACGGCCGAAGTCGGGGTTTTCTACAGTGTGTTTCCCTCGACTTAGGTGGTTGGTTCTCGGCCTGCAAGCACACCGGGGCAAGGGTACTAGCCCCAGGAACAAGAGCTGAGCCAAGAGGGGTCTCCGCCACCGGCCTTTCTTTCCCTCGGTTTTACATAAGGAAGCCTTTCGCCGGGCTCTCAAGCACAGCGCACAGAATACAGCGTCCTCTCCGCTAGGGACAGGCGGGAGCTTAAGCGCGGTTTCTCCACAGTGTTGGGCCTTTCAAGGAGGGGCCTGCAACTTAGGCCTGCACGCACACATGCTGAAGGAGTGCTAGCATTCTACCACTGGGAGCTGGTGGGAGACGTGCGGCTGCCCGAGTTCGTTTCTCTCGCCGGGTAAAGTAGGGGACTCTTCTCCCAGACTCTCACGCACACACACTTCAAGTGTTTCCACTCTCCGGAACCGTGAGGCTCTGTGCAACGTGGTCCCCTACCCTACTGTTTCCGTGCGTTGGTAAGGGAGCAGTGAGACTTGTATGCTCAAGGGGGTGGCCGCAGGCCTGGCTTCAGGAAACAAGTGGGGAGTTGTGTTCTCCCTTCTGCGGCGACCTCAGTGTCCCTCGGAAAATGGTTTTGGACTCGCTGGCTGTTCTCGCCCGCATTCATACAGCAAAAGGTTTCCACC
The DNA here is from genome assembly GCF_037043125.1 of Eumetopias jubatus. Taxonomy (NCBI): domain Eukaryota; kingdom Metazoa; phylum Chordata; class Mammalia; order Carnivora; family Otariidae; genus Eumetopias; species Eumetopias jubatus. The sequence continues at coordinate 1,192,648 of NW_028274868.1, forward strand.
CTCAGGAAGGCCTAATCTGGCCGAACACGGGAATTTCTACAGTGTGTTTCCCTCGACTTAGTTGCTTGGCCATCGGCCTGCGAGCACACCGTGGCAAGGGTACCAGCCCAAGGAACAAGAGCTGAGCCGAGAGGCGTCTCCGCCACCGGCCTTTCTTTATCTCAGTTTTACATAAGGAAGCCGTTCGCCGGGCTCTCAAGCACAGCGCACAGCATACAGCGTCCTCTCCGCTACAGACCGGCGGGAGGTAAAGCGCGGTTTCTCCACAGTGTTGGGCCTTTCAAGGAGAGTCCTGAAACATAGGCCTGCACGCACTCATGTTGGAGGAGTGCTAGCATTCTGCCACTGAGAGCTGGTGGGAGAGGTGAGGATGCCCGAGTTCGTTTCTCTCGCCTAGTAACGTAGGGGCCTCCTCTACCAGGCTCTCACGCACACACACTCCAAATGTTTCCACTCTCCGGAACAGTGAGGCTCTACAACACGATACCCTACCCTACTGTTTCCTTGCGTTGGTACGCGAGCAGTGAGAGTTGTATGGTAAAGGGGGCGGCCGCAGGCCTGGCTTCAGGAAACAAGTAGGGAGTTGTGTTCTCCCTTCTGCCGCGGCCTCAGTCTCCCTCGGAAAATGGTTCTGGACTCGATGGCAGTGCTTGCCCGCATTCACACAGCCAAAGGTTTCCACCCTCAGGAAGGCCTAATTTGGCCGAAGTCGGGATTTTGTAGTGTGTTTCACTCGACTTGGCTCTCGGCCTGCAAGCACACCGGGGCAAGGTTACTAGCCCCAGGAACAAGAGGTGGGCCGAGAGGCGTCTCCGCCACCGGCCTTTCTTTCCCTCGGTTTTACTTAAGGAAGCCGTTCGCCGGGCTCTCAAGCACAGTGCATAGCATACAGCGTCCTCTCCGCTACGGACCGGCGGGAGGTAAAGCGCGCTTTCTCCACAGTGTTGTGCCTTCCAGGGTGGGGCCTGCAACTTAGGCCTGCACGTACACAGGCCTGAGGAGTGCTAGCATTCTGATCCTGAGAGCTGGTGGGCGAGGTGCGGCTGCACGAATCCGTTTCTCTCGCCCAGGAACTTAGGGGACTCGTGTGCCAGGGTCTTACGCACAGGCACTCCAGGTGTTCCCACTCCCCGCAACAGTGAGGCTATCTACAACAGGGTTCCGCTACAGTACTGTTACGTTGTTTTAGTACGCGAGCAGTGAGACTTGCATTCCCAAGGGGGCGGCCGCTGGGCTGGCTTGAGGAAGCAAGTGGGGAGTTGTGTTCTCCGTTCTGCCGTGACCTCAGTCTCCCTCAGAAAATGGTTTTGGACTCGCTGGCAGTTCTCGCCCGGATTCATACAGCAAAAGGTTTTGACCCTCAGGAAGGCCTAATCTTGCCGAAGACGGGATTTTCTACAGTGTGTTTCCCTCGACTGAGTTGGTTGGCTCTCGGCCTGCAAGCACACCGGGGCAAGGGTACTAGCCCCAGGAACAAGAGCTGAGCCGAGAGGCGTCTCCAGCACCGGCCTTTCTTTCCCTCGGTTTTACATAGGGAAGCCGTTCGCCGGGCTCTCAAGCACAGCGCCGAGCATACAGCCTCCTCTCTGCTAGGGACCAGGGGAGCTAAAGCGCGGTTTCTCCACAGTGTTGGGCCTTTCAAGGAGGGGCCCGCAACTTAGGCCTGCACGCACACATGCCGGCGGAATGCTAGCATTCTGCCACTGAGAGCTGGTGGGAGAGGTGCGGCTGCCCGAGTTCGTTTCTCTCACCCAGCAAAGTAGGGGACTCCTCTCCCAGGCTCTCACGCAGATACACTCCAAGTGTTTCCACCCTCGAGAACAGTGAGGCTCTGTACAACACGGTCCCCTACCCTACTGTTTCTGTGCGTTGGTACCCGAGAAATGAGAGTTGCATGTGTAAGGGGGCGGCCGCAGGCCTGGATTCAGGAATCAAGTGGGGAGTTGTGTTCTCCCTTCTGCCGCGGCCTCAGTCTCCCTCGGAAAATGGTTTTGGACTCGCTGGCAGTGCTCGCCCGCATTCGCACAGCAAAACGTTTCCACCCTCAGGAAGGCCTAAACTGGCCGAAGTCGGGATTTTCTGCAGTGTGTTTCCCTCGACTGAGTTGGATGGCTCTCGGCCCGCAAGCACACCGGGGCAAGAGTACTAGCCTCAGGAACAAGAGCTGAGCCGAGAGGCGTCTCCACCACCGGCATTTCTTTCCCTCCGTTTTACATAAGGAAGCCGTTCGCCGGGCTCTCAAGCACAGCACACAGCATACAGCGTGCTCTCCGCTAGGGACCGGCGGGAGCTAAAGCGCGCTTTCTCCACAGTGTTGGGCCTTTCAAGGAGGGCCCTGCACCTTCGGCCTGCACGCACACAGGCCGGAGGAGTGCTAGCGTTCTGCCACTGAGAGCTGTTGCGAGACGTGCGGATGCCCGAGTTCGTTTCTTTCGCCCAGTAAAATAGGGGACTCGTCTCCCAGGCTCTCACGCACACACACTCCAAGTGTTTCCACTCTCCGGAACAGTGAGGCTCTGTATAACACGGTCTCCTACCCTACTATATCCTTGCGTTGGTACGCGACCAGTGAGACCTGTATGCTGAAGGGGGCGGCCGCAGGCCTGACTTCAGGAATCAAGTGGGGAGTTGTGTTCTCCCTTCTGCCGCGGCCTCAGTCTCCCTCGCTAAATGGTTTTGGACTCGCTGGCAGTGCTCGCCCGCATTCACACTGCAAAGTGTTCGACCTTCAGGAAGGCCTAATCTGGCCGAAGTCGGGATTATCTACAGTGTGTTTCCCTCGACTTAGGAGGTTCGCTCTCGGCCTGCAAGCACACCGGGGCAAGGTTACTAGCCGCAGGAATAAGAGCTGAGCCGAGAGGCGTCTCCGGCACCGGCCTTTCTTTCCCTCGATTTTACATAAGGATGCCGTTCGCCGGGCTCTCAAGCACAGCGAACAGCATACAGCGTCCTCTCCGCTAGGGACCGGCGGGAGCTAAAGCGCGGGTTCTCCACAGTGTTGTGCCTTCCCGGGAAGGGCCTCCGACTTAGGCCTGCACGCACACAGGCCGGAGGAGTGCTAGCATTCTGATACTGAGAGCTGGTGGGAGAGGTGCGGGTGCACGAATCCGTTTCTCTCGCCCAGTAACTTAGGGCACTCGTCTGCCAGGCTCTGACGCACAGGCACTCCAGGTGTTCCAACTACCCGCAGCAGTGAGGCTATGTACAACACGGTTCCCCTACATTACTGTTTCTTTGTTTTGGTCAGCGAGCAGTGAGACTTGCAAGCCCAAGGGGGCGGTCGCTGGGCTGGCTACCGGAAACAAGAGGGGAGTTGTGTTCTCCCTTCTGCCGCGGCCTCAGTCTCCCTCGGAAAATGGTTTTGGACTCGCTGGCTGTTCTGGCCCGCATTCATACAGCAAAAGGTTTCCACCCTCAGGAAGGCCTAATCTGCCCGAGGTCGGGAATTTCTACAGTGTGTTTCCCTCGACTTAGTTGCTTGGCCATCGGCCTGCGAGCACACCGTGGCAAGGGTACCAGCCCAAGGAACAAGAGCTGAGCCGAGAGGCGCCTCCGGCACCGGCCTTTCTTTCCCTCGGTTTTACATAGAGAAGCCGTTCGCCTGGCTCTCAAGCACAGCGCACAGCATTCATCATTTTCTCCGCTAGGGAGCGGCGTGAGTTAAAGCGCGGTTTCTCCACAGTGTTGTGCCTTTCAAGGAGGGGCCTTCAACTTAGGCCTGTAGGCACACATGGAGGAGGAGTGCTAGCATTCTGCCAGTGAGAGCTGGTGGGAGAGGTGCGGCTGCCCGAGTTCCTTTCTCTCGCCCAGTAACGTAGGGCACTCGTATACCAGGCTCTCACGCACACACACTCCAGGTGTTTCCACTCTCCGGAACAGTGAGGCTCTACACCAGGGTACCCTACCCTACTGTTTCTTTGCGTTGGTACACGAGCAGTGGGACTTGCATGCTCAAGGGGGCAGCCGCTGCCCTGGCTTCAGGAAACAAGTGGGGAGTTGTGTTCTCCCTTCTGCCGCGGCCTCAGTCTCCCTCGGAAAATGGTTTTGGACTCGCTGGCAGTGCTCGCCCGCATTCACACAGCAAAATGTTTCCACCCTCAGGAAGGCCTAGTCTAGCAGAAGTTAGGAATTTCTACAGTGTGTTTCCCTCGACTTAAGTGGTTGGTTCTCGGCCTGCAAGCACCCCGGGGCAACGGTACTAGCCCCAGGAACAAGAGCTGAGCCGAGAGGCGTCTCCGCCAGCGGCCTTTCTTTATCTCAGTTTTACATAAGGAAGCCGTTCGCCGGGCTCTCAAGCACAGCGCACAGCATACAGCGTCCTCTCCGCTACAGACCGGCAGATGGTAAAGCGCGGTTTCTCCACAGTGTTGGGCCTTTCAAGGAGAGTCCTGAAACATAGGCCTGCACGCACTCATGTTGGAGGAGTGCTAGCATTCTGCCACTGAGAGCTGGTGGGAGAGGTGCAGATGCCCGAGTTCGTTTCTCTCGCCTAGTAACGTAGGGGCCTCGTCTACCAGGCTCTCACGCACACACACTCCAAATGTTTCCACTCTCCGGAACAGTGAGGCTCTACAACACGATACCCTACCCTTCTGTTTCCTTGCGTTGGTACGCGAGCAGTGAGAGTTGTATGGTAAAGGGGGCGGCCGCAGGCCTGGCTTCTGGAAACAAGTAGGGAGTTGTGTTCTCCCTTCTGCCGCGGCCTCAGTCTCCCTCGGAAAATGGTTTTGGACTCGATGGCAGTGCTTGCCCGCATTCACACAGCCAAAGGTTTCCACCCTCAGGAAGGCCTAATTTGGCCGAAGTCGGGATTTTCTAGTGTGTTTCCCTCGACTTGGCTCTCGGCCTGCAAGCACACCGGGGCAAGGTTACTAGCCCCAGGAACAAGATGTGGGCCGAGACGCGTCTCTGCCACCGGCCTTTCTTTCCCTCGGTTTTACTTAAGGAAGCCGATCGCCGGGCTCTCAAGCACAGTGCACAGCATACAGCGTCCTCTCCACTACGGCCGGCGGGAGGTAAAGCGCGCTTTCTCCACAGTGTTGTGACTTCCAGGGTGGGGCCTGCAACTTAGGCCTGCACGTACACAGGCCTGAGGAGTGCTAGCATTCTGATCCTGAGAGCTGGTGGGCGAGGTGCGGCTGCACGAATCCGTTTCTCTCGCCCAGGAACTTAGGGGACTCGTGTGCCAGGCTCTTACGCACAGGCACTCCAGGTGTTCCCACTCCCCGCAACAGTGAGGCTATCTACAACAGGGTTCCGCTACAGTACTGTTACTTTGTTTTAGTACGCGAGCAGTGAGACTTGCAGTCCCAAGGGGGCGGCCGCTGGGCTGGCTTGAGGAAGCAAGTGGGGAGTTGTGTTCTCCCTTCTGCCGTGACCTCAGTCTCCCTCGGAAAATGGTTTTGGACTCGCTGGCAGTTCTCGCCCGGATTCATACAGCAAAAGGTTTTGACCCTCAGGAAGGCCTAATCTGGCCGAAGTCGGGATTTTCTGCAGTGTGTTTCCCTCGACTGAGTTGGTTGGCTCTCGGCCCGCAAGCACACCGGGGCAAGAGTACTAGCCCCAGGAACAAGAGCTGAGCCGAGAGGCTTCTCCGCCACCGGCATTTCTTTCCCTCCCTTTTACATAAGGAAGCCGTTCGCCGGGCTCTCAAGCACAGCACACAGCATACAGCGTGCTCTCCGCTAGGGACCGGCGGGAGCTAAAGCGCGGTTTCTCCACAGTGTTGCGCCTTTCAAGGAGGGCCCTGCACCTTAGGCCTGCACGCACACAGGCCGGAGGACTGCTAGCGTTCTGCCACTGAGAGCTGTTGCGAGACGTGCGGATGCCCGAGTTCGTTTCTTTCGCCCAGTAAAATAGGGGACTCGTCTCCCAGGCTCTCACGCACACACACTCCAAGTGTTTCCACTCTCCGGAACAGTGAGGCTCTGTATAACACGGTCTCCTACCCTACTATATCCTTGCGTTGGTACGCGACCAGTGAGACCTGTATGCTGAAGGGGGCGGCCGCAGGCCTGGCTTCAGGAAACAAGTGGGGAGTTGTGTTCTCCCTCTGCCGCAACCTCAGTGTCCCCCGGAAATTGGTTTTGGACTCGCTGGCTGTTTTCGCCCGCATTCATACAGCAAAAGTTTTCCACCCTCAGGAAGGCCTAATATGGCCGAACACGGGATTTTCTACAGTGTGTTTCCCTAGAGATAGTTGCTTGGCTCTCGCCTGCGAGCACACCGTGGCAAGGCTACCAGCCCAAGGAACAAGAGCTGAGCCGAGAGGCGTCTCCGCCACCGGCCTTTCTTTATCTCAGTTTTACATAAGGAAGCCGTTCGCCGGGCTCTCAAGCACAGCGGACAGCATACAGCGTCCTCTCCGCTACGGACCGGCGGGAGGTAAAGCGCGGTTTCTCCACAGTGTTGGGCCTTTCAAGGAGAGTCCTGAAACATAGGCCTGCACGCACTCATGTTGGAGGAGTGCTAGCCTTCTGCCACTGACAGCTGGTGGGACAGGTGCGGATGCCCGAGTTCGTTTCACTCGCCTAGTAACGTAGGGGACTCCTCTCCCAGGCTCTCACGCACACACACTCCAAGTGTTTCCACTCTCTGGAACAGTGAGGCTCTTTACAACACGGTCCCCTGCCTTACTGTTTCCTTGCGTTGGTACGCGAGCAGTGAGACTTGCATGCTCATGGGAGCGGCCGCTGGGCTGGCTTCAGGAAAGAAGTGGGGAATTGTGTTCTCCCTTCTACCGCAGAATCCGTCTCCCTGGAAAATGGTTTTGGACTCGCTGGCAGCGCTCGCCCGCATTCACACAGCAAAAGGTTTCCACACTCAGGAACGCCTAATCTGGCCGAAGTCGGGGTTTTCTGCAGCGTGTTTCCATCGACTTAGTTGGTTGGCTCTCGGCCTGCAAGTACACCGGGGAAAGGGTACTAGCCCCAGGAACAAGAGCTGAGCCGAGAGGCATCTCCGCCACCGGCCTTTCTTTCCCTCAGTTTTTTTTTTAATTTTCTTATTCTTATGTTAAACACCATATATTACATCATTAATTTTTGCTGCAGTGTTCCATGACTCATTGTTTCTTCATAACACCCAGTGCTCCATGCAGAACGTGCCCTCCTCAATACCCATCACCAGGCTAACACATCCCCCTACGCCCCTCCCCTCTAGAACCCTCAGTTTGTTTTTCAGAGTCCTTCATCTGTCATGGTTCCTCTCTCCCTCTCACATACTCCCCTTCTCTTCCTTTCCTGTTACCTTCTTTCTCTTTTTTCTTAAAATATGTTGCGTTATTTGTTTCAGAAGTACAGATCTGTGATTCAACACTCTTGCACAATTCACAGGGCTCACCGTAGCACATATCCTCCCAAATGTCTATCACCAAGCCACCCCATCCCTCCAAACCCCAACCACTCCAGTAACACTCAGTTTGTTTCCTGAGATTAAGAATTCCTCATATCCGTGAGGTCATGCGATACATGTCTTTCTCTGATTGACATATTTCATTCAACATAACACCCTCCAGTTCCATCCACGTCGCTGCCAATGGCAAGATCTCATTACTTTTGACGGCTGCATAATATTCCATTGTGTATATATACCACCACTTCTTTATCCATTCATCTGTCGATGGACATCTTGGCTCTTTCCACAGTTTGGCTATTGTGGATATTGCTGCTATAAACATTGGGGTACACGTACACCTTCGGGTCCCTACATTTGTATCTTTGGGGTAAATACCCAGTAGTGCAATTGCTGGATCAAACGATAGCTCTAATTTCAACTGTTTGAGGAACCTCCATACTGTTTTCCAGAGTGGTTGCACCGGCTTGCATTCCCTCCAACAGTGTAGGAGGTTTCCCCTTTCTCCACATGCCCGCCAACATCTGTCGTTCCCTCACTTGTTAATTTTAGCCATTCTGACGGGTGTGATATGGCATCTCATTGAGGTTTTGATTTGGATATCCCTGATGCCGAGCGATGTTGAGCACTTTTTCATGTGCCTGTTGGCCATTTGGATGTCTTCTTTGGAAAAATGTCTCCTCATGTCTTCTGCCCATTTCTTGATTGGATTATTTGATCTTTGGGTGTTGAGTTTGATAAGTTCTTTATAGATTTTGTATACTAGCCCTTTATCTGATATGTCATTTGTAAATATTTTCTCCCATTCTGTCGGTTGTCTTTTGGGGTTGTGGACTGTTTCTTTTGCTGTGCAAAAGCTTTTTTTTTATTTTTTAATGTTATGTTAATCACTATATATTACATCATTAGTTTCTCGTGCAGTGTTCCATTATTCATTGATACTGGAATGGTTGGGGTGGGAGGGATGGGGTGGCTGGGTGATAGACATTGGGGAGGGTATGTGCTATGGTGAGCGCTGTGAATTGTGCAAGATTGCTGAATCACAGATCTGTACTTCTGAAACAAATAACGCAACATATTTTAAGAAAAATAAAAGAAGAAGATAACAGGAGAGGAAGAGAAGGGGAGTATTTCAAAGGGGGAGACGAACCATGAGAGATGATGGATTCTGAGAAACAAACTGAGGGTTCTAGAGGAGAGGGGGTTAGGGGGATGGGTTAGCCTGGTGATGGATATTGAGGAGGGCACTTTCTGCATGGAGCACTGGGTGTTATGAACAAACAATGAATCATGGAAGACTGCACCAAAAACGAATGATGTAATATATCATTCTTAAGTTATGATTAACATAACAATTAAGAAAAAAGCTTATGCACAGCAAGACAAACACTCCACATACCCAAAAGACAACCGACAGAATGGGAGAAAATATTGGCAAATGACATATCAGATAAAGGGCTAGTATCCCAAATCTATAAAGAACTTATCAAACTCAACACCCAAAGAACAAATAATCCAATCAAGAAATGGGCCGAAGACATGAACACACATTTTTCCAAAGAAGACATCCAAATGGCCGACAGGCACATGAAAAAGTGCTCAACATCGCTCGGCATCAAGGAAATCCAAATCAAAACCTCAATGAGATACCACCTGACACCCGTCAGAATGGCTAAAGTTAACAAGTCAGGGAACGACAGATGTTGGCGGGGATGTGGAGAAAGGGGAACCCTCCTCCACTGTTGGTGGGAATGCAAGCTGGTAAAACGACTCTGGAAAACAGTATGGAGGATCCTCAAACAGTTGAAATTAGTGCTACCGTTCGATACAGCAATTGACTACTGGGTATTTAACACAAATATACAAATGTAGGGACCGAAAGGGGTACGTGTACCCCAAAGTTTATAGCAGCAAAGTCCACAATAGCCAAACTGTGGAAAGAGCCAAGATGTCCATCAACAGATGAATGGATAAAGAAGAGGTGGTATATATACACAATGGAATATTATGCAGCCGTCAAAAGGAATGAGATGTTGCCATTTGCAAAGACGTGGATGGAACTGGAGGGTGTTATGTTGAGTGAAATAAGTCAATCAGGGAAAGACATGTATCGCATGACCTCACTGATATGAGGAATTCTTAATCTCAGGAAACAAACTGAGTGTTACTGGAGTGTTTGGGGGTGGGAGGGATGGGGTGGCTGGGTGACAGACATTGGGGAGAGTATGTGTTACGGTGAGCGCTGTGAATTGTGCAAGACTGTTGAATCACAGATCTGTACTTCTGAAAGAAAAAACGCAACATATTTTAAGAAAAAGTAAAAGAAGAAGATAACAGGAGAGGAAGAGAAGGGGAGTATGTCAGAGGGGGAGACGAACCATGACAGATGATGGACTCTGAAAAACAAAGTGAGGGTTCTAGAGGGGAGGGCGGTAGGGGTTTGGGTTAGCCTGGAGACGGGTATT